>NW_026000221.1:6187657-6275943 GCF_001458135.2 Marmota marmota marmota
AAAGAGGAGGGAGAGGAAGGGAGGGGGGCATGGGGGTAGGAAAGACAGTGGAATGAGATGGACATCATTATCCTAAGTACATGTCTGAAGACATGAATGGTGTGACTCTACTTTGTGTACAACTAGAGATATGAAAAATTGTGCTGTATGTGTGTAATATGAATTATAATGCATTATGCTGTCATATATAACAAATTAGAATAAAATAATGAAAAAAACGATAAAGATAGAAAAAGGATGGTAGGTTTTATGAACCTGTTTTATAAGATGTAGATAAGAAACAGGAAAACAAAAATGTAGAAGATTGATGAATAACACATGGGGACATAATTGATAGGGCTGTGATCAAGAAAAGAGTAAGTAGAGCTAATTCATGGTGCAACCTAACCCTGTGCAGGAGAAATCATGATAAGAAAAAGAATAAATACACTGGGTTTCAGAGGGAAAATAAACTTTTGAGAACTTAGATAGCCCCTTGTGTTTGGACACCAAAAACCCTTAGAATTTTTGGTATCATCAAGTTGATGCTTTGGCCTTAATATTTGGGCTGTTTTTTTTTTTTTTTAATCGTTGGTCCCACTTTTGCTGACTGTCTCAGCTGTGAGACACACGGGTTTCTCCTGTGTCACACAGCCTTGCTTCCTTTCTCTGGTTCCCTCAGTCTGTAACATGAAAGGAGAGGCAATGTGAGCAGAATGCTGCCCAGGAGCCAGGCTGAGTCCTTGCAGGACTGAAGACAAGGTCCTCTGAGCCCCCAGAACCCAAGAGCTTGAGACTTGCTCCTCCTCAGTCCTCATATAAAAAGACAGAAATGACCTTTGCTAGCATCAATAAGTACTCCTCTGTGGTCTTCCACTTTTATTATTGATATTGCCAAAAATGAGGAATGCCCAGGCTGGCAGCAAACTAGGCAGAAGAGTGTGTCTGAGTACATCAAGACCTGTTTATTCTTTTTAAAAACATATTTATACTTTTTAATTAGGCCTGCAGGTATACAGTACTGCCATTTCTGTTCCACAATAATATTATATTCTCACAAATTATTCTGTTGAGCAAATGAAATCCACAAGAGGACAGTTGTTAGAGATCACAGAAACCACAGAAGCCCTAGAGGAAATGTCCAGATGGCCACTGACAGGCAGCTTCTGGTAACGATAGGCTACTGCTATCTGTCCCTGTTTGAGGGTATGCAATCAATAGGTTGTTCTTTGGCTGTGGAGAAACGCTGGGAGAGTGTGAAACCACTGCACCATACAGACTCTGAAGACTGTAAGATCTGGCTTCTCCTTGATCCCAACCTCCTGCCATCATAAGTAGGGCAGGTACCCTACCTCAGGTTATTTTTCTTACCTATAAAATGAAA
Source organism: Marmota marmota marmota (assembly GCF_001458135.2). NCBI lineage: Eukaryota > Metazoa > Chordata > Mammalia > Rodentia > Sciuridae > Marmota > Marmota marmota. The sequence continues at coordinate 6,189,021 of NW_026000221.1, forward strand.
CAGTTCCTGCCTTCCACATGGATTGTTGTAAGATGCAAATAAAATAATACTTGAGAAACTGCTTTATAACTAGAATGTGCTGTTGTCCACTAAGATCCCCCCATTCTACTTTCTTAATGACTTTCGAGGTCTCTGTGTATGTATATGTGTACAGTGCTAAGGGATATTTGTTCATAAAATCCACTGACAATTTCTTATTCTTCTCCTCTTCTCCCTCTGATTTTTTTTTTTTTCTGTACTGGGGGATTGAACCCAAGGGTACTTTACCACTGAGCTGCCACCCTAGATCTTTTTATTTTTCATTTTGAGGCAGGGTCTTGCTAAGTTCTTAGTGTCCTTCTAAGTTTCTGAGACTGGCCTCAAACATTCAATCCTCCTATCTCAGTCTCCTGAGTTGCTGGGATTACAGGAGTGCACCATCATATCTGGCAAAATTAAGACTTTTTTAAAGACTCACAATCCTCAATAATTTCAGTTTGTTTTCTCATTTGAATAACACAAGTTCTATTTCACTAACAAAATTAGTATGATTTTATCTATGTTTTGCTGACATTGCTGAGACTTATGCAGTATACTAATTAGCTGATAAATTGTGAAAGATAAGGGTGAGAGCAGAAAAAAATTCTGAAAAGTTCATGAAGTTTATGGGCAGGTCCCAACATACTTACTTCCAAAACAAAAATGGAAATATTGCTAAAAATTAGTAAGACTATCAATAGGCTCATTCAGGTCTTGATACTTTATAACCATAATGCAAAAGTATAAATAATATATATAATTATTATGTCAATGTTTCATTTATTTTGACATTAAGATAATATATGATTTAAAAATAATGCTCTTTGCAAGGTCTTTTGAATGTTATGCTTCAGGAAACGTGAAATTGTGCTAAAGAAACAGCTGATACTATCCTGATTTCACACTTAGATAAACATTAAGAAAAATAAGTTCAGAGAGGTTGCATCATCTTATCACAGTCTCTGTTTTTGGTACTACAACATAATTGATTCACTCAGGTAAAGTAAAAATGAATCTCTAAAAATTTTTTACTTTGTAGGTCAGTTGAAGTTTTCCCTCAGACAACTCAATGTGGGAAACAGATGACAGGGACACTTGCTCTGTCTTTGTAAATAAATTCAGAACATCCAAATTGGAGACCTGCTTTTCAAGCACAAGAAAGAGAGGTAGCATAAACAAATAATGTCTCTGAAGAAAAGAAGTGCAAAAAATGCATAATATAAATCTGAATAAGTGGGGTGCAAGCAACCTGAAGGTTTTTTCCATGCCCCTGTGGTTTGAGAAAAACTATTCTTCTAAGAATTTATGTGTGTGTGTTGGGGGGTGGGTATTATATGTGTGTGCGTGTTCACAAGCTTGGCATACAAAAAAATATAGGAAAGCAACTGCTGTTAAGTCATATTAAAAAATAATAGAGAATTTGAGCAGAAAATGATGCTGGAAATAAAGATGTTTAATTGATTAGATTTCATATGCATTTTGTGGGTAAGTATGACCTCTGGTGTTAATTTAGGGAAATTTTAGCATTTAAATGTCTTCATGGCAGTCAGAGAAACAAATGGTAATTTTCTGAAAGCTTATCACCAGAAGTCACTGGCATTTGTTTTGTGTCCCTTCTTTCTTCATTTCTTCTTGTTCCCTTCTCACTCTCACAAATGGGAAACTGTCACATGCAAAGCACTACCCGTGTGGAAGAATATTGTCTTTGTTGCTGTGAAAGCTTAACTTGACATATGTTTCTCTCTACAATCCTATGTAGGATAAAAACCACCACAAAGTTATGGCATACATATTTTAAAAGTCTACACATAAGCTTAAAAATCATTCTCTATTAATTTTAGTTTTTAAGCTTAACAATCATTCTCTATTAATTTTAGTTTTTAACATAAGAAGTCACAAAAATAAAATCTTAAATGTGCTCTTGTCATGACCCGATAGTGTAAAATGCCCTAAACAATAAAGTCATGATAATTCAGACCAAAAAATGAAAAAATGAAGCACAAAGTTTTGAGATTTTTTTCCCTTGAAGTTTTTCATCATCATGCTGATAGAGTTTTATCAATCACACATCACACTCTCAAAATATGGGCATTAGGGAGATGCTGTTTTGAATGTGTGCAATCAATTGAATCTTTAATGCAAATACGATAAATATCTGCCTTGTGTTTTTCTCTCTGTAGTCACAGTGAGCTTCACATTATTAAATTGTTATGAGATTTTTCAAAGTATTAGCTAGGCTAAAGTACTATTAATCTGAGTTTGAAATTTTCTGACGGTCTCTCATGCTGTGCACCAATTTTCTCTTTTCTTGTGTAATTTGTACATTCCATCCTTCCCTGTACCCTCCTTGAGAGAAGTAAGAACTCCACATCATAGTACCATCTTAAATCTCAGTGAGCATTCATTTCTATTTTCTACATGATTCCGACATTATAAGTAATCCTATACTAAGGCAGCAAATGTTTTTTTCTTCTTCTGTTAATGGAGCACTAACATATTTTTTCCTTCTGTTTTAAGCCTTGAGTTTGCTATTTGAGAATGTCAGTTTCATATAAGGTGAAGGAGCTATTATGTTCCTATGACGTTTTAGTGACTAGAAACTTACATCTAATTTAAAATGCTGGTGACAACTGTTGTGATATTTAGGGGGAGTGGTCTTTATAATCTTTCATCTAAACCTATGAATAGTTAATGAAACTACTAATTTACCAAAGCTTCTTTGAAGTACTTATATTTATGAGGATGGATCAAATATTTTCACTCATTCAGCTACACGGAGCAACCAGAGAAAGGCTATATAATTTGTTGGGAAGAGTACTAAGACATGTTTGATAGATTTTATGCTTTAGTTAAAATTATTTTTCAGACCAAAGATGAATAAGTTTTAATCTGGAAACTTTGATTCAACTTACTTGTTACAATTGTTTTTAATAGTCCTGCTCACCACACCATTCACTCAATATCTTCACAGTTGCCCCCCCCCCCACTTCAGTAAACTTCATTATTCTAAACAAGTTTTATTAATTTCACACTGTGGAAATACAAAACAAAAATCAGAAGTGTTGTGTGATTTTTAACTATTAAAATTCTATCATTAGCCAAGATCATTGATAAATTCAAATCCTGAGAGTATTCATTATCTCAAATCAAGAACTACGGGACTAAAACCCTCCCGATTTTTCCTCCTGAATCTATTTACTCTCATGATCAAAAAAATTAAAATTGTTTAACACATCCAAATATCGTAAAATAAATTATTCACTCCATGGCATTGAAAACACACACACACACACACACACACACACACACACACACACGGGAATAGAGAAAAGGTAAGCAACTTTAGGGCAGCTGCTGAATAGAATGTCAAGAAATTGGATCCAGCTGAGAATTTCAATTACCTAATGAGGGTGATCCACTTTCACTCTAATTCGTTGGTCTACTTCATTAATTACTATCATAAATGCTTTAAAAATCACAATTTAAAAGCGAAACAAATATTCAATTGGCCATTTTCTATGATTTTTTTTTTTTGTAGGGGGGAGGAAAATTTCAATTCACAAAGAAAACTGTGAAGACTTAAGATGGAGCAGAAACAAAGAACCCTCAAAGATCCCCCACCTCTTTGTTAGTGTACCGCCCAGTGAATAAGACATTACGGCAAATTTTACACAAAATTCAATTTTTATTGGTGTATTAAAGAGTAAATAAATAACCATTATACCAAAGTACAGCAAAACTCCAGCTCTACCCCTGGACAGCGATTATTCAGCCTAGGTTATCATTACAGTATTAATAATTTCCCAACCTGGCTGAAATTGCCAGTGAATCAGCCGGCGCCAGGCCCCCTCTCCCACCCGCTGCTGCAGTCTGGGCTTGGCAAAGAAGATGTTCGGTGTTTGCGCATTTGTGACTCTTCTTTGCTTTGTGTCTGCAGGTGAGGAGGAGGAAAAGAAGAGAGGCTGGCGGCGGGCGGTCACAGAGCAGCCCTCAGACCCTCTAGCAAGGAGCATTTCCACGGAGGAAGAAGCTTGCAGACCTACTCATTCAGGCTGCCGGAGAGCCTGAGAGCCGGAGCCCGGGACTCGGCGACCGGGGGCGCCAGCCCCTCATGTTCCGCAGAAGGCGAAAATGTGAGCGGGCGGTAGCGGGGAAAGCCCTCCGCCCCCGCCAGGGGGACCAGGGAAGCCCGAGCGGGCTCTTCCCGGGGACGGCGGGGATCCCCTCCTCCGGCCCCGCCCCGACCTCCCCGGGCCCGGCCGGCCGCTCGGNGGCCACCGGCGCGCCCTGTTCGAGAAGCGCAAGCGGCTCAGCGACTATGCGCTCATCTTCGGCATGTTCGGCATCGTGGTCATGGTCATCGAGACCGAGCTGTCGTGGGGCGCCTACGACAAGGTACAGGCTTGAATCCTTGCCCACCCTCCCAGAGAGGGGCGCCAGGTGGTTGGGATGGGCACTGGCGGGAACTCTTTACCAGCGGCTCCCCGAGTCTTCCCGGTGCGAACCGAAGTGCCTGCGGGAACAGCTAGTGCGGCTAGGACGCGCACGCCTAGATGGCTAGGCAACTCCAAAAGGAAACCTTTCCGCGTGCGGCCAAAGTTCTCGAGGCACTAGAATGCTTAGCGCTTTCAAGCACATTAAATAAGTGGTTATGGGAGTCGGTGAGGGAAAGCATGTGTATTCCTCTCCGGTGCTCCTGTTTAGGAGGCCGCTTTCAACCCTCAGCGCTTAAACTCAGGAATAACTTCCTCTCGGGTTTAGCGATCCAGGTGAAGCATTTCAGACCATGGTGAGGATCTTAAAGCCAAGCCACTATTCTTTCCAGTTCTGCGATCCTCCCGCTTGGTTTTGAAGCAGAGTAATCTGACATCGCAGATATAAAACAGCACCCCCTCCCCATCCCCGCGCCCCTTACTGTGAGTTCGGGTCAATTTGCGGGGGACTGAGGGACCCTCGAGGCCTGGAAGGGGGTTAAACGTGCTTCTTTCTTAAAAGTCTTCGGTCTGTGTTGCAGGCGTCGCTGTATTCCTTAGCTCTGAAATGCCTTATCAGTCTCTCCACGATTATCCTGCTGGGTCTGATCATCGTGTACCACGCCAGGGAAATACAGGTAACTTAGGTTCTGCTGTTTATGAATGTAGAAAGCCTGGGGGAAAGCAAGGCAGCAGGGCTTTTTCGAAGCAGTCATGTCCTTGCCTAAGGTTACAGAAGACACACGCTGTGTCTTATGGCGGCACCTGACCTGTTCTTTCAAGAAGTTAAAAACAAAAGAAAGCAGTGCAGGATGTAAACAGGCAGTAGTTTCTGATATGTGTGGGTTAAATTCTTAAGACTTTCACCTGTCTTCTGCAGGTAGATCAACCTCTATACATCAGTCACTACATTTGTTTTCAATAAGCTAATTATGACCTATCCTTAATCTTCACAGTAAATATGTGTTCTTGTTGGAGACACTTTTCCTGATGAGTAAGTCATTATGGAAGGAAGGTCTTGTCCATCTACATTGTCTTCTACTAAGTAGCATAAAGAAGAAAGTAGGTTCCTGATGTTGCTAGCTAACATAAATGTGGGGAAAATTCTAACTTTCTCCTAAAACGTTTCTTTATCCTAAAGGGTTCCTTAACCTGAAACGTTTTTGTTTAAGTTTAGTTTATAAATTCATATATTTAGTACTTTAGTACATTCTTAGCTAAAGTCATTAGGTTATTTTTTTCTAAAGTTGTTATGGCCACTGCCACTGTGAACTGTCTTGACAGGAAAATGTTTGTTTTATTTAAATACATCCAGGAGCACTGACAATATTGGTTGCTACTAACAATATCAGAATATTCTGTAAAAATTACGGGTCATTTTTTTCAAAAATTAGATTGGAACCCAGCTTAGAATTTACACACACATGTGTTTTCTGATTTTTCTGATCCATTGTTAGGTATTTGGTGGGACTATGAAAACTTCCAAAGTAGGGTGTCTTTGAAAATAAAACATTTTATACAACTTGCCTCATAGAAAATTTAGTATTAAGTTAAATTAATTTCAAGTTAGTAACCAGCAAACACACTAAATATAGAAAAAAAACAATTGTAATGATTGTCCAAACAAAGATGGCATGTAATCCCAAATGAGAGAGGAGTGACTTCATTTTACTTTATATTTGCTAAAACTTTGAAAAGTGTGTTTTTGAAGGCATGAGGTTAGTGAATAGAAATTGAAAGAGTGTTTAGAAATAAATAGTAAAATTGTACTGGCAAAACAGGACAAACACACATTTGAATTTTTTTTCCATTTTAAAAATTTACTCAGATTCATCTTTAATTTCAGTCCTCTTGATTGATGGGCTTTTGAGGTTCTTCCAACCTTTTTTTTTTTTTTTTTGGTACCAGGGATTGAACTCACGGGCACTTGACCACTGAGCCATATCCCCAGCCCTATTTTGTTTTATTTAGTGACAGGACCTCACTGAGTTGCTTAGCGCCTCACTTTTTTTTTTGCTGAGGCTGGTTTTCAAACTCATGATCCTCCTGTCTCAGCCTCCTGAGTTGCTGGGATTATAGGTGTGCGCCACCGTGCTCAGCCAAATGTTTTTAAATGATACTTCAATGTAGCTTAAACGTTATGGGTGTTTCTTTTAATTTTGACATGAAGAGTAAATACTTAGAACTAAAAGGAACAAAAATGGCCCTTTGACTCAGTTTGCAGATAAGTCAGAAGATGTGTGTAGCTTTCCAGATCAAGCGGTCACAGTGCAAAGCAAGAGCAGGCCCTTTCCTCCTGGTTCTAGTCCAGAATGCTTCCTGCTGAGTTCTGCTGCTGCTTACCTAAAGCTCCCAAACACAAACATTGCTTTATCTGAAGGTTCTCACTACATCCCAAAGTTTGGTATATGAATAAGATTAAGTTTAAAATATTATTCTACAACGTTCTTATGTATTTTTAAAAATCAAGTAACTTTAAAATGTTTTACTTAATCTGTCTTGGAATGAGAGACCTTGCTGCTTTAAATTATTAGCTTTCCTTGTATTACCTGTTCTTCTGAAAAGCACACAACTAAAAACACATTCATGGGGAGGACATTTATGAGTGATATCTCCAACAAGGTGTCTTCTTGAAAACACTGACTGTTCAAGGGTTATTGGAAGATTAAAAAAAAAAATGTGTTAAGTCTAAAAGGAGCTTCCAAAAATGAATTACGTGTCCTAAAAAAATTAAAAATAAATACCATAGTAGAATTCTTGAAATGTTCAAAAACTAATACAGGAAGTTACATTTTTATAGATTATTTTATGTCTAAGGATATTCCTTTCAGTGGCTAATTTGGACTGTTTCTGACATGCAAAATACCTAGATATCTATGTTGATTAGAGTATATATAGCCTGGGTAAGAAAAATAAGGACAGGATTGTCTGCGAGTAAACACAGTGGACTTCCTTAGTGTAGGGTAACATAAATATCATGGAGTGTTAGGTTTTAAAAATTTGATTAATTTTATAAGATATACAAACTCTTAAACCTGCTACACTTGAGAGATCTTTTCAAAATAGAGTAGTATCATTTGGTTATTTTGATGCAGCTCCTATACTTAATATTTCATCTAGAGGGATTTATTCCTCTAGATGAAGCTCAAAATTCTCATCTGAAATGCTTTTAAAAGCTAAATAATAAAATGTGAAAGGACTAAATATATTTGAAGACCCCGAGAAAAACAAAAAAGAAGGAGGTTCTAATTAGTCCGAAGAACAGTCAACAATGCTGTCAGAATAGTTTTTACTCTAAAAGTCAAGTGCATAGTTTTATGTGTATTGATGAAAAATGATGGATTGTGTCCTTCTTTTTAATTTATTGATGTTGCTGCTGTAGATGTATTTCTTTCATAGATCTTTTAAGCTAATGGGCACTTCTCAGTTTATTATAAAAAGTTCCAAATATATTGATTTAGTTTTGAGTTAAGGAACTAAATGCAGGAGTCATGCTGCCTTTCAGACTGTCATTTACAAAAACAGTCTTAGCATATTGGTGTGATGATTGGATAATGATAGGTAGCTAGTGTGAGTTTCTGGCACATGATACCATTGTCCACTACATTCAGGAAAAGAAGGTGTTTTAGATGATGTTCAAGCTGTCTGTCTACTGGAATTGCTTAATGAAGCTTAGGGAGGCCCTGACATTTTCATGGAGAACCTTGGAAAGCAAGTCAGTGTGACCTTTTGTAAAATGTTTATATACACTCTGGCAAAATAAAATGGTTCAGGTGAGTCATGGGAGGAAGTGCTTGGATTAAAATAGTTAGATGGGGAGGCTCTGCAAGAACACAGCTCACTAAATTTCAGCTTTGGTGTCATTTTTCAGTACCACAGACAGCTCAATGTACTCAGCTACATAGTTTGTTAATTTCACTAATTACCTTTACTCCCCACAGCCAAAAATGAAAATCTTTTTTGTTTTGTTGTTGCTTATATAAAATTAGATTGAGTAAGAGCAAAATTTCAGCTAAATAGATATTAGACTTTTTAAATAGACATTTGGACTTGCTTTCCATATCCATCAATAAAGCCAGAAAAATGAGACAGCTTTAATAAATGCCTTTGTATCTTGACCTTCCAATAAAGAAAAATATGCTATAGGGGTGTTTTTTATATATTTTGATACTAAATAAAGAGCATTCCTACCTCAAGTCTCAATTTTAAATTATAGGAAAAACAAAAGTAGGATTTCTGATGATTTTTCTTTTGTCCCCACCCCTGCAGTGAGATTGAAGTTATTTCTTGACAGAGTAGGTGTAAAATAAAGTTCAAATACTCATTAAGGTCTTCAAAATCAGAAAATTCTAATGTAGATTTTACTTCATCAGTTCAGCTTTATTGTACTATCATTTTTCTTGTGGAAGCAATTTTTTGGGGAGGAGGATACCGAGTATTGAACTCAGGGATGCTCGACCACTGAGCCACATTCCCAGCCCTATTTTATATTTTATTTAGAAACAGGGTCTCACTGAGTTACTTAGCGCTTTTCTTTTGCTGAGGCTGGCTTTTAACCAGCGATCCTCCTGCCTGAGCCTCCAGAACTGCTGGGATTATAGACATGTGCCACCACGCCCAGCTAGAAGCAATTTTAATAGAATTTAGTTTTTTGATTGACAAATGTGGAATTCTAAACTGGAGGGAAAAAACACCTTTAGATTGGTAGTTGATATTTTTGATTCTCATGGAACTTATAGGAATGATAGGTACTGTACTTTAAATTGGAAAGCGGTGGTATGGTTTGGGTAACAATATAATTATATAATAAATGGCATTAGGGGAAACACTTTTTTTTTTCCTTTGGTATCCTTGGCAATGGAATAGCTGTGTGTCTCTTTCAAGTTAGCTTTTCAGAGATGGACTATGTAGAACTCTAACTGGAAGAATAGAAATTAAGATTTCACTTCACTTGTGTGCAAGGATCACACAGAGGAGAAAGGAGTGAGTGAGGGCAGCGGGCTTAGTGAACTATGAAATCTGGACTGGCTAGAGAGGGATGTCTGCTCACCACTTAGTGGGCTTCACCTCTACTGCACACTGTGGGGAAGAATGTTCACTTTCCCACTCCTACAGGGAGCAAGCACATGCTTCCAGACAATGCAGAAAATACTGCATGCACTCAGTATTCTTGTTAATTAAAAAAAAAACAATTAAAAGTAATTTGAATAGTAAGAAGAGTTTAAAATAAAAAGCGTAAGTCACCTTCTGTATACTCTCAGTCTTGTTTCTCAGAGGGAACCACTTTTAAGTTTCTTACATGTCTGTCCGGAGTTTCAAAAGCAAATATTTAGAAGTATTTATATGCATAAACACCCTTCATTCCTGAATATGTCTAGTGTGTGTTTTTGCTTATCAGCACCTAGGGACCTAGCTCATTCTTCTTTAGCGGTTGTATATTATGCTATTTTATGGGTATACTATAAATTATATCGCTGAAAGTTGATAGGCAGTTTGGAGTTTTCTTGGGTTTTGCTCTTACAAGCAATACTAACATGGACATCTTTATGCATTTGTTTTTAATGTACAAATTTGAATATATATGATAAACTTCCAGCAGTAAGATTGCTAAATAAACATTAGGACTGGGGGCATCGCTCAGGGGTAAATCAGTTGTCTAGCATGCGTGAAATAGGTCATGGGTTCAATGCCTAGCACCACAAAAATGAGAAAATTACACATACACACTGTTTTTCCTCCACAGCATTGGGACATGTTTTCTTCACAGGATTGTTTACTATGGAAATTATAAAAAGGAAATTTTTATTATCTCTGTCCTTTTAAGGTCTAAAAAGTTTATCTTCTTAGAATAAATATATTTGGAGAAAAATTGTCTAGGGATAAAAATTAAGCCCTCATTGGCTTTTTTGCATCTGTTTTGTGATATCTTGTGGTGTATTATCTAATCTGAGAAATTGAATAATCCTTGTAAACATGTGATCAGAAGTAAATCTTTGCCAGATTTTTGTTATTTTTAGTTTAGGAAATTTGGAGGAGGCTGGGGAAGATAAAGGAGACTACAAATTAAAAGAAATGATCTTAGATTGGCTTTAGGTCTATGCTATATCTATGAGGTTGATGAAAATTATGGCTACAGGTTGACTGAGATTCTGGAAGTTAGTGAGGGGGAAAGCTCCCCAGAACTGCTTTTTGTGTGGCTTTTAGCTTAACAATTGATATCTATATTGCCAGCAGCTCTATATCAGGAGTAATGAGACTCTCAGGCCTTTTGACTTCATGTATACACTATAGTAATGAAATCACTCAGGACTAATTTTCTCTGCCTGCCTGTGTAAAGATCTCTGCATTATTAATGGTAGTGACACTAAATAAAGTGATCCTGGTGTGCTTACAGAGCAGCATCAGAAATGAATGGAGAGTAGAACTTTAAGTTTACCTCAAGTGAGTTTGCTAGAGCTTTCATCCCATTTCTGAGCCATGTTTTGTGCAGCTGGAAAAGAAGGGCACTGAGGGCTGTCGATATTCCAAACCAGGAGGAAGCCTGCGTTGATTTAACTTTAGGGGAGTTAATTTGGCCAGGATATAAAGTGGTTTTGTGGCATTGTATTAGAGAGGATTTCTGCTTTTTAGGAAATACTAGAATATGTGCTATTTGGGGAGTCTATTTCAACGTGAAACTTCTTATGAGTTCTGTTTTTAAAACTAGAAATTGCATACAGGGGACAAACTTTAATCATCATCTGGTTCAGTATCCCATCTACCATGTGAATGTTCTTCATGTCGTCTTTGATAAAAGTAGTCACTCAGTTGCCTCTTGAACCCTCTTCCTATAAGACTGTCTGTCCTATTCTTAGACAGTTCTTGTTTTTACTAAGACTTTCTTTATGCTGAAGTTAGGTCTAGTTTTATTCACTGTGTATTCAACATTTTATGAGTTGTTGAGCTCAACCCATACAAAGAGGAATAAGATGGTTAGTTTCCTCACCTCTTGGAGCTGACCCTATAAGGAGGTGGGATTAAGGAGAGAGTAAAAGAAAATCCTTGGAAACAAGTAACATGAAATGTCAAAAGGGCTGAGATAGAAAGTTGGGACTGAGGGTTGTATACATCAGACAGGAAGATCAGGGGAGGACTTCAAGGAAGTGACACTGAAAACTGAAACTTGGAGGAAAAGCAGTATCCAGTATTGGCAGAGTCTGTGGGAACAACCTGGGCAAGGGTCTCATCACTAAAAGGAGTTTACTGTGATTAAACCAGTATGGCTCAAGCAGTGACAATACCACACAGGTCAGAGGGTATTCAGGAGCCTGGCAACAGATGATCATGAGGCTATGGTAAGGATTTTTGAACTTTGTTTTTCAAAGTGCAGTGAGGAAATCATTGCAGAATTTTAAATAGGGGAGACTACTGAGCCAACTTAATGTATGAAAAGGGCTTTTTAAAAAAAAATACTCTGAGGAGATTGCTCAGGTGGTCTGGAGGCTCTTGACAAGTGGTGTCAATAGAGATGATGCTCACTGGACTTGGGTACCAGCAATGGAGGTGAGAACTGGGATGGTATGAGATCTGCGTTGGAGATTTAATGGATTTATTCATGGATTGAATGTGTCTGGTAAGGGCAAGTGGCAATGCAAACATGGTCCACAAGGTTCTGGTTGGAGCAGTTGAGTGTATGGTATAGAAAAGGGAAGGCACAAATTGTAATGTAGGACATGGAATGAGGGACTAGTTTCTGAGTAATGTGATTGAAATGCTGCTGATTGTATAATGTGAATCTGAAGCTGGGAGGGAAGGTCTGTACTGGAGATTTAAATTTGGGAGTTTCCAACATAGTATTTAAGCTCATATGAGTTAATCAAATCACTGGGAGAGAAAAGAAAAATTAGAAGGTGGAGAGTCGATTGTCCTCTGACATCTAGAGGTTGAGTAAAGAAGGAACAGGGGAAAAAAAAGAGGCCAGAACGAATTGCCTCTGAGGTAGAGGAGGCCAAGAGATAGGAGTATTTCAAGGAAAAGGACATTGTGCTCTGTCCTGAATGCTGCCAAAGCCTGTTAATTGGGGTACAGAGCACTTTTTGGATTTAGCAAGTTGAAGGTCATTGCTGACCTTGACAAGTGGTTTCCGTGGAGTGGTAGAGAAAGAAGAAAAACTGTAATTTCTAGTATAACAGTATAAATTGATTCTTCCTTTCTCGGGATCACAGAGCAAACATTGGTTATGTCCCTTTAAATGCCCTCCTAATTAAATAGTCCCAGTTTCTTTGAATATTCTCAATCAGCCTTTATCCATGATCACTTTCATCTGCACTTACTCCATTTTGTTGAATTTCCTCTTCAAAATGAGAAGGTCGGAAAATGCACCTAGTACTTTTAGATAGGATCTGCCCAGGGAGGTTATTATCTCCCTTCATCAAAAATGCTGCATTATAATAGCTATTGTTCTAAAAGGGTCATTGCTTCACACTGGTGCCAAGTGACACTTGTAAAATTGTTACTGAGCTAAATGTACAATCTTACATTTACTAAACCTGTTATATAGCATTTTCATTTCAGAGCAGTGTCTTCAGCCTGATAGAATTGTTTGAATCATAGTTATGATGTTTATTTGACAAACACTTGTTTAAATTTGGAAAGTCCTATGTATGGACAGTCTATGGAGCTGGCAAGACTGTAGGTTCCACATTGGTGCTAGATTCTGTTCCTGAAACATGGTCAACATTAGTAGCTCTTAATCAGTCTTCACACCTGCCATTGACACATATAACGCTTCTTTCTTAGTTTTGTGTGGGCTGCAGATTTGAAAAATGTGCCCACAGCATGAGTGAGCCAGGGTCAGAGCTCAGAATTAGGCCCTCTCTTTGTTGCTCACCTTCTGCTCATTAATGATACTTGGGATGGCCTTTCCAATACCACTCCGTGAACCCTCTTAGCCAGCCCCCGTTTCTCTAGTCTTTCTATGAGAATGTCATGACTGTCTCTTCCTTTCCTGAAAGCCACATACTCTGAGTGAACCGCAGTGTCACGATCTCCCAGCCCATTAATGATGTCCAAGAAGGACACACAAGTGATTTGCTTATAATTTTAGAAATTCTAATATAAGCTTTATGACCTAATGCCTCCTCTCTTAAAAAGCTTATGTTTATTTCCCTCAGGTTATAAAATTAATAACTATTCATGTTAGAAAATTTGTAAAACATAGGAAAATACATAAAATATATAAATTATACTAATATTACCACCCATAAATGAAGATTATTTATGTTAGAATGTTCTTATATGGAGTAGAAGAACATGATATTTGCTATCTAGAGTTATAAAGAAATTCTGTATATTCTATGTAACTTTATATTGCTTTTACTCTACCATTAAGTATTCTGGATAGTCACAATTTTTTCACCATGTAGTGATCAATTATTTTCCTTATTTTGAACCTTTAGGAGAAGTGAATATTAGTGTACTTAAAATATTTTTTTTATAAGGAATACCCCTGGAAGCTAACTTTTCTGAGCATTTCTGATGATTTCCTAAGGATAAACTGTGAAGACAGATTATTGAGTTAAATGAAATTATTGAAAGCAATTGATAATTTGTAAATTATCTCCTCAAATGTTTATGTTGCTCCTTTTATTATTGAAGTATTTACAAACTACTTCATTAAATAACTAATGTGGCTATATTCTGGAGTGTCTAGGACTCATGTACCAGCTAGGACCTTGAGTATGTGACCAGTGTACACAGCTAGGATTTTGCTGTGTGAATCTGGGAAATTACCTCTCTATAGTTTCTTTTGCCTTGCCATTTCTTCATGCTCTTGGCTTTTAAATATTGAATAAGAGTTTTAGAAAAAGGGTATCCCTGTTTAATAATTAGAGTTTATATAGAAATACCATGAAAGCATTATTGAAAGATAACTCTGTCCTCAAATGTTCTCAATTCATTTTATTATGGAAAGCTATAAAACCTATACTTTCTGAAATTTTTCTCTGTAAACGTACCTTCAGGGAAGAGCGATCAGTCTCTCCTTTGGTTGTTTACTGTTTTTGCAACATAGTCTCCTGGCTTTGTGCACTGCGTCTGGGGCTAGTCTGTCTGAGCTCCTTCCCAGTTCTGCCACTAATTAGACATGTGACCTTGGACAATTTAGGTAGTCTCTCTGAACATCAGTTTCCTTGTCAGGAAAAGGGAGATTACAGAGTACCTCTCTCATCAGATTATTACAAAGATTGAGTTAATATACTTGAAGCACTTAGAACACTACCGAGAATGTGGTAAGGGCTGCTTACAGGTCAGCAGCTAGTTATTGTTAGCTGATTTGGGGTGGAAGGGGAGGAATTGGAGCCCAGCCACTCTGGCCTTTGGAAAATGGTGATAGTTGTTTTTCTTATCAAATTTATGAGAGGGAACAGAAAAAGGTGGTCATTGGAACAGTGCCCATTAGTTTATCAACAGCACTTGGGGTGTGGGTGTGTTCCTCTCCATGTGCCTGTGAGTGCACCCTTGCATATTTATAGTGAAAACTTTGATCTCCATTGAAGTCAACCTCCCCCTCTCCCTCCAAATAGAATGAGTTCAGATTCTTCCTGTGAGAAAGTTGGCTGGCTTAGCAGGGAAGGGATCATTTTGGCCACTGGGTTTCAGATCTATAAAAGATTGTTCAGATACTGTGATGTGATGTCTGTTTGTGCCAAAATGGCCATTTTTCCCCCTTAACCTACCACAGACTTGACTAGGCCTCTTCAGAGGGATATTAACTCCTTCAGGCTTCACAGCTGACTGCATCTCTGCATCACTAATTAGGACTCTGGTGACTTAAAAGAGTTAAGGGAGTCTCTCTGGAAAGTAAGCAAAGGGAATAATTTGGATAATGGAAAATTCTGGTATTAAACTGTTGCTAGAAAGGATGTGAGGTGGTTAATAGTGAAAGGTGTGTGCAGAAACTGCTGTAGTGGGCAGCACTTTCGTCTGTGTCCTCTGCAGGTCTACAGTTTATTTAAATAAACACTTTCCTTTTTCTGGGGCTGGGTTTTCTTCTGGCAAGCATTAGGCTTACTATGCCACAGGGCTTACTATGCAGTGGTCTATAAGAGTTGGGAAGAATTTTTGTGTGTCAACATGACAAGTGATATCTCAAAATATTCTTGGTATGGTGAAGATTTTTCTTTTTTAATCGAGGAGTTTGCTTTTATGTTTCATTTCAAATAGACATATATTATACCAGCTTTTGGATTGGAATAATGCATTGATATTAGGGTAGTTTGGGACTTTGCTTTTCGAATTCATAGAACACATTAGGATTTACACCTTGTACACTTTTAAACTTCACCATGCAGACAAGTTCTAAGAGCCAAAGTTCTAAATCAATAATTCCTCCTTTGCTTGCTTAAATATGCTGACCATCTGTACCTGGTTATGTGTTTATCCACCACAGCTGTCCTGTATTAAAATGAGCTTGCTTACAAGTGATTTGACTATTAGGATGTGAGTATGTAGCTTTTACTGTTTGGTCACTGAGATATTCGTCTTCTATCAGCAAGCTTTCATAATCCAAGGAAATCCTATGCAAATGTTTGCACATTAGTTTTGACACAAACATACTGAAGTTTTGAGAAAAGGCATAAAGTGGTATAGTGGACTCATCCTGGTTTTGACCTTGAATAGCACTTTACTTAGAATATTGTCTGTTGTCATGAGGGATAAACACTATATGGGTCCTAATCCTTAAGCTATTTAATTTTTTACTGAATGGCTGAGGGAAATTATATCCTAGGATTAGATTTATTTTCATGAACACAGATTATTTAAGATGTTGAAAAATAATAATTAGACTGATGTTTATTGAAATTGTATGCATATGTCATTTACCAACAATGATTATAGGATTTATAATAATTGTCTAAGGCTTAAAAAAAACATACTTAGTGATTTTATATATGTACCCAGGCAAAATTACTAATTGAAAACATAATTCTATTTATGTGGAATTAGCCATAGAATTTTAAGACTGAAATTTGGGCTTTTAGAAACTTGCCATGGGCCAGTTTTCATGTAGTTAAATCACTCCATACTTGGAAAAAGTTCTGATATCAAAGAGTAAAAATTCCTACTAGTCTCTTGAGGTTTAAATCTAGCTTACTCCTGGAACCTATTGGTAATATTGCAAATTTTAATGCTTTTTTGAAAAACACTTTGAATTAGAATTTTCTTTCTTTCTTTCTCCCTGGTCTTTTAGTCAAGAACCTCACTCTTTATTCTTATATGTCAATATCAAAGAGGATATTTCATGAATATGTGTTTGAGCAGACTTTTAAACAGTGGTCATATAAAGAGAAATCTCTAATGTACTTGGTTTGTGACAGGGGAGTATCAACACATATTCATGGATGAAAGCTATTTTCATTTCTTTGATTTGGTATTCACCAGTTCGTATAGATTTTTTTTTTTTTTATAACAGTTGAAAAAGGGTCACTCTTCCGCATTTTTTTCTTCCCTTCTCTCAGCATGTCATTTTTTCAGAAAGTCTCTTTTATCCCTTGTCACAACTCTTCCTCCTCTTCCTGGTTGAGCTTTGGCCTCGTTCTGGCTGCCTCTTGGAATGCATCCCTTGGTGTTTCTTACATTGAGGGATGAGGACCCAACTTGCTCCCTGTCATGTTTACTGCCTCACTTAGTCTGATACTGTGTACACGAATTGCTTCCATGGCAGCTATTTAGAAATAATTTATCCATCAAGTGTGTCTCATCGCAGCTTTATACAACTAGCCACAGAGGAAAAGGGGACTTGTGTTTAAGACATAATCCCTCAAGCCCATGTCAGAATATCCTGTTCAGAGAGCAGTCAGTGGGTGGCCTATGCTCTGCAGGAGTCACCCAGCAGCAAGTGGTCTTCTTGCATTAGGGGCAAGAGCACTGTGTTGCTGCAGGAAGGCAAGAGGCAGCTCTTCTTCAAGGCCCAGAGTATGATGTGTTGCCATATGGGAAGAAAGTTCAGCAAATGAGAAGCAATCAGATGGGGAGCCTGGTAAGGTGGAAGTGACGGGCTCACATACCCATGTGCTGTGTGTTCGAGCTGCATTCCCAGGCTGAGTGGAAATTTTTGTTAATTTGTTCACGTTTCCTCTTTCTTCTGTTGGCATGGATGCTGACCTGTACATTCCCGGCGGGGGGGTCCAAGCAGCTGAGGATTTTTACCCTTTTTCTTAATTATCTCAAAGTGCTAGTCCTCTTTACTGAACAGATAAAAAGAACAGGTTTTTAAAATCATCTCATGGACTTTATGTTGGATTTGTTCAGCAGATGCTTTTGAGAAGAGCCCTCCCTTATTAGCTCTCTGAGATGCCTGCTGAGTGTTTACATAACTCACCTGGGTTTTAGCCTCCCTGGCCTGGTTTGCACTTGGGAATATTCTGGGGAAACACATGCCGTGTTTTGAGACTACCAACCATGTCAGGATTCCTGATCTGCCTCTGTTCCTAAGGGGCTTATTGAGGATATGGGATGATCTCTAATACTTGTGGGTATGTCACCATGATGAGAAGGCAGAAACATAACATTTTCCAGGCATTGTAGACTGCATCATTACTTGAACTACTGTTTATGTTGAATGTTAAAACCTTGTGAGAAGCCAGAGAGTCACTGGGTGGAAGTGATAGATGCCACCTGACTGGATCTGTCGCTGTCCAGCAGGTATGGTAGCAACACCAGGTGTAGACCCCCAGAAGAATGTGGAGGAGGACAGTGCACACCTTGCATGTAGACAGTCACATGTGTTTCTGGAAAGCAGCCCAGCAGCAGAGAGGAATCTGGCTCTGGATCCAGGCAGATTTGGGTTAGAATTCAGCTTCACTCTGTGAAGAAAATAATGTCACTTCTCTCACCCTCATTTCCTCAACTATAAAATGGAAATGATGGCCATAACTCTCGTTAGATTGTATTGAGGAGTCAGTGAGACAGTGTTCATGAAGAACCTCACCTGATACCTGGCACTTAATAAGTCCTCAATAAATGTTAACTCCTCTTATTATTATTATTCTGAGGCTTTTATTATTAAGCAAATGCTATGGCCCTACCAAGAAGCAGAGCTTAGAGTCTAGGAGGTTCTCGAGGTGAAGGTAAGGAGGGGTAATTGCTATATTTTAAGGTATAGCTGAACCAAGTTCTGGTAAGAGGAACATGGAGCAGAGATGGCAAACATTTGATTAATTAGAGCAGGAATTGTCAGACTAGAGAGCCCGTGAACCAAATTGGTTCCCCTGAACAAATCCAGTCTACTTGTATTTAAAAATAAAATTTTATTACAGCTATGCATATATAATGGGTATCATATATCGCTGTATTTGAGCTTCAGAGGAAGAAGTGAGTAGTTGCAACAGAGACTACATCACAGGTAAAATAAAATATTTACTATCTGGTGTTTAAAAATAAAGAAATGCTTGCTAATCTTTGTGTTAGAGAGCAGGATGGTCAACAAAGGCGAGGAGAACATATCCAAAGTGTTTTTCTCTTTGCTTCAAAAGTTATTTTATTCTTCCCTGTGATGTGTGTTTATAACGGTCAGGTGGTTACTACCTGAGACATGTAGATTTCCGTATGTGCAAAGTCTCTGCTATGGCCCAAGTTTTCAGGCTTCTGTGGAACCTGGAACTCCTGAGATGGAGGTGAAATTGCATTTGAGTTGGATTTACATCATCAAACATGAGTAGAATGGCTGTGACAGAAGCTTCTGGAGCCTTGGGTATTCGGAGTCATTTTCAGGGAGGCCAATGAGAAGAGACCAGTCTTATCTGAGACTCCATGCTATGCAACTGGTCTTGGAAAAGCCAAACATCTCAGGCTGTGGTTTATGTTATTTTGTGACACTGTTGTTGTGGCTTGCTTCTATCGGGATGTGAGACTTAGTTGTTTATAGAGGTTTTTTTTTTTTTTTTAGATGTTGGTGAACATTTATTTTATTCATTTATGTATATGTGGTATTCAGAATCGAACCTAGTGCCTCACACAGAATTCATCTCAAGTGCTTTACCACTAAGCCACAACCCCAGCCCCAGTTGTCTATATTTTGAAGAAAAAATTTTTATACTTGATTGTTCTCTTACTTTGTACTTTATCATAAATAAAATCACAAATTAAAGTGGAAATTAGGAAAATAGGGTTTTTTTCCCTTCCTCTTGGTCTAGAGTTCTGGCAGTATGTATAATTTATTAATTTGCTTATTTCTGTTCCTAGTGATTAAAGTTGTATGTCATGGAGATAATCTTTTCCAGTCTCCACTGCCTATTAAGACATCTCTCCTGGGAGGTTTCACAGGGTCTCAGGTCAGCATGTCCCAACCAACCTTGTTGTGCCCTCCCCAGGCCTCCTCCATGCCTCTTAATTTCCCCTTAGGGAAGGGTACCACACCCACTGTGGGTCTCTGTGAGGCTCTTGACCTTTTTTCCTGTCTCTCTAGCTCATCTCCCTGACCCCCACCCTAATCTCTGGCAGAGTCACATGGTGTTATACTATTATTTATATTGTATACCACATTAACATATAATAATATGTTATAGTATGACAAAGGAACATATAATGATATGTTTAACACAGTGTATATACATATATATATATATATATAAATGTTGCATATAAAATGTGGAACATATATATTTACATATAAAATGTATAAAATATATAGAATCATGTATTACATGTGTCATGTATTTTTACTATATATTTTATTGTTTTATTTAGTATTTTATTTACTTAGTATTTTCTTTAAACCAAATCATTTCTTTGAGCCTCATCTTAAGTAATAACATCCATGAAATTATGAATCATAGTACCATTGCCTATGTTTTCTAATATGCAGTAAAGTACAACTGTAAATAAACAGCATGTAGCCTAGACACATCTCAGGAGGAATATGTACAGCTCCTTTTGGGAATTTCTACCTTAGTTGTTGCCCTTAGCATTTTTTATGTGTATTAACATAGTCTCTCTGTGCTTCTGCTTTGATGGCTCCTCCTCTCCCCCACTTCATTCTGGTGGTTCCTCCTCCCTGTTGCTGCAACTAATTCTACCCCAAACATGAACTTGATGTTGTCACAACAGTTTTGAAATGATTCTCTTGCCCTCTGTTATTTCAGGGGTGCTGGTCTGTAATGTAGATTCCTCTCAGGGCCTCACATGGTCTGGCCCTGTCTAGCTGTCAACCCCTCTCTTCCCCTGTTCTCCTCTCCCAAGTATACCACTTCTGCTCCAGCAATGCTGAATTACTGGTAGTTCCCAGACTGTTCTACTGCTTCTGAATCTGGAGTGCCTTTCCTCCTACATTTCCTCCAATTCTGTTGCTACATCAGAATTCATCTCAAGAATCTTTTCTCCTGGGAAGCCTCTCTGACTAATCCCACCACCATGATTTAGATGCCCTCTTAAAAAAAAAAAAAAAAAAAAAAAAAAAACCTCCCCCTGAAGTTAAACACAAAGATAAAAAGCACCAAAGGAACATGACTTAAACTCACCTTTTCCTAACTTCTTCCCAGTGATTTCTTATAACCTGTCAGAAGTCTCTGAGCCTCACTCAGTTCCTCATTTATAAAATGGGGTTAATAGGGTCTATCTCATGGAGCTACTGTGGGAGTTAAACTGTGGTTGGTCCAGTGCTGGATACATAATAATCGTTTGAACTAGCTTAATATTGTCTTCACCTTCATTAATCATGACCACTGTGATTCTTGTTTCTCATATGTCACAGGGGGTTTTGTTTGGAATCTCATGATAGAATTGGGGGATAGTCAGGATTGGAGAGAGTAGTGAAGTGTCTGGTATAACATGTGGCCCTCAGGTTCTACTAGTGGAAGCCATTATTAAGATGGCATGGTCAGCTCCATGAGGACAGGTGACATCTTTGATTCTGCTGTGCATTCTCAGGACTGAGCATTGCTGTGAGTGGTCTGGAGGTGGCTGCATTGACAGTTCCTCATGTTGCTGCATCGAAGCCACCTAAACTGTCTCTGACTTCATCTCTAAAGCAGAGGTGGCCACTCCTGCTCTTCTTAGCTTACCAAGGCTGTTTGAGAATATATGTAAAATAACTTTCTTTAGAGGAGGTGGCATAATAGTTAATAGTTAATTAGTATGCCTTTTCTTAGCACAAACTCTCTCTACTCTTTTGTATTTTTTTTTTCCTGTCATAATGTTTGGTATCACTAAAGAAATTTAACTTTCAAAACTATTTGTGTTCCATTTGGCTTTAAATTATGAAAATGAGTGGATGTCTATCATTAGGTGACATTCGTTCAAGCTATTGCTGTGAATTTGTTTCTGTTGCTTATAGCTATATTAAAGAGACAGGTTTTGTAGTTTTAATATAAGATTTGACCAAGAGAAATGTGGAATTGCCTAGATGTGCTGTTCTCATGAAACTCTGGTCATTTAGGAGGACCATGTGAATCCATGGGGTCTAATTAGTGACAGACAGCTTTAGATATTTCTGCTGATATTACAAGGCAGAGACCTCTCCTGTGGGCTTCCCTCTTCCCCTGCAAGATGATGTCTGGGAACATGGTGTCTCCTACTGTGGCCGTCCCTTTCTACTTTACAAAATACCTCTGACTTTTTCAGCACATCTTAAATGCCACCTCCTCTGAAGCCTCATCCAATTATTTTGGGCATTTTATTTTCTTCCTTTCCTGAGCAACATGTGTGTGTGTGTGTGTGTGTGTGTGTGTGTTTGTTACTGGTTCTGTATAACTGAATGGTTAAGCCTCCTTGAATAATTTTCTGGGAATAGACTTTATGGTCCCAAGGGCAGCTGATGTATATCTTTTCAACTCCCAAGCTGCTCCATATGCTATACCATCGTGTGCTACCAGCCAGTGCTGTTTTGGAACTACACTGGTGTGGGGGAGGCAGGACAGAAGTTGATTCTCATCTGTTATTCATCTCCTCCTTCTGACAATGCCAGGACAGTGCTAGGCAGTGTTTTCAGGGAAGGCAGGGTTACCTATCTGTTGCTGGTTCACATTCCTTTTTAACCTGGAATAATACGATCATGTTCATGGATCTGGACGACTGTACTTGCAAGAGAATGACAGATTATAATCCTATTAATAGGGAGCCATGAAGTTATTGTTTTCTCCTGTATATAACATTTCCCGTATTTTCATCATAGTTCAGAAAGAGGCATGGAAAATGGTTGCACAGCAGATGGTGAATTAGAAGACCCTGGAACATATTTCCTTTTTGTTTTCTCTCCATAGTATTCTGTAGTGCAAATATTGCCTTCCATGATTGTTTCAGCTTTGTAGTTAGTCTGAAAGGTGACTGTCCCAGCCATCCATAATCTCTAACTCCCAGGTCATTTGCTCCTTCTGATCCTTTCTATGATATTCAGCTGTTGGAGAGGCTTACTGAATACTTGCCTGACTGTAGCTGATATTCTCGAGCCTGCACGTGACTCAGAACTGTGCAATGTGTAGGTATCTATGAGACCATTGCTCCTTTGGGGAAAATAGTAACTCTGTCATTTTGGGGCATTTGTGTTCTGTTGTTGGCATGTATGTTCTCTATACCTGTGTGATTACATTAGGAGGTTCAGGTGACTCTACTTTGAGGTACTTGACATAGATGCCCCCATTTCAGAGACAGAGTAAGAAAGCTGACGGAGAAAAGCCATTTAAGGACAGTATTTCATTCCTCTTTGGAGTCTGTAGTTCTCTTGTTTTACAAGAGATCTTTATTCCCCTGGCCCATTCAGGCAGTTTTCCACCACAAAACAAGCATCTGGTCAGATGTCCACCCCTGGAAATTGGCCACTCCAGGGATAAGCAGTATGCTTCCTGCTAAACTCATATAATTGGGCCTGTTCATGCTCAGAATTTCTCCCTGGGCTGTTTGTATTTAACATCATGTCCCTGGTTTATAAAATTGTTGGAGTGAACATGTTATCCTTCTTGAGGACAGGCAGATGAGGTAAATAGAGCAAATGAGTATCTGTGAAAAGTGTTTTCCAATTTGCCCAGGTGTTCAGCTATAAAAACTTAACCAGTCTGTAACATATAATGGTAGAACAGTTTAGTTGTGTTTTATGCAGTTACCTGAAGAGTCTGCATAGGTTTTCATAGTCTTTCCCTGCTCTTTGATATGATCTTCTTATCTACAATGGAGTCCATACCTGTGCCACCTGTGTTTTCTTATTGATCACTCCTTCATGTAGCATTTGGTGAGCCTTACAAATATTAGTTGTGATGGCAAAGATAGTGATGAGGATAGTGATGAAGGAATATGTTAAAATATCGTCAGAGGATTAATATGGTCTAAGAAGGGAAAGTGAGACAAAGTCTTAATAAACTTCCACTTAATGCTTTTGAGTGGCTGTATCATAGGGACAGAAGACCATCAACGTGACTAACGTAGAAAATTGTTGTTCAGTAGAAAAGAAAATCCTGGGTTTTAAAATTTTTATCCCTTATGGCTATTCTTTGGAAAAGCAATGTAACTAATGTGTATCAAAATAATATGTATCAAGTCCCTTCTGTGAGCAAGCATTATGCTAAGTACATTGTCTTGTTTCATTTAAGTTGTAATTTTTCCTCACCTAGAGAGTAACAAAGCTAAGCATCAAATTCAGAACTGCAACTTCAGAGACCCTTTTTGTAAGGACTTTTATTGTTAGGGATCATTTTTATCTGGAATATATCAGAAAAGTTGTGCCATTTTCCACTTTAGTTATGACCATAAAATAGAGTAACTACCTCTGGAAAACTCATGTTCAAGCATTTGGTTTTCTTTAATATAGATGAGGGAGGTAATTTCCTCTGAATTTTTCATTTTGTTACCTTCAGTTCCCCACAGTTGATTCAAGGAGACTGTGGTAGAACAATCTTTATCCATAATTAATTGTTCCATAAAATATGTCTTATTTAGTCTTTTTCATCTGTCTCTGGGGGTTGTTCAGAAAGAGCCACAGTGATGGGATAGAAGCCAATGCTCAATTATCCATGAAAGTGAAGTGGAGGATAGGAAAGAATGCTGAGGACTGTAATAAAATCTGAGTGTATCTGAGTACATGCCATAGCTGGGTCGCACTATGGAGTGCCTATCCCAATTCCCTAATTCAGACCTAGTAGCTCTTTCTTTGACATACTTCTCAAGTGTGGCCATGCACCCAGCCAAACTAAATGACCTGGTAGTTCAGGGAAGGATCTCTAATAATATCAAGTGAATTATTCTAGTTGCATGTAGCCAGTAAGTATTCTCTCACATACCACTCAACATCTTTACTATCAGTTGATTGAATCTGTGTGGAGCACAGTATTGAGAGTGATTCTTTAGGCCACAGAAGAGCTGCAGTGAAGAGGACCTGATTGATTAATCATGTCTGCCATGACTACTGGAGGGGGCAGCCCATAAGAGACTTGCCACCCCTTTTCTGCCATCTTAAATGTGTAATTTATGTCCACTTCTCTGTTCAAGTAAATCACAAATCCTTAAGAAGTTTAAGAAAATGGTTTTAATTGTGTTTTCTATACATACAGATCTACCTATGTCTGAAAGTTTATTTTTATAAATTGTCAAGAATTTTGGGCAGTGATGTGATCTTTTAACATCCAAGGTATGCCAGATGGATTATCCCATTTTGCTTTTGTTAAACAGCGCATCTGAAGATTTGATAAGCTCTCAGGCCACAGATCTTCCCCCTTTCCTCCTTGTGGATGCTTTCTTCCTTCATTTTCTTCTATCTTCCTATTTTTTTCCTATGCTTTCTTCCTTCCCACTTGTTTTTTTCTCTTTCCCTTTCTGACTTCCTTCATAATGTCCAAAAAAAAAAAAAAAAAAAAAAAAAGTGAATACCCAGTCACTAAAACCTTAATTTTTTTGTTGTACTGTTGTATATTCAACATATTTGAATGCACATTCAATATAATTTACATAAACAGCATCAGGGCATCATCTTCAATGCTACGGGGCATTGGCTGCTGTGGAAGAAAAACCAGATTCCCTTTCATGGCCTATAAGGTTCTTAGCAATTTCATCTCTGCCATTATGTTGGCCTTATGTTCATTGACAGCAGCACATGCAGGGTCGCACATATTATTGAAACCATAGTATCCTGTTTGTAAAGGCAAAGCTGTGCCATGATCTGGGTTTGGGGCATCTTCGTACAGGCCATATCTTTATTCTGGAATATATGGCTTTCACCCATCTGCCTTGGACAGTTCAAAGTATACCTCTTCTGACAGGTTTTTCCCAGATGACTGAACATGCTGATATAGTTGTTCTTCTTTATTAGCATCCCATAATCATACTAATTCTAATGCAGTGTATGATAATGATGATGGTGATGCATATGGATAATTTTTGCTTAGTGCTTTCAGACTAAGAGTTGTGCTTGGATTATCTTATCATCATACAACAGCTTAATGAAATAGGTATTATGCAGAGAGAGCAAAGGGAGATATAGAGAGGGTAAGAGACTTCTTCAAAGTCACACCACTTAAGAGAGAGCTTTTTCAAATGGAATTTTGATTATTGATTTATACAGATTCCCCCCCACCCCTGTCTTGGGAACACTTTGATGTCTTGGACTGTTTCATTTATTTCTGTGTCTCCACTTGGGGCTAGCATTTGATATAGGCTCAAAATGATTATTCAATTAAATATGATTAAAGTCTTACTTATTAATAGGCTTATCTACTCTTTCTATCTCTTCAAACTTGAGAGTATAGAAATATATAGTAAACTGGTTTTCTTCCTTTGTTTAATTTTTCCTCAGATTTTTGTATATTGTTTGCCAATTTAAAAATCATGTATTCTCAGATCTCACTTTTTTTTTTTTGACAGTAGACTTGGTTTTGAATTTAATGTATTCAAAAGAAGCATGCAATTTTAAATTTTTTGCCATCTGAAAAAGTGAGCTAGTACGTATTTCTCTCATTCTCAATCTATGTTTCTATATTATAAGTACTTATGGAATATAAGGAAGGGAGAACAAGGCTGTATGTTAGTTCAGGGAATAGTTAGTTAAAATGTCAGTATATTATTCTGACTCCTCTGGAATTCCTTTCTCTAGAATTCCTAGATTCCATTTATTACCACTGGTGTACCAGCAAGGTTGGTGGTTCTTTTTGATAGATAACTCTCCAACAAAAGTATATAGATTTTTTTTCCCTTTCTTTTTTTAGGGTCAGTTCTTCACACCTTTAGGATTCAGTACTTTTATGTGAGGCCATTTTGGTAATAACAGAGTGCTTCCTGAATTTGTCATTTCTTACAGCCTTAGGGTTGAAAAATGGAGCCTAATGTATGTTCTAGAGAAAAACCAAACTTCTTTTTGGCTCTTCCAATAGTTTCTTCTTTAATGGAGCACTGAGAGAGGTTTTTTTTGTTTAATTTTGAATCCAAATAATATAAATTGATAATATTTATTAAAAATCACCACCATTGGCCTTGACTGACCTGTCTTCCCATGTGGCTTTTCAGAACCAGTCCCAATGTATCTTGGACTTAATTACAGGCATTTCCCGTTGTGGCAGACTTGCCACTTCACATCTATTCTGTCGTTTTGAAATCAAGGGAATACCTTAATATTACAACACAGGGCAGCCACTACATAGTAAAGTAGGATGCTTTAAAAGTGAAGCTCAGGAATTAAACAGTAAGCTCTAATTGCACTTTGTTCAACCTTTACTGTCACTGAACTGGGCGTGTGTTTCATAGTGCTGCACTCTAATGGCTAATTTTGAGGGCTTAGCTTGGAAGGAAATGTTAAAAACAGCTAAAAAGAAAAAAAAAAAAATCCTTGTGGTTTGTTCTTAGACTTTGGGCCCTGTACCATACACACTTCTGGGAATTGTTCCCAGTTGCCAAGGCTGAGCAGTTGTGCTTGAAGAATCATTCTGCTGATTTCTTGCACAACTTCTCCCCTGGCTTCAGCTCCAACAGAGCCTTTTTGTTGTACATGAGAAAGGAAAGAAGAAAAGCTCAACAGCCTGCAGCCATGAGGGAGACTGTGAGAGGAGACCCCCCCCCCCCCCCCGGCATATCAGAGTGTTCCTTCTCAGAAGCTGTCAAGCTTCTTGCCTGTTAGTAGTGGAGGTTTTTCCTTTCTTCCCCCATATCTAATTTATAAGAGGAGAAAAAGGGTGTTACGGCTAACATTAAGAGAGCCTTTCATTTTCTTCTAAGTCTTAATTACCTCCTCCTGTCCATAGAGATCACTGCCATTAAGAAATTAGTATGTATCCTTCCAGTCCACATGTTTCTATGTTCACTCAGTAAAAAAACTGTATTTATGAACAATATATGGCATTTGTATCTCTTCAAAGATGTATAGATGCTATGCTGTACCTACTCTTTTACAACTTGCTTTCTTGCTTTTTTTTTCCGCCAAGCATTAATATTTTGGATGTATAGTTTAGTTCATTTACATTTTTATGGCAGCTGTTATTTTTATACTTATTTCTGACATTATTTTGAGTGCATAAAGCTTTTTTTTTTCAACACTACTTCTATCTTTCTCTTTTTCCCCCTTATTTCGGGGGATGTGAAGACTTTTTAAAAATTCATTTAATTCTCTAGCAGTTGAGATGCTATCCTTTTGATATCCCTCTTTTAACGACAACTGTTCTATTATAAGCAAATGTGGCTCTTTAACAGTGTTTAAACCTAATCAGAATCTCTCCTGCTTGCATACCTTATGACAACACTTGGAGGTTTTCATTCTGATGTTCCTTCCTACTTCCATCTATATATTGATGTCCAGTACTATTTTGTTTATATTTTGCTTTTAACTTCCTCGAAATTAGTCACCGTGAGTACGTTGATGATATAATTTGCAGTCAGTTTTTATTTAGACTCACTTGCATGTTTCCTTTTCCATCTCCCTCCTTCCTTCTGGTTTTTCTTTATCTCACTGCAGCACTTTCCTTTACAGTCACTTCTGTTCTCCGTCCTGTGTGTTGAAAATGTCTTCACCCCTCCATAGTTTACTTCTGTAGACCTCTAGGCTAACTGTGATTTTTTTTTTTTTTTTAGTACTTTGAAGATTTTAATCAATTGTTCCATATCAATTTTTATTTTAACATTCTGGGTAAAAGTATTTCTAAAGTTTAAGCATAGGTATAATAATTCTGCATCTCTCTTGCCTTCAAGAAGAGGATCAGTTAAATCTCACAGTCTAAGGGCAGTACTGTTGTTTGGAACATGAGATTGCATTGTATTGTGATGTGCATTGGTGTCCTTTGGGGTTTGAGGTGTGTGAGATTGACCCCTCATTAAATGAGTTAGGACCCATTCGGGTTCTCAAGACCTGGTGTGTGTGGCGGGAGTGGGTGTCTCTTTTCTCTGTCATTACTTCCTGCGGTAACTGATTTACGAGATGTAATAACTCTCCTCATTCATCAGCTGTTTACTACCCTATTGTTATTTTTTGTTTCTCCTTTGTCCTATATAACTAGACTGGGCCAGAATATATGGGTCCATGTGATGTCTTCACTAGCACTAAAATTGTTTCTAACTGGCTAAGTATTATGATACATAGAAGTCCACTTATTATAGGTACAGTTCTGAAGCCAGACTAGTTGAGTTCATGTCCCAGCCCTATACTTCAACACTGCATAACCCTAACCAGTTCCTTAACCTCTGAGACTCAATTTTTTCATCTCTCAGATGTGGATACTAATTGTACACACCATCTTAAAAAAAAGTGTCTTGTATGGATATATATATATATATATATACACACACATATATATATATTTACATATATATGTGTGTGTGTATATATATATATATACTACATATATACTACATATATACTATATATATATATAATATATATATATGTAGTAAAGCAGTATCTATCACTTTTAACATGTGGCAATTTAAACACATTTTTAAAACAGCTTTCAAAATTTCATCTCAAATACTATGTAGAAGGTGAGGTGCGATCCAGTTGAAGTTTAAAAGACTTTTCAGGATGAAGAGCTAACTTGGAGGAAGTCTAAACTAGGATGTAGTCTATTTCTGTTTGCACAGGCAAGTTTATTTTAGTATTTGCTTTTACCAGGAAGCAGGAGGTCATCAGAGATTAAGATGTGACATTGTAAAAATCGTAACATAAATTAGTGGGTAAGCACTTATTTGCTTTATAAATAGTTGATTTGCCTCCACCTTTTCAGCACAGCCTCATGCCCCCATCAAATGATGTGAATGTTGGAAGACTTGAACTTTAGCTTCAGGTTTTTCAGTAACTTGTATGCTGACCATGACCAAATGACCAAATTCTTTCAATTGCTTGTACTTTAATTAGACTCTTATAAGGGCAAGTGTGCTAATAAATGTGAACTTGCTTTTAGCTAGCTTTTTAAGTACTTAAAATTACTAAAGTGTTGATAATATACTTTAGCTGTGAAGCAATATTACTATAATGCTTCAAATAAAATATACAGTTTTATCATTTAAGATTAAATTTTTAGAATCAAATGAGTTGGCTCTTATTTAATTATGACTTTGAGGCTCACTAGGCTTATTTATGATTTATTCTCCCTCTAGTTCTAAAAATGATTTGAAGATGTTTACCAAAATTTACAGATAATTAAAATAAGCTTATCCATGAAGAATTAGTAATAAAACTGATCAGAGAGGAATTCTGAGTTTTTCATTATCTCTAATCCTGATTTTCATCCATTCCATTAACTACAGTCAGTGATGTTGGTTTCTGTATCCTTCTCTTTTTATTACACCTTTTTCTTTTTTTTTAATTAAGATTGCAATTTTTTTGGAGACCAACCATTGACACAGTTATGAAATGATCTATTATGAAGGAAACTAACGTTTGTTGATTACTATCTCTTTCAGTCCTATGAAAGGAACTCTTTCCAGGCCTCCTTAACATGTGATGAAACTTGGACTCAGAAAGTTTAGTTATTTTTCTGGAGTCAGGAGCACATCAAGGCATATAAGAATTAGACCTAGGTCTGCCTGACTCCAGATTCTAAACACAGACTATAAACCATATACCCCAGTGATTTCTGTGGTATCAATTCTCTTGAGACAACCAAAAGGGTAAAACGTGATATTCCATTTTTCTGGGAAAGTTCAAAGTAATTTTAGAGGGAACTTCCATAAATTCCAAAGCAATGTGAGAACAATTATCTAATAATATATCAACATGTATAAAATGCCAACAAAGGGGTTCCATTCAGTTGCAAGAATCTGTGTGAAAGGGGTTAAGACTTCAATTAGGTCTTAATAGCAGCAGA
This sequence comes from Marmota marmota marmota, assembly GCF_001458135.2. Taxonomy (NCBI): domain Eukaryota; kingdom Metazoa; phylum Chordata; class Mammalia; order Rodentia; family Sciuridae; genus Marmota; species Marmota marmota. Next base: position 6,219,751 of record NW_026000221.1, read on the forward strand.
ACAGGAATTTGTGGTAACCTTATGTAGCTCTGGATCCCAGTAGATAATTCTTAAGATTTTGATCTGTAGATATAGTTCTTGTATAGGTCAGAGATGGAGAATTTGTTAAACTCATTGTTTGAACAAATTATAAGAATTCTGTAAAAAAATGGGTACAGTTGAAGCTTCTAGAACTCTTTCCAATAGTGACTTTACTCTATCTGTCCTTTCTTATCAGTGGCCCTTTCTGTCATACCATGGCTAATTTTCCCATTTTCATATTAGAACTTATTTAATTCAATTATCATTTAATTCCATTTATCACATAATGACTCTTGAGGGTCCACAGAGTATTTTCATTCGTGGAGCCACTTTTACTAGGGTTAGCAGAGTGCATGTTGCCTTATAATAAGCGTGTAAAGTTGATATTATTTTTATTTTTTGTAGATAAGCATGCTGAAGTTTAGAGAGATTAGGTATATTGCCCCAAACCATCCAGCTCAAAAATGGTTAAGCTACATATTAAATCCAAGCTTCTCTGGCTCCAATATGTGTGTGTGTTTCCTATGAGTCACACTAACAGATATTTAGAGCAGTTGGTTGATATTTGAAAGACTTGAACCACCCACCCAGAAATAACTGTGCCACTCAATGGTTATTGTACTTTAAATTCCAACATTTGAGATGCATTCATTTTCAATTGTTGACTTAATGAAAACTTAAAATGTTTTAATTAATAAGTTTTCTTTATCTTTCATAGATCTTTACACAGCACTTTAATGTACGCTCAGTCCAACACGAGTGTATTTTCAGCTGCTAAATAACAGAAAATCCAACTGATTTTGGCTTAAACACAGAGTATAAGTCACTGTTGGCTCAGTGGCTTAAGATGTCAGGGTTGAAATTTCTCTGTGTTTCCTTTAACCTTTAACTCATAGTCACAAGATGGCTGCTGTAGATCTGGGCTGGAGGAAGGAGAGAAAGAGGGCAATGCCAGCGACCTGTGTCATTTTTATCCCCCCAAAAAGCAAGGACGTTCTGCTAAGCCCTCCGACAAGCTTTTGCTTATTACTTCAGGTCAAAACTGCATCACATGGCAATATATAGCTGTAAAGGAGTCTGGGAACGTGAATATTTCTGTGATGGAAGTGGGCAGGAAAGAAGGGTTGGAACGTATTGGATTTGGGTTAGCCTCTTAATAGTATTGCCCACAGTAGAAGATATGTGTTCATTTCATCATTATGACTACTTTCAGAGACAGCAAATAACATTGTCTGCAGTTTACAGAGGATGGAGATAATGTCTGCAAAGTTTTAATGGGTCATGTAAGAAGTTTGTAGTTTATATAGAATCTGAGCCTTGGTTTTCTCCATTCAAGTTTGGGTTTTTTTTTTTTTAAATGCTTTTATTAGTGCATTATGGTTATCCATAATAATGGAGTTCATTTTGACATAATCATACATGCGTGGAATTTAATGTGCTCCATTTCAGTCCCCAGGGTTTCCTCTTTCCCTCTCCTCCTCCCCCTCTGTATTCTTCTTCCTCTATTCTATTGGTCTTCTGTCTATTTATTTATTGGTGGTTTATATACATAAAGGTAGAATTCACTATGGCATATTCATACATGTACATAGCATAATTTTGACAAATTCATTCTGCCTTTGTCATTCACTCTCCTTTTTTTCTGTCCTTCTTTCCTCGCCCTCAGTCTTTTTCTTCTGCTCCACTGAGCTTCCTTCCATATTCCTGAGATCCAACCCCCACATTTTTTCCCCTCTAGTCAAATAAGTTTTTTTCTCTGTACTTTTCTCCCAGAGAGAAGTTGGCATTGCAGCCATTTATACTTCATTGTACTTTCTCCTTGAATGTGGAAAAATTTCAGGGCAGCATGAAAGTGACAATAGAGAGAAAGGCTACAGAAGGAGTGAGAAACCTCCAGTTTGCTAATTTCTCTGTGTTTTGCTCAGGACTAATGAATTCTGAATATAGCTTTTGTAGATTTAGTCCTCCCACCTTAGGAAGTTCTGGGCTAAGGGTCTTGGAGGGAATCTCAGCAATATCATTGGAAAGTCTTCTCTCCTTGTCTGTTTTTTCTTTTGACCTTGTCTGTGACTGCTAATTATGATCTAACTTCCTTGTTGGCTAAGTCTTGGCAATGCCTTAATGAGGAAAAAAAACAAAAACAAAAAACAAACAAAAAAAACACTTATATTTAGTTTGTCTCTGTAGTGGGGTTTTCATCCCATTTCATCCAAAAGCTAATTTCTAAGGAAGAGGGCTTGTTTTGGATGAACACATTACTGTGCATTTTTTGTTTTAGGTCATTATCCCCAAAATGCCTTAAAACTCACCTTGGAAGTTCATAGCAATGAATTACATGAAGATTGCAAACAGCCAGTGTAGAAGGTGAGCTAGGCACATGGAATATCCCATGATATATTCTTCTCTGACCCTTCCTCTACAGCATTCCTCCTTCTGTGGCACTTTTCATTTAAATATGCCACACATTTAAATAAAAATGTTTCTTTTACATTGCTCTTCCTCATTCAAATGCTGAGAGACTCTTTTAATCTCCCTGTCCACAGAAGTTTACAGATAGACGCATTCAGTGAGTAAATAAGAATGCAAGAACTTGGCTTTATTGAATATTTGGTTTAAAAGTTAACTAAGAAATTTTATTTATTTATTTTTGTTCATACTATTAAAACAGTTATGTAACACAGTGGTTCATGGTTTTGCCTTGGTAAGCAGAATATTTGTAGCTATAAATTGGATATGTGTGTTTGGTTCTGCATATTGTCCTTCATAACATCAGTTATTACCTGTTAGTTCTGCAGTTTTGCACATGAAGACTGTTTGTTAAGAATTATTTGTCTAAAGACTTTATTGTCATTCTTCCTTCCTCTCTTTTTAAATAATGTTTCCTGGTTATTATTATTAATGAAGTTTATTTGTTTACACAATTCCAAAAAAAGTATTAAACATTATTTAATTAACAGCCTCCCTTCCATTTCTGGTCCCCAGTTCCTCAGTTCACCTCCCCTAAATGGCTCTTATTATTAATTTCTGGAGGTTTCTTTCAGAGGTGTATTTCATGCACATAAAAAACAAATATACACTTCCCCTTTAACAGAACTGTACAAATAGTAGCATATACATTGCTTTTTTTTTTTTTTAACTCAGTACATACTAGGCTGCTCTATTTAATATAAAAGTTTCCTCATATTTTTTTTTTGGTTCCATACTATTCCATTTGGTGAACATCTATGATATCTTTAACCCGTTTCCCTATTATTCAGATTATTTCTAGTCTTTGGCTAATTATGAAAGCAAAGCTACAACAAGTAATCATATACCTCTACCATTTGTCACACATGCAAGTATATAGATATAAAAAAAATTCATTCTAAGGAAATAGTATTGCGGAGTCTTTGCAAAGAGGATGTGCATTTATAACCTGATAAACTGTTCTCCTTGGGGGTTGGCCTGATTTACACTTCCACCTGCAAAACATGCGAATGTTATTCCTTCACTTTTCCAATAGCATAGCATGTTATAACACTTTCAGGCTTATGTCAATCTAAGTTAAAAAAAAAAAAAAACAACAACTGGTGTCTCATTTTCCTTTTATGACTGAGTTTAGGCATTTATAAAATAGATTTAATAACCATTTTTTAAAAAATATTTTTAGTTGTGGATGGACACAGCACCTTATTTATTTATTTACTTTTATGTGGTGTTGAGGATTGAACTTGGTCCTCACAAGTGTGAGGCAAGTGCTCTACCACTGAGCTACAGCCCAGCCCCAAGAACCATTTTTACTTCCTTTCCATGACCTGATATTTGTATCATTCATTCACTTTCCTATTGTACTGCTTATATTTTAAGAATACATAGGAACTTTTTCTATTAGGTAAATTATCCTTTGTGACAGGAGTTGTGAACATTTTCCCCATGGTTTGGTTTTAGTCTTTTTATTCTCTTTAGTGTGTCTATGGCCAGGTACAGAAACTAAAGTTTAATGGGGTCAAATGTATCAGTGTTTCTTTTAAAGCCCTGAGGTTTGCATCAAAGTTAAAAGTCCTTCATTTCTCCGAGGTTACAGAGTAATCCTTACACAGATACTTTTAATAGTTTAATAAGTTCATCGTCATATCTAGCACTTGGAATTTCTCTTGGTATATTAGGTCTGAGGCCTGAGTTCAACTTTGCTTTTCTTGACATTGCTCATTAGTTTTCTGCAAATCGTTTTCCAGTGAACTATTTTCCCACTAATAGTTTACCTTAAAACATTATGAAACTCCCTGTATATCGGTGTATTTTGGACTTTCTGTTTTGTTCCATTTAAGTTGTTTTATGTGCTAGTACCACATGGCTTTAATTATTAATCCGTTTCAAAAATCGATCACAGCTGCTTTTCCCTCGTTACTCTTCCTTTTCAAATATTTCCTAGTCTACTTATATGTAAGTTTTAAAACAGATACGTGGCTTAAATGCTTTATTTGGTGTATATTTTTTAAGTCCTAGTATTTTTACTGAGCCGTGCCCTGAATAATTTTCTAGAAAGGAAACCCAGGATGTGTAAGACCCTGTCCCAGATCCCAAGAGCTTGCAGAGTCACTGAGAAGGAGGCACAGATGCAAGGCAGGTGGGACTTCTGCCTCTGAACTCCTCACTTCCTACAGGTGATCTGACTGTGTCCCTCCCACAAAACTGTGGGCCTTCTTTCTCTGAGGAGTCTTATTCCCAATTAATCTTAGACAGTGATCTTCAAATATATCATGTTTGGGGTTATTTAGCAAATGTAAAACAGTGATATTGGAAAGCTGAAGCTTGTGTTGAGATATATTTTGAGGGCATATTCTGCGTTAGGCCTGCAAGTGTCTTAAGACCTCCTGTGAAGACCCAAATCCAACGTGGTAGAGTTAAAAAGTAGGTTGAACTATCACGCTTTTGCCATCAAGTCTTCTGTTAAGAACATCAGAATAAAAAATGAACGTGGATCTGTTTTAATATCAGTTCTTCTGATTACTTTAAATCTCCTGCAAACAAACTTAAAAGAGACCATACATATTGCAGAGATTATATGGAATGTAGTAGGATATTTCCACAGTTGGTTGTTTTTTTTTTTTCCTTGAAACTCCAGTTTATTCAAAGGAGTCACCCAGCCCTAAGAAGCTAAGAAGGAGCAGAAGAACAGAATTAATCCTGTCCTTCAGGTTGATCCATAATTGAGAAATGTCCATGCTAGGGCATTGCAGTCTCACCAGTTAACAAAAGTCCCCAGAAACATTTCATGCAACAGGCCCTGACAGACATGCTCTTTTGCAAACTGGGGCCTGCATTTGCCTAATCCAGTAGACTGGGCAGATGCTTATCAAAGGACTCCCTAAAGGCTGCAGGAAATAGGCCTGTTTCCTGGTGTGTGCAGTGGGAGGGAGGCCTCTCCACCCCCACCAAAGCCTGAGGACCCCAAGCTGACTATTCCCCTTTTGTCCTCTGGTAGCCTCCACTTAATTTGTAAAAGTAGAAGGAGATTGAAGAATAATGTTCCAAAGCAATAGAGGCATGTGAATTTTACTTTTATTCTAGGTGCCAGGTCCTCATTCTGTGCCAGGTTCTATTCTCTCATTTTGTCTTCACAATCACTCCCCAGGGTTGCTGTCACTCTCCTGATGTTGCAGATGAGGAAACTTAAGAGAAGCCAGGAGGTCCAACAAATATTCAAGCTCCTCTAGTAAGTAGGTAGCACAGCAAGGATTAAAAAAAAAAAAAAAAAAAAAAAAAGTCATGCCAGGCATCCCATCCTGTGGTCTTTCCACTACAATATTGGCAAGCATGGTAGAACCCAAGGAGCACTTTGACCTCCCCCATTTGATGCTCCAGTCCTTCCACAGTTTCTCCTTCCTCCAGCATCAACAATTACAAAATCTCTGTATTATATGCACAAATGATTGCTATTATACAGGAAATGTGGATACTGTTCTATTGTCATTGCTGATTTTTAATATTTAACATTGATTGAGTTGTTGAAGATGGATGTTTAGAATGTTTTCATCTTCTACCTAGGATATGAATACATTAATACATCTTGGAACCTGGAATATACTCTTATCCAGTGTGTAATTGACAGCTGGCACACTTGACTTCCAAGATAATGCTTTCTTTTCTTCCTGCTTCATAGACTGCTACATTTCAGATCCTCTTAGATCTGACCTTCCAACTGTTCTCCATGTTTGGGATTCCACAGGACTTGGCCTTGAGTATCACTCTCTCCTATTCAATTTTTCCTTTGATCCCATAAAGTTACTTAAATACTGTTGCCTCCCAGATTTATTCCAGTGCTCCAGACTTCTCACTGGGACTTGTACATCTTACTGCCTGCTTGGCATCTATACTCAGATTCCAGTGGCCAAATAGAGCCTTTCATTACATACTTTCCTCCCCGTCCCCAGGGCCCAGGAAAGGTTCTCAGGAATTGACACCACCATCTACTCTGTTTTTCAGGGTAGAAACTCAGTGCTGTTGAGTCTTTGTCTTTTACTGCTCTTGCATTCAGCCTGTCAGCAAATTCTAGCAAGATTGCCAAGGCATATGACCAGTGCAGCCCCTCTGTTCATTTCTATGACAACCCCTCACCCAGGTCACAGGGACACTGCCACCAAATTTAGTAGAACTTCCTAACTTATATTCTTTCTTTCATACTTGCCTCTTTCTGCTCTGCTTACCTCATAATAGTGAGAAAAAGCTCTTTAATCAGTAAATCAGAACACATCCCTCATTCTTCTCCTTAATACCCTTCTGTGGCTCCTGCTATACTTGGAATGAAATCCAGTCTTGATGCCATAGCTAACAAGGTCCTGCACATCTGGCTCTAATTGTATCTTCAAATTACTCCTCTTTCTTCCTGCCCCTCTATCACTCTAGTTCATGGTGTCCGTTTACTTCTTGAGCATGCCAAGCTTTGGCAAAGCTTGGGCCTTACACATGCTGCTTTCCCTGCCTGCAAAATTCTTCCTCTCTTTATGTGAATAGCTTTTCCTTATCCAGGACTCATCCTTGGTGGTACTCTTTTAGAAATCTTCCCTGATCACCACATCTGCTTTCATCTCTAATTTATTGTTTTTTATTTCATTTTGTTTGTTTCCTTCATAGCAACATCCAAAAACGTAATTATTTTATCAAATTCCTTCACGTTGGCTTTCTTTCCTACTGAAAATCAGTGACAGTGGACAGAACTCATTGATATAAGTCCCATTTTATGGCTAGTAAATATTGCAGCATTGGTATATAGTATTTAGTACTCTGGATATTTGTTAAACAATCGAATATACAAATAAGCAATGTTGAGGATGGGAATTATATGATGAGTAGAAGAAACTTTCTTCCTCATCTTAACATTTAAAGGTTCATGAGAAGACCAAAACCAAAAATGAAGTCATTTCAGGTGTTAATATTCCTGGTAAAAAGAAAGTATGAAATAAAACATTTTTTTTTAATCTGGGGAAACTACCGAAGAAGAACGTTATTTTGACTTTCTGTATAATTACAAAATTATGCTGCTGCCACAGCTTATTATTTGGTAGAATGTATTTGCCATGGATTTTTAAAATGTTGCAGATTTCACTTGCATCATGCTTTAGTATTCTCATCTTCATGAGCATATTTAATCAACATTAGGACCTATCCAGAGATTAGGAGAGCCAGTATTAAGTTTGAAATATCAAGACTATTCCTGTAACAAGCATTTGTTATACTCTGCTAGGTAAATGTGGTTCCCATCCTCAAGGAACCTCAGAGGCAATTAGGGGTAAAAATATTTAAAGAATTCGTATTGTCCTCTGTGATAGCATCAGTAAGGGTCACTTATAGCAATCCTATTGGAACAAAGGGGTGACCTCAGTTTTGGATGGGGCATGCATGCGCACACACATGTATACATACAAACATTTTTTTTTCTTTAAAGTCTGGTCATGAAGGAATAAGAATTTGCTAGATGGAGACTCTTCTGCAGGCCATAGGACAGAATATATAAGACAAAGAAGCAGGATTAGGTTGGTGTGTTCTGGAATCTGCAGCCATAAGGAGATGTGGGCAGAGTAATAGGCAGTGAAGTGTGAGAGATAGGTAAACCCAGACTGCAGAAAGCTGTGTCTGCTGTGGAAGGTAGGTTAGACTCTACCCATCAGGTGGTGGAGAGATTTTTGGATGGTTTTGATCATGACAGTAATGGCATTATATAATAATATAATTTACATTTTAAAGAGGTCTTTAGATGATGGAAGATGAGAGGGATAAGCTAGCCCAGTTAGGTGTGGAGTCAGAGAAGAGTTGGCAGTGGACCCAGTAGAGCCGTGACACTAAAATTGGGGAGGAGACTGAGAACCTCGAGCTTGTAGCAGATAGAAAACCTAACATATCACAGAAACCAAGGGAAGAGAGGTTTTCCAGGAAGAAAGGAACGACAAGTCAGGTGAGATAAAAATTAGGACAGGAGGGCTGGATTTCATAATGAAGGTATGTTCAGTGATCTTCGCAGGACTAGTATTAATGGGCTGCTGGTGGCAAAATCCACCTCCAAGGTATTCGTGGATGAAGGAGAAATGAGGAAACAACACAGGCGAGGGCAGACAGAGCCAGCCATAGTTCTCAACTGGTTTTGTGGTTTTTGTTTAGTACATGGTAGCAGTTTGGCCTTGTGTGTGTACTTTGTTGATCTAGAGGAGGCCCAGAAAAGAGGCTCTCAATACAGGGAAACTGGATTTGGATATAGTATGACTTTAGATGTGTGGAGAAAGGGAAATACAGAGGAAAAAGTGCAGATGTAGGCAAGTTTATGGCTAACGTATGAGATACAGGGTATTTCCTGTGATGTTGGGGGTAGAGAAGTATGTGCTGGAAGGGGGCAACAGAAGTAGCTCTTGGGGCGAATATTATGGGGACAGGGAATGATCACAGAATGACTTTGATGGTTCAGCTGAGCTGGAAGGCGTGGTGTGAAGTCCCAGTCCACCAGTAGCCTGGACATCAGTTTTCAGGTTGAGAGTTACCTGGGCAGGCCCACCTAAAGATGAAGGGTGGAGCTGCTGAGGATGGCCATGAGATTAGGGATGAAGCCATGTGACTCACTAGAAGAAATAGCCTGGTTGGAGAAGTGAACAGAGGGTGGGTGTAAAGATTCCTGAGAAAAGAGACGGTCAGGGTAGGGGAGCAGGTCCCTTACGAGTGGCAGAGGGAGGGAAATCCTGGGAAGGTAGGAGACTACTTATTAAAAAGCCTGTCAGAAGTATACATGTAAGTGGACGCTTCCTTCCCACTTACCCTGAAGGTGTGCATCCTGCATTTACACTGCACCTGCCCAGGAGGGCATGGGGAAAGCCTCTCTTGAAATCAGAACCTGCTGTACAGCTTTTGATAATTTGCAATTTTGGTAATTCTTAGCCCTTTCGGAGGTGCCCTTTACAAATTGCTAAGTCACTCAGAGTCAAGTTTGGTGGAAAAGCAGACAATCAAAATTCTGGTATGTTTTGATAAGAGAGTGTGCTTTTTTCCAACTCCTTGAGGTGCTAGAAGGAAGTGGCAGTTTTTGTTCTCAAATTCCTATTTTTTGCAAAGTTAACAAGGAGGTAGTGACCAGTTTGAATGATAGCAGGGGAAGTACCTATCAACTACAGAATCATTAAGCCAGAGTGGAGATTTGTCAACATCTAAATGGGAGGAAATTATTTTCCTAACTCTAGAATAGCAATGCACACAGAATACAACCATATGGAAAACCTGCCCCTCCAACCTCTTTGCAACTCACTCACCTGAGAATTTGCTGTTCACATTTGAATCATTTTCATCTCCTGCTTCCCACTTGAGTTGGCTACTTAGCAGAAGTCAGAGAACATGGCGTCTTTCTCAGTGGGGGAGCACAATTGGCATTCTGGGCAGACAGATCTTCCTATGATGGGATTCCAGCACTGCCACATGGTTGGCACCTGTGGCTTCCTGGCTCTAAATGCCACTAGCCCCCAAAGTCACTGTGGCAGCCAGAAAAGCCACTACACACTTCCAAATCCTCTGGTTATTTATGGACTGCCAGGGCCTGACTGTTTATAGACAGCCAGGGAAGAGAGAGACATTCTTTTCTGGTTTTTTTTTTTTTTTGCTTTCTCTTTCTCTCCCATACCCGTGATCTGTGTGTGTGTGTGTGTGTGTGTGTGTGTGTGCATGCGCACATGCGGTTTTTTTTTTGGTTTATTTTTTTTAATTGTACTGTGAAAAATGACAAACAGGTAAAAATAAACTTTATTAAAGAAAGATTGAAAAATTAATAATGTAAGGCAAAGCATGGAGAATAGAAGAAAAGATAGAAAATGAAATAGTAGTGAGGAAGCGGGAAGAAATGTTTCTACTGCATGTAACTGTGATCTCTTGTGATTTCCTCTGAAACCAAGAATAAGATTTCCTATAAGAATGCTCACGCATTGTTGCATTATAGGGTATACCTGATTGCAGCAGCACCCTGGAGTTCACCCTAAATAGAATTATGTAAGGGTTTCAGTCCAGTCTCTTAAAGAGAAGAACAGCTGGTTCTAAGGCAAGTCCACTTTGACTTTATCTGAGGGGGTGTCATTACTGATAGGCCCAAGCCCCTTATTTTAAAATGATGTTACTTATATGATTGTGTAGGAACATGGACTCCAAAATATGTTTTGCTCTAGGGTAGCAAGTTTTTTTAATTTTTATAAAATGAAGTTCCCCTTTGGGACCAGTGCCCTTTGCTAAAAATAACGTATCTGGCTAGCATTTGAAAGCTGTAACCCTTAGCCCGCCACAATCTCTAAGAGTCATCTGTTATGCCTTGTTAAGTAAGATCTGCACTAACACTTGTGGACCATTCATGCCATACTGAAGCTGATTTTCTACTTTATTTTTTCAGTTATTCATGGTGGACAATGGAGCAGATGACTGGAGAATAGCCATGACTTATGAGCGTATTTTCTTCATCTGCTTGGAAATACTGGTGTGTGCTATTCATCCCATACCTGGGAATTATACGTTCACATGGACGGCCCGGCTTGCCTTCTCCTATGCCCCATCCACAACCACCGCTGATGTGGATATTATTTTATCTATACCAATGTTCTTAAGACTCTATCTGATTGCCAGAGTCATGCTTTTACATAGCAAACTTTTCACTGATGCCTCCTCTAGAAGCATTGGAGCACTTAATAAGATAAACTTCAATACGCGTTTTGTTATGAAGACTTTAATGACTATTTGCCCAGGAACTGTGCTCTTGGTTTTTAGTATCTCATTATGGATAATTGCCGCATGGACTGTCCGAGCTTGTGAAAGGTAAGCTTGTTTCTTTTCCTGAAAACATAATTTGCCCTATGGTGTCTTCAAAACTGGGAGAAAGAAAAGTATTAGACTATGTGCCTTAACTCTTGGATTCTGTCACCCACTCTTTTCAAATGACTGTGACAAAGCTTTCCCAGAGATTCTGGAATAGAACAAATGCCTTCATGATCATGTATTTTTCTTTCTAATTCAATCAGTTTACAACAAAGGATTGGTTTCCTAATCTGTATCAAAAGAATTGTCCTAAAGATTCTATTGGAAATATTGGCTTATTGAGTCATTCCTGGGCCTGATTGATTATAATCATTGATTGTTGTGGAGACAGAAATCCAGCGGAAAAGTGCTGATGTGTCTGAACTTTAGAGAATATATTAGTGTGGCATGTTGATTTGAGTTCCCTATTTATAATAGTATTGACATGATTATCAGGCAAGGAACTTAGGAGTGTACCCATTAGTCTTTACTGAATGTTCAAGAACTAGTATAAAGAGGCAGTGCGTGTTTGTTTTCCTTTCTAAAGAGCTCTGGTGATCTGCAGCTGGACACACGTCAGATTTCATGAGCACCTTTAGGAGTCTCAATCAGTTATAGTGTCAATAATGTTCACTTTACCATTTAACAAGCAAAATAGATTTATGAATGAGCTTTATGATGACATAAACAAGGAAGAGCTATATCATAATGGAGTGGATGCACCCTTTTATGATCTTCGTTAAGAACATTCAAGTTGAAATTGGCATTAGAGCAATAGGAATGGTTTAGAAGTTTCTAGGACTGTTGGATGTTCAGATGTTGGTCATTGTAGAAAATAGAGTTTTGTTAAAATTTGGTTTTTGAAAATCAAAATTATATACTTACATGGTTTAAGAAAGAAAAAAAATCTACATGAGAATTACCACAAAAAATGAAATGGCAAACCCACACTACCCTTTACCCCATTCCTGCTTTTTGAAAGCAATCACTTTAAATTTTTTAATCATTCCTTTGATGACTGCTTTTTATATTTCTAAGTAAAATTGATAATACTGCTACATTCAGATTTTTCTGTTTTAGAGCAACCTATTGGCTTCCTATTACAGAAGTTGGGGTTTTGGTTTTCTTTCCCTTACACATGCACACCTTTTTTATAACTGTGTCACCCCCAAATAATTTTACAGCCTCCCAATAAATATAAACCCCAAGAATCCAGAGCCCATGCTTGCATTTACACTGTTACAACTGTGTAACCTGCAGTTGAAGCTGAACATTGCAGTATAATTTTTCTTCCTGCACATCTTTTTATTTTCTCTGCAATCAATAATCATCTCATTTTTATTTGCTTGGTCTTATTTTTTAATTTGCTGAGTTTTATTTATACTTAACACTAAAAAAAAGTCTCTAAATTCTCCTATATTATGTCTTATTTTTCTCCACTCAAACATATTAAGCAATCTATGATTTATCTGGAGGAAATACATGATCCTTGGGCTCTCCTGGCCTGCTTCTCCATCATGTTGGAGGTTTCTTCACCTTCTCTGTATATTGAGTAATCTCTTTCTTGAATGAAGTTTCTGCCTTCCTTCGTTTACTTCTTTATTTTGGCAGATTCATTTTCTGGTGGTTTCTAAGAAAAGGTATTGTGCGTGAAAGACATTAAGACTTTGATGATATGGCAATCTTTATTCTTTTCTCATGCTTAATTTATAATCTAGCTGGTTATAAAATTTTAGGTAGGGAATTATTTTCCTTCAAAATATTGAAGTTGACAAAGTCCAGCAGGCTAATACCATGCTCATTTTTTATCTTTCATTCTTTTTTTTTTTTTTTTCCTGGAATCCTTAAGGACTGATATTCGAAAACTTAGAACACATTTAGATACATTCTAAAAGGATGTATCTTAATGTGAATCTGTTTTAATCCATGGTACTGGGAACCTAGTAGTCCTGTTCAGTCTTAGAATTTATGTTCTTTACTTCTTAGAATTTAAAAAAAATACTTAATGTTTCTGACATTTTTTGTGCACATAGCAACCTTCCTATATTAGTTCTCAAACTTTCTTATTTTCTTCTCTGTCATTTTCTAGCTCTGTTTTTTCTCTTTATATTGGAAGATAACCTCAAGTTTATCTTTTAAACCTTGTGCTTGGATTTTATTTATTCTGTACTACATTATTAATTTCTAATGTATAATTTTTGATCCCTGGATGCTAATTTATTTTAGATAACATCATGCTTTTCTTTGGTAGCTAGTACTACTTTAGGTCTCTGGAGACATCATTGATACTTATTGAAACTGTTTCTCTTTGTATATGTTATTGTTTCCCCAAAGATGCATTTTTCTCTTTGTTTGGCTTCTGCTTTAGAAGCTTTCCTTAAATGTTTAGAAACTTGTTCACCCTCTTCAATGAGCCATTCCATAGCTGATTGGAAGCTCTCTGGGTATATCTAGAACTTGCTAATTGTGGGCCTCACTAAGGGGTGATTTGCATGGTAGGCATACAGCACCAATTTTGGTAGTTTTCCATATTTTTTGTTGTCTCTGAAAATTTAACCAGCCCAGTGGAATTCTTTGCTGTTACTGCCATGAAGGCAAAAGCCTAGGTGTCAACTTTCTGGAATTTAAAAAACAGGGTGGGGTTGGGGGGAGAGGTCTCAATAGTTAACTTGCAAACATTTACTTACTTTCCTGGTTCCAGTGCAGTAGCTCTTTTCTCCCCAATGTTTGATGCCCTGCAGCCAGTCCACAGTTCTGTTTTTCGTCTCCAAATAGTAAATACACACTTCTTCCAGGTTGGCAAAGAACAGTTGGTATTCACCCTGAGCAGAAGGAATGCAGGTGTCTGGCTTCTGTGCAGTCTCTGAACCTGTCCTCCCATGTTATCCGCCCTGCAGGGGAACTGGTGCCAACAGGCTGGAGTCATGGGTGAGGGGTTGGCTCTCAGCACCCATGTGATTACTTTTTGATTTTTCAACATTGCTGCTCTAAAATTCTATTTTCTCTAGTCAGGTAAGTCAGTGAATAATTGGCTTTCTGGCTTCTTTTACTACTGTCTTATTCATTCTTGTCATCTTTATGGATTTATACTTTTTTGTTTGTTAAAAAAATATTCATAGTCATTTTAAGGGGGTTAAGGGAAGGATCAAAGACCAACATGTCTGTTGAGTCCACCTGCTAGTGCCAAGAATTGTTCATTGACTAGTTTTTAATTTTGGAGTGGAGTACTGGGGATTGAACTCAGGGGCACTTGACCACTGAGCCACATCCTCAGCCCAATTCTGTATTTTATCTAGAGACAGGGTCTCACTGAGTTGCTTATAGCACCTCGCCTTTGCTGAGGCTGGCTTTGAACTCACAATCCTTCTGCCTCAGCCTCTGGAGCCATGTAGATGTGTGCCATTGCGACCAGTTTAGTGACTAGTTTTTAATATCATGTATGTGAACCTGTTTTAGAACTTTTCTACATAAACATGGCATTTGAGAGATTAAAGTTTTCTTTTTAAAGAAAGGTAGACTCCTTATGGTAATGCTTTGTTTCCTAGCAATCATGATATTTACAGGTCTATGATATTTTCTGGAGCAGCTGTACCCAAAAGTTGAATAAAATGTATCTAAAAGAAGAATAAATATGGAAAACCTTAGTTGACATATTTATTTTGCAGAGATTTGCCTAAATTAAAATATATACATAGCAGTATAACATACCCAGTATACATGCATAGATTGTTAAATTATAAAGCATAATTTAACAATCTATGCATGTATAAGGGTGACCACTAGTGTATCTACTCCCAAGGGCCAATAAAAATAGACTCAGAATTATGCTCATGCTATACATTTCTTTTTAAAATGTCTCATCTTAGTTGGTTTAACCCATGGTCACTGAAAACAGAAAGTCTTAATTCAAGCTTTGCCAACTTTTTGTAGCCCAGAGGATGTTTTTAACATGCTTGGTTTTTTTGAGAATGGCCATTCCTGTTTTCCTATAAAGAGGCAATAAAAAGTGAAAATTGTCCATTTCATGTGAAGATTGAGAGACTGTAGCCAACAGTAACATAGGAAAGAAATCAACAAGTCCCTGATGGAGTGAGGAAAGGACAGAGGCTGGAGATTTAGTTTCAGTTTTGCAGTTTCAGGGCTGTGTAACCTCAGACCCACTATTTCACTTCTTCTTGCCTTAGTTTCTTCATTCACAAACCAAATAGCTGCATAAACTTTCCTCTTTCAAAGATAATCTTTGATGATTACACAAATGTGTCAAAGAAAAAAAAACATTACTCAGTCCTGTGATAGCATAAGATTTTCTATATTTGATTTTTTCATTAAAGTCCACATTCTGCTGCACCCAATCCCCATACTGTGGTTTTAAAATGTAAAGATGTTTTTTAAAAAATGTCTTTTCACAAAGTTTTAGTTTTTAACATGATGTCACCAGCCTCTTACACTTCCATGAATATCTATTTTCTGACCAGTCTTCCTTCCTTTCGTGCACACTCTCCTCTCTCCCTCCCTCCCTTCCCTTCCCTTCTTCCATCAGTCTTTCTTTTTGTATCTGTGAAGTTCACAATATGAGGGCTGGGGATATAGCTCAGTTGGTAGAGTGCTTGCCTTTCATTTACAAAGCACTGGGTTCAATACCCAGCACCATCTTAAAAAAAACTAAACAAAATAAACNAAAAAGAATAGGGTTTGAAGTTCACAATATGATACATAACTTTCCCTATTATTTTGTTGGAGATTTTGGTCTTTGGATTCAAATGGACGCGTTTCGTCTTTGTTCCATCTCAGCATCCTCTCCATATTATAGGAGGGAGATGTATACGTGATAGAAATTCTTTTTAGTTAATTAGAATAATTCAAAGAATATTTTAAGCTTGAAAAAGAGGCAGATAGCTTTCTGGAGAAGTTTGTGTTCCAAATCTCTCCCCGTCCTTCTACTAAGCATAAAACTCTAGAGGTTTCTTGGAAATGTTTTCTACTAATAGGGGAGACATCCTTTTAGGATGCAGCTGTTCTTTGTGGTACTTTTTCACATCCTGTATCTCTGATTTATTTACCTGTGATTGATTGATTCATCAATTAATTGATTTTTGGTAAATAATAGAAAGAAGCAGAGTAGCAGAAATCTTACATTCTTTTTGTGGCCTCCATTCTTTATGACTGCCCAACCAGATCACAATGATCCATAGGACCACACACTTTCTGGTTCTGATCGGCTTTGTGATAAGGTGGACCTCAGGCCTAGGAAGAAGATTCCCCTCTGTCCAATAAGTGTGGCCCTGTTCTGATATGTGCTCTTATGATCACAGGGCCCAGACCAAGGCATTCAATCAGTTTGTATTGGGAGAATCTATGAATACCTATGTTTCTGAAGAAACCTGAATCCCAGAGCTTAGGGTTCTGAAAACTGGAATTATCTGATTCTCGCCCACACCTTTTGTGACTTCCCTGGTTTTGTGAAGGTGGCCAAGCAACTATCAATCCAGTGTGTTTCAGTGGAAGCTGTTTAAGGGAGTTAGTGACTTTTTTGCAGGAGGCAGGACTGCATGTTGTGGGCCTGGACTGTGTAACACAAAGGGTTATCTTTCTTTTTTACCTGAAATATTCTAAGAACATTAATATGTGAATGTACATTAGGAATTTCCAAGTGATGAAAGTGATATTTGGCTGTATATCAGTACTGAAGTTTCAGAAAGAGAACAGAATCGAAACTTTCTGCAGTTTGAGAATTAAAAAAAAAAAAAAAGGTTTCTGTGTTCCATATCTTCTTTTCCTTTATGCCACAAGGTTTGTAATGTAGGGGAGGGGTGGAATCAGGATGGGGAAGTGGGCCAAGTTGAGCTATGAATTTTGGTGGCGAGGTTTCCAAGTGGAAAAGAGACACTTTGAGACTAATGAAATGGAGATGTCAGGGGGTGTTTGTGTCGCTTGAAAAGATTCATTTATTTAAAGCATTAGTGGTCAATTGATTGTTTTTATTTATTCCATTGTTTTATCTCTAAAGACATTTAAATATGCATTAACTAGTATAGTATGCATTAGTTGAGAGGCAAATTTTTTTGGAAAATAACTTTCAATGGATTTGTTTTGAATAGTTTCTACTAATCCAAACTGCATATTTTAGATGGGTTAAGAATAAATTTTATTACTAAAATATTGTAGATGAAAATAAATGTGATTTTTTTTTAATTACCAAAGATTACCTGAGGTTTAGAGACTTCAATTTCAGTTGTGTTTAGAATCTATTATTCAGTGTCTTAAAAGTATGTTTCATTTCTACTAGCAATCCGATTTAGATTCCACCCTACTATTTTTTTTAACTCTATCACTGATAGTATTTTACATTGTATTTTTTGTTGTTGTTGTTTTTAGTTGCCTGGAGGATGATTTCTCAAATGCAGTTGAAACACATTTTATTATTATATAGTATACTGTGAAATAGTCCAGTCAAATCATGCCCCATAATAAATCTTCACATAAGTTTCAGATTAGTGTTATAAATGAGTTACTAAGAGAAACTCCTATATAATAAGAATATCCTATTCTGTAACTAGACAGGTTTCCATCCTCTTAGAGCCAGCTCATAGAAGATGTATGATTTGGGGTTCTACTTTCTGTGGAGTATGACCCCATAAAATCATGTCAGTTTTATAAACACCAAATGAAAATTTGTTCTCCTTTGTTCCAGAGAACCAACATAACCAAAAATAGAATGATAGTTACTTACATCTGATAAATTAACTCAGCATTAGAGTGGATACAGCATTTTGGTGGCTTGGTATTATTAGTTTATTCCTTTAAGATCATATATATTTAGTACTTTCTCTAACTATAGCATGCTTTTTAAATAAAATTGAACTTACATTTTAATATAAGATAAACTTTATTTTGAATGCTTAAATGATCTGGGTTCTAATTTTCACATTTGTCATTTCAAACAAGTTCTAGGCTTTTTTTTCTTTTTATATGCCATAAGCCAATTTTTCAAGAGTTTGGGCAACGGTTTCTGGACGTCTCACTTTGTCTGTTTATGGTTTTTATTATTGATATAGGAGCAAATGTAGGAGAATGTGAAATTGGGAACCACCTTTTAGAATGCTGGCTCATTTTCCAGGGCTGCCAACCATTGTTTCATTTTATATTATCAGGAGACTCACCCAGAGGCCTGTTCCCTTTCCAGCTCTGACATTAGCAATACCTCTTTCCTGTTGATTTACTTAAATTTGAAACATGCCACTTATGATCAAGTTTCTTCAATAGTTATAAAAGTAGTCATAAAATATGCATTGCAATGCTAGGCAAACATATCTTGCTGGCACCTTGATTTATTTTAGTATACTGGATAATTAGATTATTTCTTACCACTTTGAGTTTCAGCTGTTGCTTAGTAAACTCAGCATTTCATCAATGGATTTGTAATTTGTAGTTGATGGAAATGTAATACTTTGTAAACTTATACTTCCAGGGTCTGATTCATACATACGGATATAACATTTTCAGGCTCATAAATGAGTCACAATTTTAAAATGGGCCCTTTCAAGTTATAAAAGTCAGCAGTTTGGAAGCTTTCCTCATGCATCTGTGACTTGCAAAGCACCAATGCTCAGTGTAATGTTTCCCAAATAAATTGGTCATTAAACTCTTACAGAAAGAAAAGCCAGTACTCCCTCAAGCTCAATTTTCTCTTGATTCCTATGCAGATATAATTTGTTTTTGTTTTTGTTTTTGTTCTGCCTCCAGATATAACAATGGGGAATAATATTTGTGGAAAGAGGCTTTGAGGTTCTGGTCCAAAGGTGTAGGTTGAAAATAATAGCAGCGATTATTCTCAAGTAGTAAAAACCTAAAAACTGAACAGTTAAGAATCTAACCTCAGTGGAATCTGGCCTGATATCATAGTTCATGACAGTCTACTATCCTGCCTCCATGCTGATGTCCAGATTTTATGAAATATGAGTGTCAAGTCAAGTGTCTTCTAACCTCAGGAAATCCCTGGAATCACCTACTTGATTCATTAACCAGGGTGTGTGTATGCAGTTCTGAGCAGCATGCTCATGAAATTCAACTTTAGAACCGCCTGCCAGATAAAAAGAAAGAACATAAAATCTAAATGCAAATGTCCTGCTATCCAAGCCGTTTTGTCTTGAAGAAAATGAATACATTTCTTGGACCCAAGTAGGGCTTGATTGGAGAAACTCAAGTGTTTCCTACAGGTAACAGGATTTTTTGCATTATATTTCTTTTTGAATTTTATACCTTTCATTAAAAAAAAAAATTATTAGTTGTTGATGGAACTTCATCTGTTTACATCGAACCCAGTGCCTCACACATGCTAGGCAAGCACTCTACCACTGAGCCCTAACCGCAGCCCCATACCTTTCATTTTTAATGTGTCCTTAATGCAAACTGTATTAAAATGACAAAAGAGATTCAAGACAAGTGCCTTCACATAGAATAAAATATACAAATTTTGGACATTTATTGTGTTTGGAAAAATTTGCCTTCTGTTGCAGAGTTAAACTTTTATGACATGAGTCTGTGTTGATGGGCTCGCTTACTGTTATTAGAAGTAGACATGGAATGAGGCAGACTTAAGTATTGTTGTCCCAGAGCTGGTTTTGAGAAACAGAGCCCCTTCTGTTTATCAAGAGACCACTTGGCTTGCTCTAGGGGGACTCCATGAGCTGCCTCTGAACTACTTGCTGGCCTGGCAGAACAGTGTCTAGTCTGTGGTCATTTCCTGAGGCCTGGTAGAGGGGAGCATCCGTCCTTGAACTCTTCTATCCTGCCAGTTCAACGCAGTTTGGCACCTGAATCTCAAATCCCCTAGACTAATAAATAGTCTGATCACTGCCAAGTTCCTAGGGACACTGGAAAAGGCCCAGTCATCGGATATTTAAACGTAGCTTGGTGCTGAAGTCAAAGGCATTTTGAGTTCCTGGGCATTATTCAATACATATTTAGTAAATAAATATAGAAAATTAAAATATTTCATGCATATTTACATCATAATTGTTGACTAAGATCTAAAAATAGAATTGTTTAATTTTTGTAAAAAAAAAAAAACTTTAATGAGACATACTTTTATATCATAAAATTCACCTATTTAAAGTGTATGGTGTGGCAGACTATGCTACTATCACCACAAATTCAGTTTTAAAACACTTCAGTCACCTCAGAAAGATTCCCAGTGCCCATGTACCTTAAATCCTTGCTTATTCCTTCAGTTCTAGATAACCACTGTGTTATGTCTCTATGTCTCTACAGATTTGCTTTCTAAGTCCTTCATATACAGGTGACCATATAATATAGCAGCCCCTCTGTACTTGCAGGTTTCTTAACCAACTATGGATTGAAAGTACTTGGAAAAATTTCATCTGTCCCAAGCATGTACATTGTATTATATGTTAAAAGTAATCTCCAGCGTGGCGTTTATTGGGAAAGGAGCGGAATCCCTTCACCTCTAAGGAGCCTAAGGGGTAGGGATTTGGTTTAGATAACCTTGCCAAAATGTGGTTCAAAATTCTTCCAGGACTCAGTTTAATGAGCGTGTGCATGGTTATCCTGGGAGTGGCCACTGTCTACATCCACAGGTTCACTAACAGGGGCAAGGAAAAAAGGGTTGCCCATTTTTTGTATCAGTGGAGTTTGATGGAAAGAGATAGATGCATGTCCTGAGTTAATCATCATTATAAATCAAAAGGTTTGGAGAATATTGATTAAGAAATACCCTGCTAGAAGGTTATTTCATATATTATGTAGCATGCAGGGTGTTATATAATACATAATCAAAATAAAATGAAAAAGAAAAGGTAATCTAGAGATGATTTAAAGTATATGGGAGGATGTACATGTACATAGTATTTGCACAAAATACATAATATCATTTTATGTAAGGGACTTCAGCATCTGTGGATTTTGATATCCAAAGGGTCCTAAAACCAATACCTCCACAGATACCACGAGACAACTGCATATTCTTTTGCAACTGGTTTCTTTTACTTAGCTTAAAATTTTTGATGTTTGTCTATGTTGTAGTATGTGTCACAGTTTGTTCCTTTTTATTGATGAACGGTGTTCTGTTGTAAGGATATGCTACATTTTGTTCAACCATTCATCAAATGATGCCCATTTAGATGGTTTCCTATTTTTGTACTATGGATAGGGTTGCTGTGAATTTTTGCACATAACTCTCTGAGTGAACATATGTTTGGGATTTTTTTTCTTCTCTCTTAGGTAGACATCTAAGAGTGTGTTATTTTACATTCCCACAGCAATAAGCAATGTATGAGGATGCATGAGGATTCCACTTTCATCACATCCTTGACAGTATTGTCATTCATAGAGATGTGTGTGTGTGTGTATGTATGAATACATATATGTTTTTATACACATACACACTCTCATATAAATACACATATATACCTTTGTCACATCCATATGTATATCTGGATATGGACATATGGCATTGTGAGTCATATGAGAATGTATATGTGTATATGTACACATAAATAAATACATTTATTTTTATAATTTCATAGCCATTCTAGTACATGTAATGTGGTACATTACTTTGGTTGTAATGTGCAATCCTCTAATGTATAATAATTATGAACTCCTTTTCATGTGATCATTAGCTTTTCTTTATCTTCTTTGGTGAAATAGTTTTAGTTAAAAAAAATTCTCATTTTTTGCCCATTTTAAAATTGGGTCAATTGTCATTGCATTTTAAGAGTTCTTTATGTATTCTAGTTACTAGTCCTTTATCAGATATATGACTTGCAAATATTTTCTGTGGCCTGCATTTTGATTTCCACACAGTGATTTTTCAATGTGTTGCAGCCAGACTTCCCTTTCTCTAAACCAGTCCCATCTTGCCTCCTAAAAACATACAGGAAAAATATTCAGCAGTGCATAGCTTGCAGATGGGGATCTTTGGAGAGACCAAATCCCTTATTCAGGTTCATGCTGTAATGCCTCTCCTGGCTACTCTTTTATCACCCTGAAGTCATTTTTTTCTAGTAACCACTACCTGATAGTAACAAGAAAGAGAAGGAACAATGGAGATTATTTTTTCAATCCTGCTTAAAAGTCTTTTCTAGTTCTTTCATTTCTTTGATAATTGTAGTAGCTATAAAAAGTAAATAACAGAAAACAATTTGTCATTTTCACTTTCAGTGAAAATATGTACCCACTGCCTCCGATTGATATATTTAAGATTTTTTTTTAGTTTGCTTCCCGAGATGAAGCAAGATTTTTTTTTCCTACTAATCCCCAGCTTTCTTCATGAATAATGGCAAACATTTGTTATGTATCTGGCCCAGTTTTAGGGATAAAACTGAAAAATGAATCTCATGCTTCCCCTGTGTGTGACCTTGCTGGATTTCATGACAGTCCACTGTCATGACTCTGAAAGTGTGAAGTGCTAACCACAGGCTGCCCAACCAGATGACTGCTGTTTGACTGTTTTTCTTAGCATGCTTTGTATTATAGTGACAGCATATCATACAACCCACAGGGATGTGGCAACTGTATTGAATCCACAGTAGCTGAGGTGGCAAATGATGTTTGAGTGACTGCTGCCTAATATCTTTACTTTCAGGTTTCCCCACATGAAGTAGACTTCTAAAAACTTTCTGTGTTATATGAAAGGTAACTTAAATGTTTTAGCTTACCGAGGCATATGTAATATTCTTACAGGAAAAAAATCCAATTAAAAAGAGATTTTCAGGGCTGGGGATGTAGCTCAAGCGGTAGCGCGCTCGCCTGGCTTGTGGGGGGTCTGGGTTCTATCCTCAGCACCATATAAAAATAAAATAAAGATGATGGGTCCACCAAAAACTAAAAAATAAATATAAAAAAAAGATTTTCAGACTTTTGGTATCTAATATTGTAGCTTGAGAACTTCCTTTGAAACGTCATGTAAGAATCATGATTTGTAAATATAAAAGGTATACAGTAAAGCACAAGGTATTCAGATCCAATTTGATGAGCAGAAAATATCTTTTGTGTTAGTAATCATGATCAAAATTTAAATTTAGTGACTTTCTGGTTTCAAAGAAATGGTTTCCAATATTTCATGTAACAGAGCATACTAGTCATCTGTGCTAGGCATCTATGGAACGTCATTCTGAAAGTCTACTTGATATTGTTTTGTCTCAATGGAACACAGAGAAGGGTGTCAAGCAGTTCTGTACCAGAATTTCTGGGTTACTCTGTGTCTGAAAGTGGGTGAGTATTCTTATATTTACTATATGGTAGTTCTTATGGTAGTCTGCCTACTACAATTTAGTAAGATGTTTGTAAAAATTATTATTTAATTATACACATTTATGTGATATTATGACAATTTGATACATGTTTGTACTATGTAATGATCAAATCAGGGTACTTAACATTTCCATTTCATTAGACATTTGTTTCTGAGTTTTTTGATTAGCACATAATTGTACATATTTATGAGATACAGTGTGATATTTTCAATACATGGATGCAATAATACTGATCAAATCAGAGTCATTAATATTTCTATCTCTTTATCATTACTTTGTGTTTGGAGTTCTCAAGTTCCTGTCTTCTAGCTATTCATAAAATATATAATAGGATTTTGTGAACTATAGTCACCCCACTGTGCTATAGAACACTAGAACTTATTCTGTGTTTTGGTATCCATTATCCAACCTTCCTCTATCCCTCCTACGCCTACCCTTCTTAGCCTCTAATAATCACTATTCTCTTTCCATATTGACTCTTTTTTAGCTTTCACAAACAAGAAAGAACATGTGGTCCTTGTCTTTCTGTGTCTGACTTATTTCTCTTATTACAATGTCCTCCAGCATATCAAAGAGATACCTGCATGCCCACGTTTATTGCTCTACTGTCACAATAGCTAAGATATGGCATCAACTTAGATGCCGATCAATGAGTGAATTGATAAAAAAGTGGTATGTACATACAATGAAATACCATTCATCCATAAAAAGAATGATACTCTTTTTTAAAAAATAGATTCTGCCAAGTGTGGTGGTGCACACCTGTAATCCCAGTGGATGAGGAGGTGGTTGAGACAGGAGAATTGGGAGTTCAAAGCCAACCACAGCAACAGGGAGGCACTAAGCAACTCAGTGAGACCCTGTCTCTAAAATAAAATATAAAATAGGGCTGGGATGTGCCTCAGTGGCTGAGTGCCCCTGAATTCAATCGCTGATACCCTCCCCCAAAAGGATTCAGAGGCATCTGGGAA
Source organism: Marmota marmota marmota (assembly GCF_001458135.2). Classification (NCBI taxonomy): domain Eukaryota; kingdom Metazoa; phylum Chordata; class Mammalia; order Rodentia; family Sciuridae; genus Marmota; species Marmota marmota. Next base: position 6,244,301 of record NW_026000221.1, read on the forward strand.
GTGAGAAGCCACATTGCCCCGTTTAAATTTCTATCTTCAGATGATCCATTTTTGTAATACCTTTTATTCCTCCTCTCACCCACCACTCAACTTAATTTCCATATGGATCTCTGTCCTTTCAACCCTGCCAAGGTCATTGGCTTTGTCTTGATGGGGCAGCTGTTTCAGGTAGTTGTGTGATGATGGATGGTTGAATAGCCAAAGGAAAGAGGGCGTCATGGAAGGAAGGTTTGATGTCATCTCTAGAACCAGGATCACTAATTAGTGTGGAATTAGTGGTGGTATGTATCCAGAACTCTTATGTGTGGGTTAGATATTCTTTGAGTGTGTGTGGTATTCCACACCTTGTGTAAATGCAGGTACCAAAGTTCTACCTCACTCAAGCTCCTCAGTGGTCAAATCCATATCTGGTACCACCTTGATCCCCACAGAGCCCAGAGTCCTTTCATATCGTGTTCAGAAAGCCTTATAAGTCATCTGTCAGGCCAAGAGCAAGACTAACTACTGTTGTTCTCTGAGGGCTTGTGGGGTGGGTATTTCTGCACAGTAGTGATCCCATCAGGTAGAACAATAAAAGGCTGATTACCAACTCTTAATAAGAGTGGCTTAATCTATTAAAATTTAACTCTTATTGTGAAGAATTTGTTATGAAGAGTAATGCTAATGGGCATAATCTATGTTAAATGTGGGGAACATTTGAACATTTTTATCCTCTCCTAGAAACTGGTTTCATTTGCAAGCAATTAGAGTTTTATGATTTAGTAAGTTAACACAGGTTAATGAGGAGCTCTGTGTTAATTTAAAATTTCTGTGAAGCAGTGGCAAAAATAGCACTTGCTGAATATTTGAAGACCGCAGACACATTGGTCTTGGAAATCTGAAACCTCCCTTATGTGCTGGAACACCAGGCGAAAGGCCCTATGGAAACGTGACAGGCATGGTACAGCACTGTTTGCACGGCTTTCTCTGTATTCAGCTTGGAAGTATTTCCATTTACTCTGCTGGAGCACACGGACTTCAGACAGTTTCTCAGCCTTTTATCTTGGGCATTGCTCCACAGGCTCTCAGGAAAGGCGTGGCTGCAGTCATAGCTGGGATTTGCAAAGGGAGGGCACAGGGGACCCTGTTCTGAGGTGACATTAGTGACAGAACCCCAATGTGAAGAGAGCTCTTCAGACAGAAGTAAGTGCCCCTTAAGGCAGCATTTCATCTCTCCTTTCATGAAACTGCCCATGTTGTAGATTACTGCTGGTATCCCTCTCACCATTCAGCTTGGATCCTGATTACCTTTAATTTCTGGACACTTCCCAAAAGCCTCATTAATAGTAACAAACAGGCAATCTAGCATGGCTCATGTAGAATACCCACCACAGCCTCAGGAATAAAAACATCATGAGTGTTAAACCACCAGGTATAACTTCCTCAGACCAAAAAAAAAAAAAATCTTTTAAGTAACTGCATCATGAAATAGTTGCAAGGTATTTGAAAGATTAGAATTTTCTTTCATGTTCCTTTATCCAGTTTTACTTTTTATTAGAAATTTTATCAGGTTTGGTCTTTGTCTCAATTTGTGCTTAGAGGGGATCATTTTTTGTAAGGACAAACAGCAAGAATTGAGGAAACATTTTTTTTCATGTACTGGGCTAATAAAGCAGGGGTTGGCAAACTGTAGCTCATGGGCCAAACCTGGACCACTGCTTGATTCGCAGAGCCCATGATCTAAGAACAATCTTTACGTACTTTAAGTGTTGATAGGGAAACAAATGTGAGGTAGAGACCATATGTAGCCAGCAAAGCATCAAATGTTTATTACTTAGCCTGTGTGAAGCAGGTTTGCTGCCCTGGGTCTCAAGTAGCATCATTTTTGACTCCAGTTTGTTTGTTTTAAGAACAATATGATATTATAAATCCCAAAGAATTTTCTCATTTTCCTTTGGGGTCCGACAATAGGCTTATTTTTTATCACAGGTTAAATCAGAGGTAACACCCTATACCCCAGATAATCAGAACATCTTTTTTCTTTTTCAATGTTGAGGATCAGGCCTCAAGCATGACAGGCAGACACACTGCCACTGAGCCACATCCCTAGCCCTATAATCAGAATATTTTTAGGACTAAATATAAATGTTTCATAACAAATGATCAAACATTGACATTGGTCGAAGTGGTGATAGGTACAAGTATCGTACCAATGTTAGTAACCTGAGCTATTTTGACTAGTGGTAACTAGATGCCTGCATAATTCATTTTTTTATATATGCCAAACAAATCTATCTTTTCTGTCCACCCAAATATAATGCAGTGAGATATGAATTAATTGCTCCAATCTATTGAAGATTCTAGTCTCCTAGGTTTTAACTTCATTGACTTTGAATAAGATCAGTACAAAATCGAGTCATTAAGAATTCTAATCTGGAAGTTGTAGAGGACCAGGTCTCAGGATGGACTTGGAACTGAAGCCTCCAAAACGTAATCATTGAATATTGTCAGAATACTTTTCCTTTCCCTGGAAAAATGATCTCAGCTCTTCTTGCAAGATCACTCTCTGCAGTATGTAAACAGCACATAAAGCAGTGGCTATGTGCTACTTATCCTTGGGGGCAATTATGAAGGCAAAACAATCTTTATTGCTATTTATTGGAGTATTATAATAAAATACTATGATTATCTTTTCTTTTTGAGCTCTACTTCCAAATGTAGGGCTTCTTCTACCAAGTGAAGCATATGTTACTTAATGTGGAAGAAATTGACCAGCAACAGATTAGAATTATCCCTCATTGAGTTTCTTATAAGCATCCCTACTAAGACCTCTCACGATGTTTGCTTTCAAAGTCTCTAAAGCATTGCTGCCTTTTCCACAAATGTGATATTCATTCCTTAGAAGAAAGAAGCAGCAGTGATTTGGCTAAGATACCAGATATCTGGACAATTATCATGGTTAAGATGACATGTTTAGGGCTGGGGATGTGGCTCAAGCGGTAGCGCGCTCGCCTGGCATGCGTGCGGCCCGGGTTCGATCCTCAGCACCACATACAAACAAAGATGTTGTGTCCGCCGATAACTAAAAAATAAAAAAAAAATAAAAAAAAAAAATGACATGTTTACATTGAATGAAGAAAGCACTCACAGAGCAGGTTTTATAGGAGAGATAGAATTTTAATGCCATATTTGCATGATAAGAATTTCATATTATGGTTGGATTATATCCTCCTCCTTCTCCTCCATTCCATTTGATCATTAGACAGGCTGTAGATGTAGCTTTTCTGATTATGCCTACTCTGGCCCCAAGATGTTTGTTTCATAGCAGCGTTCAAGCTAGATAAGAATAAGTTTCCCCTTCTTTCCTTGTTGTTTTTGAAGGACACATTTTTCATACTCAAGAAAGATAGTTTGGATGTGAGTAAAAACTGCAACTTGCCTTTTTCTCATAACAAGTTGAATTTTTTTAATGCTGCAGATTTTTGTTCTTTTCCAATATAGCTTTAGGTTGTCTTACTTACTTTCCAATCTATTTGGCACATAGCCCTGGATATTCTTGATCTGAGCATATATTTCCTTTTTATAGATTTTCTTTGTTGGCAAGGCAGAAATCCTCAGGTATGGTAACTAGTGAACCAACTTATTTAGGTGAAATTAAGAAAAATAAAACACAACAACAACAAACAACATGTGGGTTAAGTGTTCTTAAAGTGAATTAAATTCTTAAAAAAAAAAAAAAAAAACAGTGTCTGTAATTTACCTGCCTTGATTCAATGTGAAAGTTATTTTCTTGGTTTGAAAGAAAGCACAGCATTTGAACCACCTTTATGTTATTCATTATCAGTATTTAGTCTCTGGTATTCTACTAAAACAATTTTGCTAGTTAACCTTTTATAAAAATCACTGCTGGGCACAAAGGGAGAATGTAAAAATCCATCTGAAAAAGAGCTTAGGCTGGATTGGAGGGCCTCCAAATTATAGGATTGTTTCAGAATTCTTACCTCTATAAATTGAACATTTATGTCCCTCCAAACCTCATATGCTGAAATCTATGCCCCAGTGTGATGGTCTAAGGAGCGGGGGCATTTTTGGAAGGTGATTAGACCTTGAGGAGAAAGTCCCTTTGTATGGGATTAGTGTCCTTATAAAAAGAGACTCTAGAGAGTTCCCTGGTCCCTTCTACCATGTGAGAATGCAGAGAGGATGGCTGACTGTGAACCAAGAAACAGGTCCACAGCAGACACCAAATACCCAAACTTGATCTCAGACTTCACATCCTCCACAACTGTGAGAAATGAATGTCTGTTGTTGTGGTCACCATTAAGCTATTCTAGCTATTCTAGCAGCCCAAATGAACTAAGACACTTGCATTTCCATAGAATTAGCAAAAGAAACTGTACAAGTTTGTTTAAGGACTAGATATTCAAAACAAAATTTAAAAAAAGGTCATGTATTATTTCACTGTCCTCTTTTAAATGTCCTTTAGGAATTCTGACCATGTTGTCTCCTGGTATTGGCTTTGTGTACAGCCATAGGCTGTTTTCTTTAAGCAAATGTGGACAGACCATTGTTAGAGACTCATAGATGACTGGCTCAAATCTGACTGAAAATCTTAGGAAGTACATCCTATTAAGATTTATTAGCACTTTTATAATCATTTAAATACACAGTTTTGTGAGCATTGGGGCTACTATTGGTTGGTGAGATGCTGTCTCTGAAGGTGAAAGTCAGGAATCATGTTATGTGGCAGAAAAGGTAGAACAGAGCTGTGTAGGTCTCCAGTATCCAGCACATGAACTGTCATAAAGCTGACACTGAACAAACACCTTGTCGGGGAAAGTCACCTGAAACAAAACAGCAAAGCATGTTCCCCCACACTTTTTATGGAGTTATATATAAGGGCTTCCCGCCTTGACTGCTTGTAGACAGGAATAGAGGATTTTATTTTCTGTGTGCCCAGCTCCAGGTGTAAAACCTAGAGCAAAGCCAGTGACCAACAAATAACAGTTGGATAAGAGAATCACTGTCTAATTATGAACATTTTGGCTAATTTTAATGTTCTTTTTAAGCTGTTCCCTCAGACTTAATTGGAATAGAATACAGCTCCTCTATCCTGCTCCCCCACCAAAGACAAGGCACAAATAAACCAAAAAATGAGTGCCTGTAAAATAAGGAGGCTAATAAAAACAGCTTTTTCAGAGACTTGGGAAGTGTTTCATAATGTTTTCGACTCAATAAATTAGAACTGCCTTGGCTTATATTAAGACTGATTTCTAAGGGTACTCATTTATTAAGATTAAAAGAAAAAGAATTTCTACAAATAGATTCTGGGGCAGGAAATAAGATAGAATATCCCTACCCATTATCTCATTCACAAATATATGTGTGTGCGTGCATGCACATGTGTGTCATGTACACATAGACACATTCCTAGTCGATTGTGGGGAGAGAATATAAGTGTCAAAATGGCCTGGTCTTTTCTCTCTAGGAATTTGCCACTCCATAGGGCAAATTTGTTAAACTGTAATATGGAAGAGAATAAAAGAAGTGCCCTAATCAAGGGAAAGCTCACAGATATTAAATTATAATTTAAAAACTTAGAGGACGACTTCCTAGAGAAGAAAAGATTTTATTTGGGACTTCAAAATCAATAGAAATTCAAAGGGCCAAAAAGTGAGACAGTACAGCCCAGACTGAAAGGACACCATGAAAGGACACAACTTTACAAAGCACCTGACAAGAACAGGAGGAAAAGTTTATTTCACAATTTCATAGGTTTAGTCCATGGTCAGCCAACTCATTGCTCTGGCCCAAACTGAGGCAGAACATCATGGTGGAAGGGCAAGGGAAAAGAGTGGTGCTCCTCTTGAGAGAGGAGTGAGAAGGAAGCCGAGTGAGAGAGGCGAAGGAATGCTCTGAATATTCCTGCATGAACACAGGGGCTTTGGGGGGTACCCCATATCCAGACCACATCAGAAATTAAGCTAAATTGGGGCTGATGTTTGGGAAAATAAAGAGTCTGGATCTTAGCTCATATGTCTGATTTTGCTATCTCGTTAGTATTATTTATGTCACCATTATTTATTAGACCATTCATTATATTGACATTTTTCTTACATACATTTACATTAAAAGGAAATGTACTTTTGGTAAGTTTCCTCAAAACTGGTTTTGGGAAATAATAAACTTCTATCACTTTTCTAAGTAAATTCTGAAATCCAAACCCTCATTAAATTCTAATTTGACCCCTGTTCCTTCAGCGCTTCCGTGAGCTAAGCTTGTTACAAATGGAGATCAGCACATATCAGAGGCATGATCCTGCTAGTACTCACCTGACGCTTATTCTTAGCTGTACCAGAAAGATCAGAAGATAATCAAAATTACAATAAATTACTAAGAAACATAATATTTTTCAATCCTGATTTTTTTGTGTGTGTGTTACTAAAATTCATCTGAAACATCTCCTAAACATTTGGCCTTTGCAACTGTCTACATCCCATACCTTCAGAAACTCTGTTTGGAGAGGGCCTTGGAGTATTTTATGTCTTGAAATAACATAAATACGGCTCAGACTTCAGAAGGAGAACCATGGCAGCATCAAGGACAGCTGAAAGAGAGGCCTGGCACTGCAAATCAGGAAAACCAGCTTGCGGGGCTCTTCCATTCTAGCCTGGGAGTTAGGGGTTTGTGTCAAGGGATGGATCCTTCCATAAGCAGTACCAGTGACCTGAAAGGTCAGGACATGGCTTCAAGGGGGAATGTAAGGTGCCTAACTTGTGTGAAGTGGTAAATGTTGTAGGTACTTAGAAGATATAGTATTGAATGCAGGAGGAGAGAGTTGAAGAGGGGCAATGATGGGATCTATGTTGGAGATGTCAATGAGAATTTGAAAAAGAAACATGGTTAAGAAAAACCTGGCCACACCTGGGTACATCTAAAGAAATGGGTGATGATAAAAGAGGAAGAGAAGAAAATATGCTAAGGCTCAATGCAAAGAAAAGCAGGTGAAGAGAACGCACTATGGTGTCACTGAAATGGAAGATGAAGCCATGTGTGGAAAGCAAACCTAATGAAAAAATGACAGTATTTCTAAATTCAATAAATGAAAGATGTAGCAATCTACCCAGGGTCCTTAAGAATCATGTTTGTAAATAATAAGGATTGCATAAATCTCAAAAGTGTTGCAACTCCAGATTCACATGGCAATGGCTAGGGACATTCAGCCAGGTACTAATATACTCTGGTTCCTGTGCATGTCTGAAGAGCTCCACATTCCTAGTTCCATGGATCCTAGACCTGCAGCCACAATGTGCACTTATCTCTGTGCAGTAGTAATAGGATCTTGGAGGGATGGGAGAGATTTTCAAATGCAGTACTAGGGATTGAACTCAGGAGTGCTTTCTCACTCAGCTACATCCCCAGCCTTTTGTATTTTGAGACAGGGTCTCACTAAGTCCTGGAGACTGGCCTCAAACTTGTGATCTTCCTGCCTCAACCTTCCAATTTTCTGGGATGAACCCCACTGCCAACTATTCACTTATTTCTTGAATCCTATCAATTACCCAAAGTGTTATGCAGCCATGTTTGAAATCTCAAAGGATGCTCTTACTAACTCCTGAAAAAAAAAAAAAAAAAACCTTCTCTACCCTTGACCCAATTTATTCTATTTTTAAATATACTCAGATTTCTTTAGAGTAAATAAAAACATCAGTGCCTTCACTGACTGGCTCAATCTGAGTGTTTTGTTGTCTAACCTGCACCCTCTACTGAGTCTAATCAAACAAGAAGAATCATGCTGACACTTTGGTTAACAACACCAGAGTTTACTTGATGCAAATATGGGGTTCCTTCTGTTTGATGATGTTTGGAGGAGTTTAATTAAATGTTTACAGTGGAAGACTGAACACAGATTTTAAAAGCCATTGTGCTTGTCTTTGTAAAGCTTCAAAAACACTCCTCTCTAACCTACTTAAGCATTTCTCTTCAGTGTCTACCTGGAATTCTATTCCTATGGCTGTTTGTGTTGGATCCACCAGAGCATAAGCTCCTGAGGTCTAGTGCATTGCTCATTCATGCATTGCTTCATTTATCCATCACCAGCCCACCGAGTGCCTGTTCCACATTAGGCTGTATTCTAGGTCCTAGGAGAGAAGAGTGACAGGTTACATTCTACTGCTCCTCAGTAGGTAGGTCAGTGCCATGCACATGGTAACTGCTCTGTAAACAGCCAAGAAGTTCCTGAAATGTGTTGGATTTGAATGGCTTTGAAACTGATAACTCTTTACTGCTGTATAAGAGACTGAGGCAGATGCTGCATCTCTAATTCACATCTCATTTCTCACTGGTTTTGGGGTTTTAAGAAATGCATTGAGAAACAAATATCCTAAAGACTGTACCCTGTACCTAGCGTAGGGGAGATGAGAGCAACGGAGATGTGTAGGTGTCCAAGAGAGCAGAACGGAAATGGCACATGACTAGGGCTTTTCTCCATACTCCTTAAGAGTAATTTGTCCTTTTTGTTTTGTCTTATGAGAGTGTGATTTCAGCTAGAGGAGCCTCAACAGGCAACACAGTTAATTCTACTATGAAGGAAAACTAGTGGTGAAACATTTATTTTCAAATGTTTGAAGGGACAGCAGAACTTGGGGAGTGTGTGTGAATATGTACTATGATTGGACTTTCTCTCCTTCAGTGCCTTTCTCCCTCCCTCCTGTGACACTGGGAAAACTGAAACGTGTCACTAAATGACCTATCACAGTCCCTGAGCATTTATCATTTCTTCCTACCCCTGCTGCTTACATATCCTCAGCAGTTCCAAGAGACAAATCCTAGAGCTGGACTATTAACACAGCACCTGGGCCTGCTCTGCACACGGTCCCTTCCCTACCCCGTGCTGCCTTTGTTCCTCAGTATCCTAAGAGTGATGGGTTCTGTCTGTTGGCTTCTTGAGGCAGTTTTGCTTTATGTCACATATGGAAGAAAAGACTTGCAGTGCTTCAAGGATAGGTCTCAAGTATTCATTCAGCCAAGATGAAAATTGTAAAAACACCCTTTTTTCCTAAAAAGCAGTGGAGAATGAGGATTCGATTATCATCACCAGTCAAGAGGAACTAACTGTAATGTTTGACATGCAGGGGGAAGAAAGGAGAGGGTGATGACCCTTCAGTTATGAATGCGAAATGAATGATGTGACTATATGTGAGTTTTTGTCTCTTTAGTTTTGTGGGTGCATAATTTCATTGAGAAGTTCAGAAATAGGAAGAAATGTCAAAATGAATAAAGCCTGTTTCCTAGACATTGCTAAATGTGTCTCTTTTGCTTTAAATAACAATGTTTAAGAATCAAACTTGAATTATATGTTATCAGGTAAAACACAGTTGAATTTTGTGGTTTTTCTTCATTAAAGTTTCACAAATTAAAAATCATCTAAACATTTTTTTGAGGAGTTTAGCTGGAGATATTTGCCATCAGTATCTTAAATATGCTCAGAGCTCCATTGGGGCCTCTTTTCTGAGTACTGAAATATAAATATATATATGGGCTTATATTACTAATTTTCAAAATGAAGGAGGTAGACTATGCAGTTTAGTCTCTCCCAGCTTAGATTTTTGTGCCTTTGTGGTTCTTTGATGATTTGGAGGCTTTTAGAAGGCACTCTAGAGATGTATGATTAGTATATTCAGCAAGTTTTGTTGATATGTGAATACTATTTTGCACAACTGAGTCATGTGTAGCATAATGAGGCATTACTAGTAAGGATAAAGGTTCCCATGTGTGTTAGTCAGCTGTCTGTTATTGTAATAAAATAACTGAAACAATCACCTTAAAAAAAGAGGAGTTTTCTTTTGGATCCCAGTTTGTAGAGGTTTTAGTCCATGGCTAGTTAGCTCATTGCTTTGGGACCTGTGGTGAGGCAGCATGTCATGGCCAAGAGTACATGGTGGAACAACCTGTTCACCTCATGGCAATCAAGAAGTAAAGAGCCCAAAGGGGCTGAGGTCCCAACATCCTGTTCAAGAGCATACCCCAATAACCTAATACTTCCCATTAGGCCCACCTTTTAAAGTTTCCACCACCTCCCAATAGCATTGAGCTAGAGACTAAGCTTTTAACAAATGGGCCTTTGGTGGACATTGAGATCCACACCATAGCCCATGTTCTCAGACATGCATGAATGCATGAGTGTTTTATAAGCCACTCAAATATCTTCCTGTTGAGAGGAAAGATCTTGACTGTGTCCACAGCCTGATAGTGCTTACTAACTCTTGACCAAACTGCTCCAAAAAATAGACATGATTTTCTCATGTGTTCCTGACAGTGATAATATCATTTCCAAGTGGGAAAACATTGGTACTTGGGGTGGTGAACAAATTTTACTCTTGATCTGTAAGCCATCATTAGACATAAATTATGACACTGGATCTGTAGTATCCTATAGTATTGAAATAATGAGGGTGATAAGGAAAACAAGTATCCAAAAAGGCTCTTCAGTGGGGTGAAAATGAGAAGGAGGTTGAGAAGTACAGACTATCCTAGGGCTTCAGCTGCAGAGTCTGAAGTTGGGAGTGTTGGGGCTGCCTGGAGTCTGCTTACTTGGTAGACCCATGCTTGAGTGACCCCAGAGACCACAATTGCATTGTTAAAACCTGTATATCCTGGCATCCCGTATTGAGGGCACCTTTCAAAACTTAAATTGAGGGGCTGGGGTTGTGGCTCAGTAATACAGCGCTCACCTAGCATGTGTGAGATGCTGGGTTCAATCCACAGCACCATATAAAAATAAATAAAATAAAGGTATTGTGTCCAACTACAACTAAAAAAAATTTTTTTTAAACTTAAACTAAGCATCAGATACACCACTTATTATAACTTTGTTACTTTAAGTTTTGATAGGTGGCCTATACATGGGATGTGGGGACATAATGGGATTATTAACCTTTGGATTGACCTGGTAAGGGTCTGCTGTACAGGCTGTATGTCTTTGGGTGATATGCCATGTTTATAAATTTTAGCCAAACATCGATGGAGGCACTGAAGAGGTAGAGAGGTACATTTGCATGGTTTCTAAGCAGCCCATTGTCTTGTAGAGATGTGTTCTATAATAGCATATGTGTGAAATTCATTTTGCTTACTTTTATGATAGGCAAAGTGAGCTTTAAAAAATTTTAAAGGAATTTCAGGGATTAGAAAAGATATTCAATTATAAATTTAAGACCCTTGCACACCCTTTTAGCGTATGGCATAGGCATAAGCTAACTCCCTATGGACAGATTATCATATCCATTTGCTTTCTTATGATAATTCATTAGTGTCTCAGCACCCAAGCCCCAAAGGTAGGAGCTGCCAAATTTCAAAATTCAAATCATTGAATTATTGTGCTCACTGTACAGGTTCATGTAATCAATGGTTAATGACACAGGTGGAGGCAATTTCTAAGAACAGTCTAGCAGTTTCAGGTCCTTCATGTATATTTAGCCTGAAACTCTGGATTCTGTTTCCTGAGACTGAGACCCAAGAACAGGACATCTCCTTGGCACTTGTCCTCAAAGGCTCACCTGAATTTTCCATTCAAGTCACCTAATGATGCTCCCACCTCAATACCTTTTGATGTTCCTGACAATGATACTCTGGTTAAGTAAGGATTAGGAGATCATCAGGTTATTTTGGAATGTGATGATTCAGCACAGGAAAATTCTAGGATGTGAAAGAAAAAAGAGGGAGGAAAGTGTCCTGAAGTGGAACAGATTTAAAATTTCAGAGCCTAGCAGGCTTGTCTTCGGACAATTGCAAAAGGAGAGTGGGCTTCAGTTGCAATAGCAAGGTTTCAGGCTTATCTTAGTGTGAAGAAGAGCATGGTGGCAGTTGGAAGCATCTGATGGTGAAATTAATTATCAAGGGTAGTCATGGCACTGTCTTCTCTAAGTGTTTTCAAAAATAAGATTGACTTCTCATCTGTCTGGAATGACATTAAGTTTACCATGAAAGAAAATACAATTTGCTTAAGGTTTTTTAAGCCCTTGAGTCTCTGAGTGATATAAAAGTTTTTTTTTTTCCATAAAGCATCTTTTATATATTGAGTAGAAGAGAGGCAGTCAGTGGTACAGAGCACAGATCCAATCCTGGCGCAGCAGCCTAGCTTTGGATCCCAGCTCTTCTGTCTACCAGTTGTGGGGTCTTGAGAAACTTACTCATACTTCCCTGTGCCTCTGTTTACTCTTCTGTGAAGTGGGGGTAAAATAGCACCTGCCCTCTGAAGACATTATGAAAATTCAGTAAGTTAATATTTTTAACATGCTCTATAAGGACTTATTAAAATATGATCTTTTGAAGACATTATGTAAAGATTTGTGTCATCTTTATTTAACAACTTGAAAAGACTTTTACTAGTGTCTTTGAAGTTGTATACATATATTGCTATCTCTCAACCACAAGAAAATGATTTAGATAAACCTTTGCATACATTTAAAGCATTCCACATTTAGAGACTCAGATATTTGCAAAGCATGTTTGAACTGTCAAGAGAACCCAAAGAAACAAAACCTGCCCTCTATGATGGTTTTTGGCACCTTGACAACTGTGGGTCGGGTGGTGTGTTAGTGTTACACTCTGTAACCCACACTGGCTGCCTCTGAGGACACTGCTTTTCCAGAAGCTTTCTCAGGTGGCAACTCTTTTTCCCTGTGCACCTCAGTTACAACCTTGTGGCAGATGCTGCTGGTATACTTTCTATTCCTCATTTCATGGGTTCCAGACTCATGATCTTCTCTCCCTACTCAAAGACCCCAGCCCTTTTGCAACATTTAGTTTAGATGCTCCTCCTATGACAATTCTCTGCTTTCCTCCAGGCCACTTCACCTTATATGTTGCACATTTACTGTATGCATCTTACTGCTGTGGTCATCATAGTGGATATTTTCAGTACCCACTTACAATAGTCACTGCTTGTCCTCTACTCCACCAGCCACTCTAGATTAGTGCTTCACACCTTTTCTGTGCATAGAGACCACCTGAGGCACTCGTTAAAATGCAATTTCAATTTAGTAGGTCCTGGGTGGGGCCCAAGATTCTGCATTTCTTACAGGCTCTTAGATAATACTGAGATTGCTGGTTCAGGGACCATAGTTTGCATAATAATTCTCCAGACTGTCAAAATCTCTATCTCAAGCATCCTAATTTCTGGCCACCTCCTGCTATTTTAAAAATATTTCCACCCCGATGGGAAGCTCCAGTCGATTGACTTGACTTTCCCAATGAATTTCCATGGTCCACAGTGATAATCTCTCTCTTGCACACATCCTCAACACATTTGCGCCCCCTCTCTTCATCATACCTACCTACCTACCTGAAAAAAAAGAAGAAAAAAAAAAAACAGCCTTGTTTAAATCAAATTCTTCACCTCCTCTGGTGCACCTAAACCTTACATGAGAGCTGGAGGAAAAACACATAAACATGCCAACAGGACTTACTTTGAATTTTTATTCATTGCAAATTCTTTTGGTTGTCCTACAAAATTATAGCCTGAACCCAACCACTTATCAATACCTCCTTGGCTGCCAGCCTTGTCCAAGTCATCACCATTTCTTATTCTTAAGGTGAAATAAGTTGTAAATAATTATTCTTATAATTGCCTTCTTCCTAGGCATCCTGTGACCACCCTTCTTCTATGCTCAGATCCCCACCCAACAGTGAGAGATCCTTTAAAAATGTTTTCCTAATCAGAACACTCTTGTGACTTCTGTTACCCGAGTTTTCTCTGGCTACTTCTCACTGATGACCTCCTCCTTTCTTCATGCCTGTCAATCCTGCCCCAGCCTTAAGACCTTTGTGTATCCCTCACCTGTAATGGCCACCCCAGTTATGCCCTTTCTCCCAACCCAGCTCCTGGATCAAATGCTTCCACTATTTAAGTTCCTTCCTCCCTCTTCCTGGATGCATCTTGTGTCTGTCCCCCTTACTTTGCAGTATTTTCCTTTGTATCAATTATTACCTGATATTTACTATAACAAAATGCCCATCATGCTGTATGCCAGGCATTGTTCTAGTATTTTACAAATATTGTTCTAGTGTTGTACAAATATTAATTTATTAACTTTGTAATAACCCTGTATGGTTTGGATGCATGGTGTCCCCCACAGCTCACAAGTGAGACAATGCAAGAAGATTTGGCGGATAAATTATTAGATTACAGCCTTAATCTAATCAGCAAATTAGTTCCTGATGGGATTAATTGAGTGGTGGCTGGGGGCAGGTGGACATGGCTGGAGGAAATGGTTCATTGGGAGCACAACTGTGGGGTATATATTTTGTATCTGGAGAATTGGAGACTCTGCTTTCTGATACATAATGTGAGCTGCTTCCCTCTGCTACACTCTTCCACCATAATGGAGCTGGCTGTATATAAGACTGAGGCCTCTGAAACCATGAGCCCTTAAAATAAACGTTTCCTCCCCTAAAATGGTTCTGGTCAGGTCCTTTCGTCACAGTAACAAAAAAAGCTGGCTAAAACAAACCCTAAGGCATAGCTCTGTGATTATCCCCATTTTACAAATAAAAGACTTTAGGCCCTAAGAGCATAAATCACTCATGGAGATCACATAATTCTGTAGTATTTTTAGAAAGAGGATCGAATACATTATATGTGTGTGTTATTGTCTGTCTCCCAGCAGTATGCAACCATAAGGGACAGGACATGGTTATAGTGACTGCTGTATCCCTAGTTCCTAGAATACTGCTTGACAGCTTGTAAACGCTCCAAAACATTTTACTCAATGGATGAATTCTGCAGGTTTTACTCTCTATATCAAAAAGCACCATTTTGTGATTTAAGGAGATTTATGTAAAGATTTGTATTTTTATGAAAGACTGAGTTGGGCCTTTTGTGCATGAAAAAAGTACATTACTATTTTGATTAAAAGTATGTTATTTATTTTATCTAAGTATATTTAGGATTATGTATTTAAAATTCTTGTTTCCCTCAAGAATTTAAGCTCAACTTATAAATATCTATATACTCTTGATAAATACAGTAAAATAAAAAAGCTTTCTGTTTCTTTAATTAATTCAAGTTTATCCAGCTAAATTCTTAAACAGCCTCATTTACCAACTTGGTTAATTAATTCCCGTCAATGTTTAAGTTCTGTTATCATTTTCCTTCTTATGTATTTCAAATGCCTGACAAGAAACATTTATAACACAAACAAGCCAAAATTCTCAAAACACTTAAGTTACTTACTCTTATTAATCTAATTTTAATGATACTAAGTTTATTTCAAATCAAGTTCACCTAAACATTCTAGCATTATTCTACAGAAATAATCAAATTATTTAACACATCTTAGCTTAAAAATCACAGTGCTGGGAGTAATAAATTATTTCTGAACATAAAATACAAGTGATATGAAGGGTTGATAGACTGCATGGTTTCCACTAGGTTTTAAGACTAGTTAGTATTTGAAAATCTAGCCAGACTTCAGGCGTGGTCAGTCCTTAGGGAGGCTGAAGGACTTGACAGAGTGGCCTATAGAGGCTGTACAAGGACACACAGACTGTGCATTCCGCAGACAGACATGCCAAGCTTTTTCTTCTACTGTATTGAAAATGGGACTCCGAGGTCATTATCTTCACTTCAAGTCTCACCTTCAGGTTTCTTCCTCCTCTGCTTCTTTTGCATTTTTTCTTTCAGTTTTAGACTTGACTGTAGTAACTTCCATGACCATATGATTGAATTCTTCATCCTCTTTTCATTGGCCTAGCTCACACCCTTTAGTCTTGGTAATGACCCTATACATTTGTTGAATGATATACATTTCATTTATTGAGCTTTATTGAGATACAATTCACATACCATTCAGTTCACCCACTTAAAGTGTACAAATCAATGTATTTAGTAAATTCACAGAAATGCAGATATTTGCAAATATCACTACAGTCAATTTTAGATCATTTTTATTGCCAAAGAAATCTCGTACCTATTAGGCATCACCCACCAGCCTCCTCATTCCTCATCCGTTCCTAACAACTAGTAATCTAATTTCTGATTCTGTACATCTTCCTATTCTGTATTTCTCATATAAATGGTATAATATTTTCAAAATTTATCTATCTTATTGCATGTGTCAGTACTTCATTTCTTCTTATAACTGAATAATATTCCATTGTAGGAGTGTACCACATTTCATTTATACATTTGAGTTGTCTCTACCTTTTGGCTATTATGAATATCAGTGATGTAAACATTCATGTACAAGTTTTGTGTGGATGTGTTTTCAGTTCCTTAGGGTATATTCCTGGGAGTGTAATTGTGGGGTTGCATTTGAGAAATAGCCAGGTTGTCTAAAGGGGCTCTGTCATTTTACATTGCTGTAAGCAGTGTATGAGTATTCCAATCAATTTTTTCACAACCTTTATAACACTTGTTATTATCTGACATCGTTTTGATTATAGTCATCCTATTTAGTGGGAAGTGGTATCTCACTGTGATTTTTATTTGCATTTCCTTAGATGTCAACAAAGCACTTTTTTTCATGTGTCTATTGGCCATTTATATTTGCTGAAATATCTGTTTAAATCTTTTGTCTATATTTTAGGGGTTTTTTTAAACTATTGAGTTGTAAGAAAATTTTTAACCTTCTAAATACATGATGTAATCATACATATGTTAGCAAATATTTTCTTCTTTTCTGTAGATTTCTTTTTCTTGACAACATCCTTTGAAACTTGGAAGTTTGCAATTTCAATGAAGTCCAGTTTATGTATTTTTTCCTTTGGTACTTATGTTTTTGGTGTCATATCTAAAAATCCATTGTCAGATTCAAACTCATGCAGATTTATTTCTGTTTTCTAAGACTTTTTTGTTTTAGTTCTTCCATTATGTCTTTGTCTTTTCTTTTCCTTTTTTTCTTTTTTTTTTTTTTTAACTAGGGATTGAACCCAAGGGTACTTAACTACTGAGCCACATCCTAGCCCTTTTTATTTTTTATTTTGACACAGGGTCTCACTAGGTTGCTTATAGTCTTCCTAAATTGCTGAAGCTGGCTTTGGAGCTGTGATCCTCCTGCCTCAGCCTTCCAAGCCACCACACCTGCTTCTTTCATCCATTTTGAATTGGTTTTTAGATATCATGTGAGATAAGGTTCTAAATGCATTCTTTTGTAAGTGGCTATCCAGTGGTCTCAAGCACCATGTGTTAAAGGAATCTTTTTTCCCATTTGAATGGTTTGGGTACCCTCAGCAAAAATTAATTGGCCATAGATCTATGGGTTTATTACTGGATTCTCGATTCTGTTCCATTGATCTCTATATCTGTCCTTATTCCAGTATTGTAACACTTTGTCTTAATTATTGTTGCTTTGTAGTAAGTTTTGAAATTGGGATGTGTAAGTCTACAATTTTATTCTTTGTTTCAAGATTGTTTTTGGCCGTTCTGGTATACTTGCAGTTCCGTATGAATTTTAGGGTCAACTTGTTTCTACAAAGGACAGCTGAGATTTTGATAAGAATTGCATTAAGTCTGCAGACTGATTTGGGTAATATCGCCCTTTAAACAATGTTAATCTTCTGATTCACAAACATTGTGTGTCTTTCAAATTATTTAGATCTGAATTTTTAAAATCAGTGTTTCTATTTTTCAGAGTCTGTTTTATGCTTCTCTTTTTAAATTTATTCTTAAATATTATCTTTGATGCTACCTTAAAATTAGTTATTTTATTTTTTTAGTTGACACATAAAAATTGTGCATATTTATGGGTACCATATGATGTTTATACATACACACACACACACACTCATACACACATAATGTATAATATTTAAATCAGAGAAGCCTGTTATCTACTCAAGCATTTATCATGATGCTATTTTAATTATTCCATTGTTACTTTAATTGTACATATTTATGAATGCAGTGTGATAATCTGCATGTTTATAGTATGTAATAATCAAATCAGGATAATTAACATTTTCATTTCCTTTTCATTAGTTTATGTTTGGAGTCTTTGGGCTTTTCTCTAGTCATTCACAAAATATAAAATAGGTTACTATGAACTATAGTCACCCCACTGTGCTATAGAACACTAGAACTTAATACTTTGTGTTTTGGTACTGTTATCCTACCTTCTTCTGTCTGCCTCCCCTCTTCCCACTTTTCAACCTCTAATAGTCACCATTGTACATACAGATAGACTTTCTGTAGCTTCCATGAATGAGAGAGAACATGGGGTATTTGTTTTTCTGTGTCTGACTTATTTCACCTAACATAATGTTCTCCAGTTCCATTAATTTTGCTGAAACTTATAGGATATCCTTTTTAAGGCCGAATAATATTTCACTGTGTGTAATAAAAGTTTACACACACACACACACCACATTTCTGCATTCATTGCTTGATGGGCAATTTAGCAATCATGAATAAGTACAATAAGTGGTGTGCAGGTATCTCTTATATTCTGAATTCATTTCCTTTGGATATATACCAAGAAGTGCAAAAGTTGGATATGTAGGGTAAATCTATTTGGGCAGAAAAAAAAATATTTAATAGAAGTCACCATCCCTTCATGATAAAAACTGAACAAATCAGGTATTAAAGGGACATACTTGAACAGAATAAAAGTTATAACAAACCCACAACCAACACCTAATGATTGGGAGAAACCTGAAAGCATTTCTTCTAAGATCTTGAATGAGACAAGGTGTCACTCTCACCACTCTTGTTCAACATAGTACTGGAAGTCTTAGGGCAAATAGACATGAGAAAGTCATGATGCTATTTTTAAGTGGAATTGTTTTCTTAATTTTATTTTCAGATTTTTCATTCCAAATATGCAATCTATTTTTCACATATTAATCTTGAATCCTTTCACCTTGTTCAAATTCTTTACTAATTCTAATTTTTTTAATGGCCATTTTAAGATTCTTTTATATATGAAAATGTGTGAAAATAGACATTTTCACTTCTTCCTTTCTAATATGAATGCCTTTTACTTATTCATTTTTGACCAATTTGTATGGCTAAAACTTCAGCCGTGTTGATTAGAAGTGGCAAGAGTAAACAACCTTGTCTTGTCGCAGATCTCAAGAGGGAGTATATTCAGTCTTTTACTGTAATGTTTGCTGTGAGTTTTCATAGTTGGCCTTTTTCAGGTTGTGGAAGTTCCCCTATATTCTTGGTTTATGGAGTATTTTTATTATGAAAGGGTATTGGATTTTGTCAAATAGTTGTTGTTTCTGTCAAGATGTTCACATGAGAGATCCCATTGGTCAGGTGGGATTCCTTCTATTTGTTGTTGGGTTAGGTAGCTAGTTTCTAAGTTTGTATGTCCATATTCATGAGAAATATTGGTCTGTATTTTTTTTTCAGCCATATCTTTGATTTGGGCATGATATTGGCTTATAGAATGAATTAGGAAATACTCCTCTTGTCTCTTTTGGAAGTGTTTGTATTAATTGGAATTGGTATTAATTCTTCTTGAAATGCTTGGTAGAATTCATTGATGTCTTCTTAGGCTTCTTGTCTGGCTTTCTATCTCCCGATTTTTTAAAAATTTGTGCTGAATGTAAATATCTAAAATCTATGTGGTCATCTAAGATCTGAGTTCATTTATTTGAATGAAGTTTTAAAAAATTTATTCATTTTTCCTGCTGTTAGAAAATGAGGAATAGTACCCAAATAAATTTGTTTAGACTTGTGTATTCAGTGTTATTACATAGGGCAGGGGAGTCAGCTGCATGTTGGCAGCATGTCATGTCCAGTAGTGGGGGATTTTTGAGTTTGTAGTTTTATCTTTACAATCATTTCCTTACTTTTTAGGCAGATTCTCTAATGGAAGCATATAAAATTAACCTATAATATTTCCATGTGATGAAGCATAACAAGAAGTAGAGAAATGGAAAGTGTCACATTTCATAGACCATAAGAATGTTTGCTCATTGCGGGACAGGAAACTTTAATGATTCCTTCTAGATGGCCCAGTGGGGACATACCCACCTTCTGTCATGCAACACCAGTGGTCATTTCTGTCCCTATTGCACACACCGTATTTCCCTGACTCCTTCCCTCCTCACCTGTTCCTTTTCCCCTTCCAAGAGCAAACCTGGAATTTCCCAACCTCTAACTCACCAATTTTTCTCTTTTCTGCTTACCAGGTGCTTTCAGAATCTTGGCATTGCTTTGAAGTATGTCCTAATTTTAACATTGACAAAAAGCATTGGAAATGTGGAGGCAATATGGGTGCTCACACTGCAGGGGAGGATGAAGAGAAGAGAGAGAAATAATATAGGACTCATTTGGGGACTGGCCAGTGTGAGCTGAGCTGGTGGATCACAGATGACAGTGAGAGCCCAGGTGGATATGTAGGTATTTCCTGGCTGGTAAATCCCCATCAAAACAGTCCCAGTCTTGTTTGTTAAAGTCTCTGGGTTTATAAAATCTGTACTCTAAAGTATTTACTCCAATTGATAATAAAAGAACTATAGAAAGGCACTTCTCATGTATGAGCATGCTGATTTCTCACGTATGTACATGCTGATTTTTCCTGAAATAATCTCACAGCTTTCAGTAAATGGGGTCTTCTCCAGTTAAAGGAAAACTCTTTCTTAGAAAATCATGGAAAATTGGGTTTGGGATACTTATTGATAAGGTGGAGGATGGACTCAACGACCCGGATTGTAAGCGTTTTATCCTGTTTAATCTTTTTGTGATGCTTCTTGGCCTGCTTAGCATAGCATAGTGACAGAGTCAATCCATCATATAGATGTGTAGATAAACTAGTAACATTAATTTAAAAGTGCTATTTCAGACTTTAGATTTTATGTACCTTTATCTTTTGGGAAATTGAAACACATCGTAATTGGTGTTTGCTCTTAGGAAAGAGCAATATATGCATGAGAAGATAAAATGAAGGTAACACCTCAGGCCTATTTCTGTCTCAAGTTAGGAGTAAGCCATGCTCATTTCATTTCATTCAAGGGTCAATGATTATTCTCTTCCTGTTTCTTTATATCTTTCATATTTATTCAATGAAAAGGTGATAGCACTTTAATCTGTATTCAGTCTCAATATCACAAAGCAATTTTTGTTAGACTGTGGTTTTTCATTTTACTCTCAGTTTTATGAGAATTTTTATATTAGAATAATGAAAGTATGTGCTTTAATAACGAATATAAAATGTAATAAATGCTTTAAAGGGACAAGCACTAAATGAATCTGTTCCATCTTTTAAATGGAAATTCTAGTTCTTTCAAACATATTTGTAACATGCTGTTATACTAGTAGAATAGTTACGCCTGAAGTATAATTCTGTTGATACTAGAAAATACTA
The DNA here is from genome assembly GCF_001458135.2 of Marmota marmota marmota. Classification (NCBI taxonomy): domain Eukaryota; kingdom Metazoa; phylum Chordata; class Mammalia; order Rodentia; family Sciuridae; genus Marmota; species Marmota marmota. Next base: position 6,265,594 of record NW_026000221.1, read on the forward strand.
GTCTTCAACATTGTAAGGAAAACATGTTTTAAGAATAACTTAATTTTCTGTCTATAAAAGTAGAACATATTGATTATAAAAGTACTTTTAAGACACATGTAAATCTTCACAAGATCACTCAAAGTATTTTAGCAAGATATAAATCAATGCTAATACTACTGACTTGTTGAAATTTAAAAAAAAAATTACTTCTGTTTGTTATTCTTTTTATTTGCCAACATTTTGTACCTGGGACACAATCAACAGCCCTTAGTGAGTCTTGGGGAGACACTGGGCTGGCCTTTGCTTTCCTTGCCTCTCTAGTCTTTGGCCACTCTCTTCCCCTCCTCAACTTCATCTGCCCTCCACAGTCTTTGGCTGGATTTAGCTCCTTAAGGACCCCCAAAAAGGCCTTTTGTGTTTTGGTGCCTCAGTTTCTGTTGGTAGACCATTTCCCTTCCTGTATTATCTTTTTCTTTTTTTCTGTATCTCATTTGTAAACTGAGTTCAGACCATCTTTATTAGTCCTCATTAGTTTTTATATTTTTCTCTTAAAATCCCTTACCTACTCTCCCTCTCCCTTTTCCTATGAAGGTAGCTACTGAACTTGCATATGCGTTGAGACTTGTCTGTCTTTGAAAGATATATGGCATTTTTGTGAGTGCATGTGTTTTTAAGTTCCATTAATGGTATTGTGTAATAAATCTCATTCAGTTTCTTCCCAGCACTATGTTGAAATCCATCTGTGTTGCTATTTACAGCCTACTAACTGTGGTTCTGGAATATTCCACTGCCTGCATTGACCATACTTTTCTTTTCCCCAGGATGGGGCCCTAAGCTGTGCAGTGTGGAGCATCTTCATACAGTCTTTCATCCATCTTGTCAAAGTTAAGCCTCACTCCTCCTTTAGGTCCCAGACTTAATGTTGCTTCCTTAAGTCACATTGCCAGGTCTTTACTGTCACCTACTCTTATTCCCTATCTAAATTATTCTTCATGAGACATTTCTTGAAAATAGTGGTTATGGTTTACAGCTGTATGTTGATTTTCATGGCATTTTGTTTTGATGACTGCCTTTCTCATCAAAACAAGAGCTTACAAGACTGTAAGCTCTTTGGGTTATGGACTGTACCCATTTGGTTCATCATATCATTCCTTCCCCACTGCTTAACATAATGCCTTTCCTTAATTGAGTTCATGATATTTTTATCAACTGTATCATAGAAGCATTATTTCTATATTTAAAGATTTTGTTTGTTTGTTTGTTCATTTTTTGTGTGTGGTATTGAGAATTGAACCCAGGGCCTTGCACATGCTAGGCAAACACTTTGCCACTGAGCTACACCCTCAGCCCTGTTTCTATATTTAACAGATTTCAGTTTTAGAGTACTCTTAGGTTCAGAGCAAAGTAGCAGAAATTAGAATTCCAACATGTACCTTCCATCCCTCCCCCCCTCCCCCCACAGGTTTCCCCCACTGTCAAACCAGATTTTTGTGGTATACTTGTTAAAGGCAGTGAAACAACACTAACACATCATTATCAAGTGAAACCATAGTGTTCTTAGGACTCGTTTTCACTGTTATACATTTTGTGAATTTTGATAACGTCACAATGACATATATATATATACACTGTTATAGTATAATGCAAAAAAGCATAAGCTCCATAAGCTACCTCTTCATCCTTCCCTTTCTTTTCCCAAACCCCTGGCAACCACTGATCTTTTTACTGTTCGTCGTAGTTTTGCCTGTTCTTGAATGTCATAGTTAGAATCATACAGTACACACAGCCTGTTTGGATTGTCTTCTTTCACTTATAATATCCATTTAAGGTTCTCCCATTTATGATGACTTGATAGCTGATGACTTTTTGATGAAAGAAGATCTGGTACAATGGAACATTAGTCATCCACCTAGTGAAGGATATCTTGGTTGCTTCTGAGTTTTGGCAGTTATGAACAGAGCACCTATAAACATTCATATGTAGGTTTTATATGAATGTAAGTTTTCAACTCATTTGGGTAAAATGTGAGAGCATGATTTGCGGGTCATATGGTACGTGTAGATTTTCTTTTGTAAGAAAGGGACAAACCTTATCTTTCATCGTGGCTGAACCATTTTGCACATTCAACATCAGTGTGGGAGATGTGACTCTATATCCTTGCCAGCATTTGGTGGTGTCAATATTTCAGATTTTGAGCAGTTCTTTATCAAATATATATGTCTTGTAAATATTTTCTCCCAGTAATGGCTTGTATTTTCATTCCCTGAACAGTGTCTTTAGCAGAGCACAATTTTTAATTTTAATGAAGTCCAGCATATGTTTTTGACACTTTTGTGGACTGTGCCTTTGCAATTGTACGTAAAGCGGCTTTGCCAAGACCTTGTTTTTTCTTTTCTTTTCCTTTTGGTTTGTTTGTTTTTTAGGTCACTTTTCTGCATCTATTAATATGATCATGTGATTTTTCTTTCTAAACTTAATGTGATATATTACATGGAATTTCTCCTATGATATTTTCTAGGAATTTTATGCTTTTGCATTTTACATTAAGGTCTGTGATCCATTTGGAATTTTTTTTTAGTTGTAGTTGGACACAATACCTTTATTTTATTTATTTATTTTTATGTGGTGCTGAGGATTCAACCCAGAGTCTCGCACATGTGAGGCAAGCACTGTACCGCTAAGCCACAACCCCAGCCCTCCTTTTGGAATTTTATGTGTATTAAAGGTGTAAAGTCTGTATCTACATTTTTTCCATGGAGATGTTCCAGCATCTTTTGTTTAAAAGACGTTTCCTTTCAATATTGATTTGACTCTACTCTTTTATCAAAGATCAGTTTACTGTACTCATTTCAGTCTATGTTCTTCCCTCTCCATTCGGTTCCATTGATCTATTTGTCTGCTCTTTGACCATTACCACACTGTCAGTATTATGTTTTTAATTTCACATTCTACTTGGTCATTGATGGTATGTAGGAAAAAAATTGACTTTTGCATATTAACTTGGTATCCTGCACCTGTCCATTATGACTTATTCATCTAGTGCTTTTATTTATTTGGAGGAATTCTTCTGTGTAGAAAACCATGCCTTCTGTGATTTGTTTTTTCTTCCCAATCTGTTTAGCTTTTATTTATTTTTCTTTTCTTATTGTATTAGCTAGAACATCTAATGTGTTACTGAATGGGAGAAGTGAGAGGGAAGGAACATCTTTGATTTGTTTCTTATCATAGCAGGAAAGTATGATGTTATGTGATATTGGTTGTGGTGCTTGTTTTGTTTGGTTTTTTGAATTTTTGCAATCATATTCACAAGTAGTTTCACTTTCTTTGGGTTCAGTACTAGGGTCATTCTCGCCTCACAGAATGAGCTTCATCCGCTTCTATCTTTAGAGGACAGAACAGAAAATTGATATAATCTTTTCCTTAATTTTTGAGAAAATTCATCAGCAAACTTGGTGCTTTCTGTTTTGGATGGTTTGAACTCATTTTTTGAATTTCTTTAGTAGCTACAACCCAATTTACATAATATATTTTTTCTTGTATTGTTTTTGGCAGACTATATTCAAGGAGTGATCATTTCACCTAGGTTTTCAAATTTGGCGACATAGTTTTGTTCAAATTTTGTCTTTATTGTTCTTTTTAATGTCTATGGAATCAGTAGTGATGACTCCTCATTTATTTCTGAGGTTCATAGTTCTTGTTTTCCCTCTTTTCCCCTTTATTTTTCTGGTGTGAGGTTTATCAGTTTTATTGATCTTTTCAAAGGGCAACTTTTGGTTTTGTTGATTTTCTCTGTTGACATTTGTACACTCATACATTGCTAGTGGGACTGCAAATTGGTGCAACCACTCTGGAAAGCAATATGAAGATTCCTCAGAAAACTAGATATGGAACCACCATTTGACCCAAGTATACCACTCCTTGGTATATACCCAAAGACTTAAAGTCAGCATACTACAGTGATGCAATCACTTCAATGTTTTTAGCAGCTCAATTCACAATAGCTAAACTATGGAACCAACCTAGATGCCCTTAACAGATGAATAGATAAAGAAAATGTGGTATATATACACAAAGGAGTATTACTCACCATAAAGACGAATGACTTTATGACATTTTCTGGTAAATGGATGAATCTAGAGACTATCATGCTAAGTGAAATAAGCCAATTCAAAAAAACCAAAGGTTGAAACTTCTTTCTGATATGCAGATGCTAGCTCACAAGAGGAAATAGAAGATTAATGGATTAGATAATTTCATTGATTTCTGCTCTAATTTTTTGTCCTTTCTTTCTTTGGACTAAACTTGCCCTTCTTTTTATACTTTACTAAGGTAAAATTTTAGGAGATTGATTTTAGAACTTTCTTTTCTAATATTTGCATTCAGTGCTAAAAATTTTCCTCTAAGTATTGCTTTCACTGCATATCACAGATTTTAGTAAGTCTAGGTTTCATTTTTACTTAGCTCAAAATATTTTAAAATTTCTCTTGATACTTTTCTATGACCCACACTATTTTGAAGTTATTTATGTAATATCCATATCCAAAGAATTGGATTTAACAGCTATATTTGTGTGTTTGATTTCAGAAATTCCATTGTGCCCTGAGTGCAAACATTTGTTTAAATTTTTAAGATGTGTTTAATGGCCCAGATCTATCTTGATGAACAGTCTGAGTTACCATAAGAAGATAATGTATTCTGCTGTGGCTATGTAAAGTATTCTATAAATGTCAATTAAATCCAGTTGATTGATGGTACTGTTCTATTAACTATGTTGTTGCTGATTTTCTGCCTGCTGGACTTGCCAGTCACCTGATAGAGAGGCATGAATTCTTGAGCTGTAACAGTGGATTTGTCCACTCTCTTTGCAGGCACATCAGTTTTTGCCTCACCTATTTGATGCTCTGTGGTTATGCCCATACACAATAAAAACTTGGTGTCTTCTTGGAATACTGACCCTTTTATCAATATGTAATGCCCTTGTTCATACCCGATAATTTTCCTTCCTCTGAGGTCTGATCTGTCTGAAATTGTTTCTTAAGATTATTGTTCTCATTCTTGTTCTTCATTCCCTTACTCTTAGTATGTGTGTGTGTGTCTCTCTCTCTCTCTCTCTCTCTCTCTCTATATATATATATATATATATATATAATATATATAATAATGTGTGTGTAATATATATATTAGTTTTAATAATATTTTAATAATATTAAAAATATTAAAATATTATTAAAATAATATTAATATTAAATAATTAAATAAAATTAAACTAATATTAAATAATTAAATAATATTACACATTTTAATAATGTGATATATATATATATTTTAGTTTTAAAGTGCGTCTTTTGTGGACAACATATAGTTTGGCCTGTGCTTTTGATCCACTTTGACAAGTCTCTATTATTTAACTGGTGTGTTAGACCATTGCCATTTAAAGTGAATATAGTTGGATTATTATCCATCTTATTTATCTTTGTTTTCTATTCATGGCCTCTTTATCTTTTTTCCAATCTTACACTTTTTCTTTTTTTTCCTTTTTAGTATACCAATTCCTCTAATGATTTTTTTAGTTGTTATCTTAGAACTTGAAATATACATTTATAATTCATTCAAATCCATTTTCAAGTAACATTATATTGGTTCACTGGGTAATACAGATAACTCTAAAATGTGTTCCTAGTTCTTCCCTCTCATTCCTTCTATCACTTCTATGGTTACTTTATCCATAACCTATAACCACCAAATACATTGTTACTACTATTATTTTGAACAAATTTTTATTATTTAGATCAATTAAGAATAAGAAAAATAGACCTTTTAAAGTTTAACTTTCACTCATCCTTTCTCTAATGCTCTCCTTTTTGTGGATCAAAGATTCTGACCTTCAGCTTTTCTTTTTTTGAAAACCTTTCTTTGGATGTCTTGTGAGGAACAAATCGATAACAAATTCCCTCAACTTGTGTTTACCTGAGAAAGTTACTTGTACATTTTTGAAGGATAATTTTGTTGGATACAGAATTAAAGAATCCTGGGTTTTCCCCTCTCAGTGATGGGTCTGCTGTGATCCCCTGGTGTTATACTGGAGCCCTGTGGAAAGTAGGGGTGGAGGGGACACCTCCTCTAGGCCTGTGATCAGTCTCAGCTTTTAGTAAACACACTTGCCCTGGGCTGTAACCTTTCCTAGTACTTCTCAGCTTTCTCCCCTCCTTTTAGTCAAGCCTGAAGGCTAGAGGGGACTGGAGCTGGGTGCTTGCCTTCCTCCTCCTGGCAGATCTAGGAGAGAGTGGGGATAGGTGCCTGGAGCCCTGTATTTCCCTCTCCTCTGTTGGTTAGACTCTGTAAAACCCCCCTTTGGCTCTAATAAAATGATTTCCTTTGAGGCAGGCTTTTGTCAAACAGAACAAAATGTTCTGGGCTTATCCTAAAATGGTTGCTCTTCTCTCTGCTACAAGCAAGAGGAGATTTTTCGATGATCTTTATCCTGAGATCTTAATGAGGCTTTGGACCTAAAACTCAGAAGCATGATGCCAGCCCTCACCCCAGGCCCAGGTCCTAGGACTTTTCCCCTCAAGCTAGTTCCTCCTCAGGCTCTCAGGTGTTACTACCTGAGGCTGGTTTCTGGGTGGTTTTCTCTCCAGGTGAGCTATGGTTTTCCATGTCTAACTATGTCTCTGGTTTTGGAAGAAGTCTCTGCTCAATCTAAAAATTGTTGATTTTCAGTTTTGCAACCTTTTTTTTTTTTTTTTTTTTTTTTAATTGTGAGAACGGGAGTGATGACTTCCAGACTCCAAGTCTAGAGACATTGCTTTTAATTATTGTATAGCGTTCCATCAGGTGTTATATGTTTAACTTTTGGCAATTTCTTTTGCAAGAATAAAATCTAGTTTGATCAAACCCAAGCATAAGCATCATTGAATTCTCTGCTTTTTTATTTTACCCCAGAAACTCATGTTAGATACTTGTAATTTTATTTAGGTAGTTATGCTTTATAGATTCTCACTTAAGCCTTCTTTTCCACACTTTCAGCTGTGTATGATATTTCATATTTCACAAAATCATTGTAAGGTGTTGTCATTTTAAAAATTTTTAAATGAACATATAGACTTAGTCCTTCTTCACTGAAGAAATTGTCTTTATTTTGGGTTATCTTCAAGATGGTACAATTCATCCCACTAGACTGGTTAATGAGCATTGAACCTATTATTTTGGTTATTAAACTTCTTTATAAGAATTTCCTTAGGTTCAGCTAGTCCCTGTTTTCCCCAGTTTGGGTTCTTATCTCTGAAAACCTGGAACTGGCCAGCAGTGTAGCTTGATGTTTCATCCCTTTGCCTTTGCCCTGCAGAGCTGTTTTTCACCCTTCCTACTCTAAGGGAGCGGTCAAGGTCACTGCTTTATGCTTGAAATATGAAACGATGCCCTGCAGCTTATCATCCTCTAACTAAAATAAGAAATTGCCCTTAAGAGTAGCCTCTGTCAGCTTTGGGTTATAGCTATCAAAGTGGATATAATACTTCACATTGGCTTTTATAGTATTTCTTAGATTTTAGTTGTTCATCGGAGTAGTAGACTTAGGAAATATTTTTATCACCTTTGAGAATCGTCTGTAACACTGTTTTAGACTCTAGTGTATATGGATGTGATAATAACTGCTACCGTGATCCTCTTATTTCCCTTAATGAAGCCATCAAACTATTATAAAATTAGGAGGACAGAGAACAATTTAAGTTGAACAATCTTGGCTTTACTTGCATGTATGCTACAGAACTTTCTGTAGCCATGACAGTGTTCTTTTGGACTGTCCAATCTGTTTTCCACTAGCCATATATGGTTATTGAGCATTTGAAATGCAGCTACTGTTATCAAATAATTTAATTTTTTTATTTTATTTAATTTTAGTTAGGCCTGGCACGGTGGCACATGCCTGTAATTCCAGTGGCTCGGGATGTTGAGAAAGGAGAACTGCAAGTTCAAAGCCAGCCTCAGCAAAAAGCAAGGCGCTGAGCATCTCAGTGAGACCGTGTCTCTAAAATAAAATACAAAATAGGACTGGGGATGTGGCTCTGTGGTTAAGCACCCCTGGGTTCAATCCCCAGTACCAATGATAATAATTGTTGTTATTATTATTGTTGTTGTTGTTATTATTATTTTAGTTAAATGGAAGTAACCATTTTCAACAAGTATCCTATATTGCACAGCTCAAACGGTTATATGTCTATATGTGCATGTGTTGTAAGAAAAGTTCAGCTTTAAATATAAGTCTTTTATCCATGGAAAGCTATGAAGAAGAAAAACTGGCACAGACACAATAGAATTGGATCTATATAGCATCAGAATTATCCAAGAGATCATTTACAACATAGTAAATTTGGTACATAGGATTAAATTGACGTCTTCCCAGAACGATGGAGAGACAGTATGAACTTAAAACAGTGTCTGCTGTAGAGGGGAAAAGTGAAGGGGATAGTATGGAGAGAGGAGACCGAGGTAGAGAGGGCAGCGATGAAGGTAGGAATTATTTAGTGAAATTTTAAAAATCCTCACTGATGTGCTGTTACCTTACTGGCTTTCTGTAGGGAAGGCATGTGAATTACAGTTAAATAACTCTTCTAAAACATCCGTTTATTCCTTCAAAACAGTGAACCTTTCAGATTAAATATGGAAAGAGCTAAAAGTGGAAAAGAAAACCATATTGTGTTTACAGGTTTGGGGGCCTCTGAAAATGATATATAATTCCGGTGCCTTCTGATAAGGCTTTTCCTGAGTGGTCAGAAAAAGTTTGGCTCTCTTAAGCTTATTTGTTTGGTTTGTTTGTTTGTTTGTTTTTTAGTTTTCTGTCTTTCTTCTTTTTTTCCTTACACATTTCTTTTTTGGTAGTTATAGTTATATTGCTTTTTTTACCTAGTCTAAAAGATTCACATCTTTTAGATGTATTTAAATGTTTTGACCAGTTAAACCACATTAAACACAAAGCCTCACCTTACCTCAATAAATCCATTAATATATTTTCCTTTCACCTTTGTCTCCTTTTCAGTCTTACTGAAGTGACTGTGCAGCTGTTTACTTCCTTGGAGAGAGAAAACAGATTGCCAGCAGTCTGCCACATGTGAATGTTGTGGTCTGCGTGTGACATAATGATTCCAATAGAAAACATTTACTGTATTTATGGTTGAAAATGTACAAGTGCCCCAACGGTAACATAAAGGGAGGGTGAATGTTTTACATGGATGCTTATAACCAGTCTGGTTTAAATGAACTGCTCTATAGACTAATTCCCCTCATTCCATGTGGCTGGATGGAATTTTGGGTGGGTCAGTGGCATTTAGGAGGATTAACATAGGAGAAAGTGTAGAATTCCAGAGATGGGACATGGCAGAAATAGAAAAACATATTTCTGTTACATCTTTTGATGTCCTGAGGACAGGATAAGAAAGGGCTTAACAACTAGATTCCCTAATCTCATTCCTTGCTTTAAAAAAAATATTTATCTAGAAGATCTTTGGGAAGGTGCCCCATAGTTCCCAGGGGCAAGTTTAGCCATGCCAACAACAGCAACAACTACAAACAGTCTCTATGATGCAGACTCCTGTCCTAGTTTATTGGGAGGAATGGTAGTGTCATCAAATGTCAGGTCCTAGCATGTAATCACTGTATCCACCAATCATCAGATTTTAATCACCTGGTCACAAAGAAATTCAGTCTTGGTTCCTCTTTTTGAAGTTTTGGCTGTTTTCTCTTATTTCCCTTTCTGAAAACTCTTATTACTTTCATGCTTATTACTTTCATTACTCTTATTACTTTCATTACTGGGCAACCAAAATTTCAAAGTCGTGATCTTGAAGAATCTTTTTCTCAGATACATATAATAGTCTAGGATCAGGACTTTGTAGTTTTGGTTGCCCAGTTTATGAAAGCAATAGAAGTTTTCAGAAAGGGAAATAAGAGAAAGCAGTCCAGAAGCCACAGTGATGTGTTGGTAATGGCACAGGTCATGTTCTGTGGTGCCATTGTAGAATATGTTAGTATCAGGAGAGTATAATCCCAACACATTTTTGTTGTAAAATTAACTTAGACATTATAGGGTGTAGGTTTTAGTAACAATCAAATAAAAAAAGTACATGAAGAAATCCGGAATTCCATATTGAGTGATATAGTAGACTTGGTAGCCTGATAACCTTTTACAAAACCCTAAAGTTACTGGGTAAGATGGAAATGCCTAGCTGAACATCCAAGAAAGACAGCTTCCATTCGTAAAAGTATGTACGTGTGTATGGTAGCAGGGATGCAGGTAATAAGTTGGCGCCCAATTTTCCGCTACTCTGAGAACAGATGCTAATCTTGGTAACCAAGAGGCTTGACTTCCCCCCC
>NW_026000221.1:6275953-6518437 GCF_001458135.2 Marmota marmota marmota
CCACCCCACCCCCCCGCAAGGGAAAAACCACAGTAAAGAACACAATCTATATTTGAACATGATATTTAGTCACACATACCATTGTTTAGCAGGTTTCATAGCAGTGTGCACAATTCTTACTCAGGATTTGTGTTAACTTACTCTTTGGTTCATTATATTGCATTGATCTTGCTGTAAAATGCTGGTCATGATGGTGGTTCTCAGTTGTGGCTGTTCATCAGGTCACCTGGATACTATAAAAGTATACTTGCCTGTGCCCCACCCTTAGCAATTCAGATTTAATTGATCTTGGGTTGTAAAAGCTCCCCGGGTGATTCTAATGTACAGCCAAGGTTGAGAACCATAGCACTGAATTGATTTCACTACTAATGGGACTTGACAGCAGTTTGAAAAACACAGCTTCAAATATACAATCTACTAGCACAGAAGGAAACCAACGAAACAGACAAACAAAACTGTACCTGTCTCTCAGCCTGGGTAAAGTGTGCACTTAATGGGTTTGAGAGGTAGAGAGTGGCAAAGGCCCACTCCTACATAGTCTTGAATTTATATAACTACAAGTTGACAAATCAACATTTAAATCCCTGATGGGTAGCAACCTGAATCACTTGGAAGAAGCAAACACAGATCTCTCTGGATGGACATGTGTCAACTCAAGTCAGCCTGATCTTTCTTGACATAAGACATAAGCCTTCCTCCTTCACTCTAGCCATTCAGGACCCCAAAGTACATGAGGATTCGAGTCAACATGAAAGTAAGCAGTGGAACAAATAGAAAAATTGAATAGTGTGCTTCTTAGCACAGAAATGCACAAAATAGGGAAAACATTTATGCCTAACATGATTATAGAAAGATCAAATGAAAAGCATAAAACAGATTATATATTAAGGACTGGGGGAAAATTAAAAGAAGCAAAGAGGAATCTTAGTGGAAAGGCTAAGTAGCACATTAGACACATAGAAAAATTAGACTTCACAGAAAAATAGTAAACTGAAAGATAGAAGAAATATTTAGTATTTGTCGCAATTCCTTATCTGCAGAAAATAGAAAGAGACTCATGAGTAAATTGAGATGGATTAAGTACTTCAGATTGGACTTCCAGAAGAAGAAAATAACAAACAAACAAAAAAAAGTGGATGTATGTCTTGGAGTTTTTTGTTTTTCTTTTAATTGCTGAGATAGAAGTGTGATTCTAGAAGCCCAACAAATCTCAAGTAGCGTAAATAAAAAGAAATCTGCATGTAGATACTTGAACTTAGAGGGAGTCAGAAAGAGTAAAAGATAAACTTATTTGCTCTTTCTATTTAGGTAAACATCTCAATACACACACACATACACACACACACACACTAGCAGAAGTGAAATACAGTGGCATATCTTCAAACTGCTGGGAGAAATTAGCTTTCAATCTAGGATTCTGTACCTGCCTAACTTTCATTTTAAAACAAGGATAAAATAGAGGCATTAAGTAAGGAAAAGGTGAGAGTATTTGCTCTCAACAGGTGCTCACCCAAGGGATTTCTGAAGAATTTCCTGCAGAGAGTAGGACAAGGTCCCAGGAGGGATCGCCAACATCTGCAATACAAGGACAAAAGAAATGTAGCCTCCTGGGTGAATGTAGACCACACCACCATGTTGTGCAAAACAATAGCAGTGAGTGTGTTGGACAGTGAATAAGGTTGAACTAGAGTGTTGGGTAACAGGTGAGGTTGCCAGTATGATTCGATTTAAAGCCTGCTTAAAGGCCACACACTGTTTGGAGGGAAGAGGGGTGATTGAATTGTAAGTGTCTTGGTAAAAGTTATAAGGATAATCAGTAAATATAAAAAAGTGGAATTATGACATCCAAATGAATAGAAGATAGGAGAAAATGTGTGGTAGGGAAGGAGCATGTAAGAAATAGAACTATTAGAAATTTCCAAAGACGTGATAAAAATAAACCCACAGTTAGTATTGATCCCAATAAATGATATTACTAATTTTAAATTCTACCTGTAGAAAGTTTGCAAGAGATATATCTAAAACACAAGTACGTGAACGGGTTGAAAATAGAAGACTGGGAAAAGATACAAGAAGCAACTACTAATCAAAAGAAGGTTGCTGGGCTGGGAGTATAGCTCAGTTGAGTCCTTGGGTTCAATCCTCAGCACCACAAAAAAAAGAAAGAAGAAGGAGGAGAAGGTTGCTCCTACTGTTAATACCAGATAAAAACAGTCTTTAAGGCAAAAATTTTATTAGAAATAAAATAGATCATTACATAATGGAAAAGTGCAATTCACCAAAAAGATAGAATTATAAGCTTGTATGTATATATGTAATGATATAACCTCAAAGTTTATAAAATCAAACAATGAGCAAAGAAAAAGAGAAATGGACACACGATTGTAATTACAGACCGATGCAACTCAGCATTCATTCAATGCATCATACAGGGGCAAAACTGTTAGCAGTATTAGTAGTTGATCTGAAACATGGTTCACAAGCTTCATCTATTGTGCATATGCCAAACCAGCAGTGAATGAAGGTATCTTATTTGCTAGCATGCACTGATTTTTTATAGTAATTGACCCTATGTGATACCATAAAATAGTTTTCAGTAGATCTCATTGAATTAGCATCAGTGTGTAGTTCATGATCTCACACCACAGTACAGAGAAGTTAGAAATCAGAATTCCAGAGTTAACTAAATTTAAACCAAAAACACCCCTTTGTTAGCCTTTCATACTCCCTAGCAATCACCACCCTCTTCCTAGGAAAACTCCATAAAAACATGGGGTTATATCTTTCCAAACTGTGTAACAACATAAAAGAAATGTTTTCCAAAACAAAAGTAGAATCATTCTTATGATCTCATAATTTTTTTAAAATTTCTTTTTTCCTAAACTCAGCAGGTTGTCCCAGATGTGCTACCATGTCAGTACACACAGGTGTCTCTCTATAATAAGTTACTAATATAACCATACATCTAAAACAAGAACTTAGTAAAAAAAGGCAGTTGGCCTGGGGTCACCTCAATTTGCACCCTGAAATCTATTATCCAATAGTCTATCCCTCCGGGACCCAACTCAAACCAAATCAAGGCTGTGAATGAGTAGCCAAAAATATCAGCTTTAAAGCTGATCTGCTGTCTTCATAGAAAAAATAATTGGCGGTCTCCGTGAATGCTTTCTGCTTGTCATTAGACACTATTGTAGTGCGACTCAAGAGTCCCATTTCTCAAATAGTTGCAAATTAAAAAGAGGAGAAAGCTACTGGAGTGAGGATAACAGCAGTTAGTGACAATCTGACAATAGAATAAATCCACCAGTAAAAAAAGTGATTTCATTAGAAACCACAGTCAGTATTACAGCAGCATGAGAGTGTGTGTGTGTCTGTGTGTGTGTGTGTGTGTCAGTGTGAGTGCACACGTGCATGTGTGTTTAGAGAGAGGGAGGATGTTCAACGTTCATGGGTATTAGAAAACAGTATCTTCGATGCACTCTAATTAGGAAGGCAAGGACATATACATAGTGAATTTTAGGAGGAAAAAAATATAAGTAGTGAAACTGGTTTGATGCAGTTGACTGGTTCTTTGGGACTGCGTTATCAGGAATCTACATGTGGGCTGAGCTGTGACTAATCCATTCTCCAACCTGGACCTCAGTTTCCTCAGTAACACAACAAAGTGCTCCCGTTTCTGCACTGGGATTCAGTTGTCTCTTCTCTGCCATTTAGTAAAGCTCTGTGAGCACCTGGTCTCTGTCACATGCCTTGCCACATGCTGTTGGAGCTTAAGAATGGCAAATTATGAAAGACCTGGCCATGGACCTGCCTCGAGGATTTTCAGTCTAGAGGGATATGAGAGATGTTTTCTAGTATTGACAGGTCCACAGAGAGGGACAGAAAATGCATGGCAGGATGAAATAAGTGTCTCTGAACACTTAAATATGAAACACTGTGAGCTGGCAGATGTGGAGAGGGTGGAAAAGAAGACACAGTAATTCTTGTTTGTTAACATAGCATGCTAAGATGAGGTTACAGGGCTGCAACAGAACCTTATTTAAAGGGTCCTGAATGCCGGCATAAAAGATTGCAAAAGTGTTTTCTGAAGGAAATGACTGGTTATTTAAATGCTAGAGAATGCGGGACGAGGGGTCTTTAATATAGTAGTAACAGTTGATTTAAATTCTTCTGCTTCAGTGGAAGTCTTGTAGGTTATTTTCGGCATTTGGTCACACAATGTTCATTGTTCTCATGAAGAAAGAACTTTAGAATCATTAGGAGTTGCTTCATTGGGATTATGTAAGGAATGTCTTGCTTCCTGAGTCTAAATCAGATTGAAGAGTTAAAAAAGAAGAAGAACACAAGGATCTCAAATTATCCATTGCATAAAATATTTAATTTTCTATGAATAAATGGATTTTGCTAAAATTATTTTTCTGCCCTCAAGGGCTCTCGGGAAAGCAGTTTAATGAAGGGTACTGATTTTAGAAACTTTTAAAAATTTTATAGTAGAAACAATCTGTGAAGGCACATGAAATAGATCCATGGGTGGCAAATATTAAAACCCGGATGCCAGTCTGTGAGCTTCAGATTTCCTAAGATGGCAAACCCTGAATATGCGTTGCAAAGTCAAGACGTGGGCTCTGACTGCTGTCTGCTCATGATAAGCCTTGTAACCTTGGACAGTCCATTCACATTTCTAAGCCTAAGTTTCTTTGGCTATTAAATGAGAAGTTTGAACTGGATGACTTCTAAGATCCGTTTGCTAGTCAAAAGTCTCAGGGAATAGCAATGACTATTCAGAGAAAGAACATCGGGGAGAAAAAATGTAAGTTCTAGTCATAGTGCATTCCGATTTTTGTTCTCTAAACTGAAAGTGACATAAAGAGTGATATTTAGCTTTAGAATTTGTTATTTTGGGGGGTTGGGGCAGGGGGTCTCTACCATTTATCTTTCTCTTGCCAGTACATCTGGTTTCTATTATGGGTTATTTTGTTGATTGCCATTAAAAGTAGGTAGACGTATGTATAATCTCAGTCTTTGCAATGTCTTCACTTTCTGCAGAGCCCTGTGTATCTTTAGTCTGGTGGATACTGAGAGTATCAGAACCTTTGGAGTTGAGGAATGTTCCTGTCTATGACTACATGCATGGCATTGACCGTGGGATATTTATTTATTTTTTTATTTATTTTTATTGGTTGTTCAAAACATTACAAAGCTCATGACATATCATCTTTCATACATTTGATTCAAGTGGGTTATGAACTCCCATTTTTGCCCCAAATACAAGTTGCAGAATCACAACGGTTACACATCCACATTTTTACATAATACCATATTAATGACTGTTGTATTCTGCTGCCTTTCCTATCCTCTACTATCCCCCCTCCCCTTCCCTCTCATCTTCCCTCTCTACCCCATCTGCTGTTGTTTAATTCTCTCCCTTGTTTTTTTTTCTTCCCTTTCCCCTTACAAACTCTTATATATAATTTTGTGTAACAATGAGGATCTCCTTCCATTTCCATACAGTTTCCCTTCTCTCTCCCTTTCTCTCCCCCCCACGTCTCTGTTTAATGTTAATCTTTTCCTCATGCTCTTCTTCCCTGTTCTTTTCTTAGTTGCTCTCTTTATATCAAAGAAGACATTTGGCATTTGTTTTTTAAGGATTGGCTAGCTTCATTTAGCATAATCTGCTCTAATGCCATCCATTTCCCTGCAAAATCCATGATTTTGTCGTTTTTTAGTGCTGCGTAATACTCCATTGTATATAAATGCCACATTTTTTTTTATCCATTCATCTATTGAAGGGCATCTAGCTATTGTGAATTGTGCTGCTATGATCATTGATGTGGCAGTATCCCTATAGTATGCTCTTTTAAGGTCCTCAGGGAATAGACCGAGAAGGGCGATAGCTGGTCAAATGGTGGTTCCATTCCCAGCATTCCCAGGAATCTCGTGGGATGTTTAATACAGTAACAACAGAGGTTTTAAAGTTTGCTTTCTATTACAGTGCAGAGGTCCTTTAGATTGTTTCCAACATTTTGTCACAGAATTTTCATTGTCACATGTAGAAAAAAACTTCAGAATTTTTAGGTGCTACTTCATTAACATTATAAAAGAAATATATTTCTTCTAAAGTCAAAAGCTAAGGAATATTTTAAAAGAACAGCTGGGTGTGGTGATGCACACCTGTGATCCTAGAAGCTCAGGAGGCTGAGACAAGAGGATGGTGAGTTTAAATAAATAAATAAATACAAAACAGGGCTGGGGATGTGACTCAGTAGTCGAGTGCCCCTGAGTTCGATCCCTGGTACCCCAAAACAACAAAAACAAACACAACTGCAAATTAATAAATGCTTTAAGAATATCCTACAGGTTGTGAAAATTTTTCTTTAATCTTAGGGAGAAAGGTTAAAAATAATTTTGAACCAACTTGATTGGAGTTATTGAGCTAAAATTAATATAAAATCCAGGTTTCTTTGAATTTTAAATTTTGAATTTGTTGATTTGTTCCAGTTGAGACTCACATAAGCAATCCACACTGGAACATATGACAGTACAAAACAATAAAAATCTATAAATAAGACCATGGGCATGAATATTCTAGGAAATTTATTTATCTTTCTATTTGGCTACATGACAAAAATACAACTGTGTTAAGTTTGATTTATACTGCTTTTCTGTTCCTATTTAAAGCAATTAACTTCCAAAATTGAGGTTTCTTTACTGATTAGCCTTACAGGATTTTGACTTCTGGTAATTTACTGTACAAACATTTACTAGGCTCCTACTGGGAACCAAATATTGAGTCAGTCAATGAGATTTAGGAGATGTTGACTCCTTGTGTGCTCAATGACCACTGGACGAGACAAATAACAAAATAAATTATAATTTAACATAAGTGCTATGAAGTACTGTGGATGCATGCTTAAGGGAATAGAGAATACTTCTCAGAGGGGAAAAGTTTTGAAGATGGAGACGTAAATAAGGACAGTTAGGAGCCAGCAGGCAAAAGCAGCAGAGTTGGGCTCATGACTAAGGAAGAAAAGGCAGGAAAGGTGGGCCAGAACCAAATTATTAGTGATCATATCCATTGTACCTTAACTGTCTTATGCTAAAGAGATTGACTCCTGTTTCTAAGCAGTGAGGTCCTATTCAAGGTTGTAAGGTATAGTGACATAGGGAACAGTGAGGAGGAGTTTGTAGACCCAGGCCAGAGACAAGGAAGCCTGTCGATTGGTAAGATATCTCTTGCAATAGACTCAGCCTCCATCATCTCACCCCTGTTATAAAACAGCGGAAATGGAAATTTCCTCAGCTATTCATTCACTAGAATTCTATTTTTGGAGTACCTACCATGTCATAGTCATAGTCCTCTCTAGCATTGGCCTGAAGCAAATGAGTAAAACAAAGAGGCTGCCCCTCAAGACAGTGGCGGTAAGGCTAATTCCAATCGATGTGGAGTGAGACAGCAACTACCCCACTCTTCGAAAAAGGAGAGGGAAAGAGTTAAGAAATGACTTTGAAGGTAGAATATCAAGAACTAGAAGCCAGGCTAAAAGGGGATGGATTAAGTTATGTGAGAAAAGGGTGAGCGAAAGCCCCATAGGAATGAGAGCAACACCCACCCCATGGATCCAAATCACTTCAGCTGGAGCTAAGACTGAAGAATCAAGCAGTAGCCAGACTGAGAAGAGTGGCTCAGCTTGAATGTTTGAAGGTGGAGGCCCCAGATCATCATGGTGCCTTGATTTTAGGGATGAGACATAGGTAAATGTGACTGTGGCTTGTCTGATTTGAGGCTGCTTGATGCTCGGAGATACCAGCTTCACCAGTGGGAAGATATGGAAGGTCCACATCAATGGTGCTGATGAGAGATAGGGCACATGCTGAGGTCTGACTTCTGCACCCACAAGCCCTGAGTACACCTGACTGTCTTGCTGAACACTGCACTTCCTGTCTCTCCATGTGAGTCAGAAGAGCAGACACCACTGTGGAATGCCACTGTTCTTCTTAGCCACCCCGCAAAGAGCCCCAGATACATTTTTCTTCCTTGTTCCCACATTACACAGTACACAGTGACTTACACAGTGTGGGTCTTCATTATCTATGCATTATATTCTGTTTCTGAGCCACCAAATCAAGGCCACCCAGTGTCCTTCATAGTCTCTCAGAAAACAAAGTTCAGACATTTGTGAATTGTATATGATAGATTACAATTCTGCATACAGTCATAATACAGGTTGTATATATATAATGTGTGTTTGTTTATAAGATCTATCCTGGACAAAATTTTATAAAAAGACATCTGCCAAATGATTCCAGGATAAGTGCCCCTTATATTAATAATGTGTGTATTTAAATTAGGAATGAAATAAATTTTTAATCTACTAAAAACAAAAATATCCATTGTACCTTATCTACATTTACTAAGGAAAAAATGTGGCAGTTATTACTGAGATCTGACTTCAGTGTTTGAAGTCAACCCTTTCATAAACGTTCACCTGCCTTTACATCAGCAAGAGACTTACTTATTAAAAATGTTACTTTAAGTAAATTATACAGCTATACAGCTTAAGAAAACAAACATGTTAATTAAATCAAACAGCAAAAGTAGGACATTGTGGGCTGCTTTTCTCTTCACACTGTACTTTAAAACATGAATTTTACACCATGGAAACGTGTGCTTTGAAATAATTTTGACATAAATCAAAAACTACAAAGTAATAGAAAGATCATCTCTACTCATTGCATGCCTTTTTCCCTGTATTTTGCTACTGATAGACCTGTAACTGAACAATATGTAATGTTATCTTGTAAATATGTGAATTAAAGCACCACAGCAGTTAGTTTTTCAGGGAGAGGCCAGTTGGGCAGAGTGTGAATACTAGGTAATGGGGGAAATTGGTTTTCAGGTTGGTCTGGAAAGTGTTCTTCCCAATAGCAACCCAGTCTGCAAAAATCTGTTTGTGGATCCCACCCACAGTATGGAAGTGACCAACATGGGCTCCAGAGGAGGAACAGAGGTGCTGTGCATGCCTGCTCTCTTTAAGATAATCCCTCACTTCTGGTGGATGACAGAACCTTTGGGTAAAGGTACTTGGCTGCCTCCTCTGGCCCCAGGACCAGGTGGTACAGTTTTCCCAAGAAGCACAGGACTACTGCATCTCTGACTGAATTAATATACAAAATGACTCAAAATTCAATTCATTTCTTTAAAATACTTGCTTTCTCTTCTTTATCCAAGAAGCATAACAACAAAATAAGCAATCATATGACACCAGAGCACTAATTATTGTGTCAAATATCAATAGTGTAAGATCCTGGAGCCGGGCACAGTTGTGCATGCCTGTAATCTCAGTGGCTTGGGAGGCTGAGGCAGGAAGATCATAGGTTTGAAGCCAGCCCCAGCAAATTAGCTAGACCTTAAGCAACCTAGTGAGACCCTGCCTCAGAATAAAAAATAAAAAGGGCTGGGGATGTGGCTCAGTGGTTGAGTGTCCCTGAGTTCAATCTCTGGTATCTAAATAAATAAATGTCCTAGAAGTCAGGGAATGTATCATATTCCTTTATTCCATCTGGCTTTGGTAGAGGGCAGCCCAGAGTGAACCTTATAGCTGAATTACAATCGCTATGTTATTAGGATATGCTGATAATATGTTCTGCACCTCTTGTGCCATGATTTGATCTCTCGGATCTCACTGTCCAATAACTATATACGACTTTTAATTTTAAATTTATTTAAATGAAATAAAATTTAAAAATTTGTTCCTCATTTGTACTAGCAACATTTCAAGTGCTCGATAGACACAGGTTACTAGTGTAAAACATCACAGATACCAGGTATTTTTTTTTTTTTCCGGAAAGTTCTATTGGACAGTGCTGTAATGTAGTTCATACTTTCTATTCTAATTTTGATGTTTCTAGGTCATGTATTTTCTATAAGCTGCCTGAAATACACAAATACTTATTTATATCCCCTAGAGTACCCCTGTGATTACCAAGCTGTGCACATAATAATTCTTAGCCTGATTTGATAGAGTGGAAGAGAAAACTGATGCTGATCCTTTTGACTTTAACCTGCATAACTAGGACTTCATCATCAAAATTCACCACAGACGGAACTCTCTGCTTTTAGATCCAGCTGTTGTGTTTGGATAAGGTTTTGAGTGACATCACCCTAATTTTGTCATTTTAATAGAAAATGTCTCTGGGCATGGTGGCTTCACATTTGTGCAGTATAGTTGGACAGGAGTAGAAATTAAGATCATCATTGCCGTGTGCTTGTACCACAGATGACCCACGAGCATTGCACAACCAAGGTCCAGCTTCTGGGTTCACTGACTGCTTGATTTTTGTAATACTGACCTTTGATGGCTTTGGGTTACCTGTAAAACAGTCAAAGTGAAGAAGGCAATCTAAATCCAAGCTTCCTTTTGAGGTACTCCTGGCATTGTATCCTGAATTTCCTGTGCAAAAGAAGTTGATCTCACTCAGTTGGCAAGCCATAATTGTGATCCTTTTTGGAGAAATAGATGCTGTGTTTGACCTTGGCAGTCATCTTACCAGCATGCTTTGGTGAGCCGAGTGTGTAGCCCACTCTACCAAGTGTACACTCCCGGCTCCTTGCTTCTGCATGTAAAGACTTTCAACCAGTAATCATTTTTGATGACCATTTTAAATCCCCAAAATATTTAAAGTTAAAGAATAATGAAAATTTTTTGAATTGTTTTTTTTCTTTCTTGTTTTTCTTTTTCTGGAGTAGTCAGAAATCTTAGTTGGAACTGGTGAAAGCCATGTGAAGCATTTGTGCATGGTGCTGGAAAATGAGGCTGACTTTTTAAGTAATGAGTAGGCTGGCTAGATTAGAAGCTTTTTGAGTTTTCATAGTTCATTTTCTTTGATCATTTATGTATTTTTAAAAATTTTTACTTGCAGTTAGTTCTATTGTCTGTTTATTCTCTCCTTACCTTCTAGCCCCTTGCTCTTCCTCTCTGGTTAGCTTGCTCTCTTTCTTTCATCTCTGCTCTTTTCTGCCTTTTAAAGATATTTTTTCTGGATTTAACAAAACATATTCCTTGCACTGCAGATTTCTGCAAGGGTAACTTATTGAGCAAGGATTTATGGGTCCAGTGGTGGTGGGTTGAGTCTGGGTCTGTTCACTGTTGTGCTCCTCCTTCATGGACCTTCCTGTGTTTTACTTGGGTTCATGGCACTTTGGCATTGCAATCTCTACTTTAGTTGCCTGGGTCTAGTCAAGCAAGGTACAATTAACAGATACTCCAAAACTAATTTTCAGAATTGAAGTAGGAAAATCTAACTGGAAAACCTTGAAAATGACCTTCTCAGAAAATCTGTGATCCTTCTCCTCAGCCCTGCTGGAGTCACCTTCAACCAAGTGTCCCTGACAACTCTTTGCTCTCTGGCTTTGGTGGCTCAGTTTTCTGACTCTGCTTCTTAACTCTCTCTGAGGAACAAAGCAGTGACATTCAGGAATGCTCTGCTTCCCTAGGAGCATTGCCTGAAGCTGTGAAGTGCTCCAGGCTAAAACTTCTTGTCATCCTAAATTCTACATAGGAACTTTCAATTGCTGTATTTTGAAAATTAAACATTTAGAGTCAATTCATGACGACTGCCTCCTGTAACAGTGGCACCTCAGAGCTGAGTGGAATTGGATGAGTGTGTAACAGTGGTCCATGTTCGGCTTTGAATACAGCCCTTGCTGCTCTGCTACTGCTCCTTGATTTTTAGATGGACATGTTTCTGTCTCTTCCTGTCTTCCGATTCCTCCCTAATCTCTCCTGTCCCTAATCGCAGGGGAAACTGGATTACCTTTCTTCCCCATCCTACACAGAGTTATCTGTCCTTGAGCACTCACCCACTTTAGGAAGGAAATAATCCAGACTTTGGGGATGGCACCAGAAAATCTCAGAAATGACTATTTCCCAAATTAACAAGTGAATTACAACTTCAACACAAAACAGGTAGCCTTTGAATCACCTCTTTGAAAGGCCCCTGTTGCTGCTGATGGGCAGAATCACGGCCTGTGGGACAGGGAGTCCCCTGTGTTTCCCCTTTGCTAGCAAAACAATAAACCGTCTTTTTTCTTTTTCTCAGAACTGTGTCCTCATTATTGGGTCGGCAAAAAGTCAAGGACTGAGCTTTTGGCAACAAGTGGAGCATATTTTTTTCATTTGACAGTGAGCCCCAAACTTAAGAGCCTGGTCAGAAAGTTATTATCAGGAATTAATGACCCTGGATACATAATTGCATCTTTCTCCTTTTCCTGCCGCCTTAAGAATAGAAATCTGGTGTTGGTGGGAGGAGGCAGCTGAGAAGGAAGTAGGATAGAATAGGATAGCATAGAAGAGCTGTGAGCCATTTATTTCTTTTTCTAAGTTTTTCATTGGTATATTATAATTATCCACAATACCAGAATCCATTGTGATATAGTCCCATAGACACATAATACATTTGACCTATTTCATTCCCTAGTGTTTTACCTTTCCATCCCCTCTTCCCTCTCTTTCCTCCACTGTACTAGTCTCCCTTCTATTTTCTTTCTTCTTTATTTTTGGATACCAGGGATTGAACTCAGGGGCACTGAGCCACTGAGCCACATCCCGAGCCCTATTTTGCATTTTAGTTAAAGACAGAGTCTCAGTGAGTTGCTTAGCGCCTCGCTGTTGCTGAGGCTGGCTTTGAACTTGTGATCTTCCTGCTGCAGCCTCCCAAACAGCTGGGATTAGAGCCTTGCACCAGAGTGCGCCCAGCCTCCCTTCTATTTTCATGAGTCCCCCACCGCCCCCAACACATTTTTCCCTTTTTTTTTTCTCTCTCTAGCATTCACATATGAGAGAAAACATATGATCCTTGACTTTGTGAGTCTGGCTTATTTCACTTAGCATGATGTTCTCCAGTTCCATCCATTTACTAGCAAATGACATAATTTCATTATTTTTTTATGATTGAATAAAATTCCATTGTGTGTGTGCACATTTTTTTTTTTATCCATTTGTCTGTTGATGGGCACCTAGGCTGGTTCCATTTGGATTTCTTGTGTGGACATCCTTGTTCTTCCTACTTGGCTTACTTTGTGATAGATCTACCCTCACCTCGTGCTGCCTTTGCCCTGCTCTGATAGCTCCCGATTAGTCCTCATTTGCTGTTGTACATGTTAGGTATACTAGTCGTCTTGCTCACCGACTATAATGGTCAATATTTTGGTAATAGCCCTCAGATATGTCAGCTCACCTGAGTGCAAGAAGGTATGCTCTCAAACGTTATGGCTTTTCTTTGTGCTTACTTTTGCAGAATCAAGAAGGATATGCTCAGTAAAAATGCAGTTTCTCTTCTCTAGTGATGAAGTGGTACTTGCATTACACTTGTTATCTAAGTGCTCAGCCACTTGTTGAGGTAGATGGTCTGTTTTGCATCTTAGAGGAAAGTAAGGATTAGAGACTCATATTCATTGTTCTGGTCACAAGCACCAAGAGGTAGAATAGCACCTCTGAATTCAGTTCTGTCTTTCCCTGCCCTATCTTAGAGTCAGCAAACAAGACCCTGACTTGTATATCCTCAAATGCTGCTTTATTTCCAACATGGCCTAGTTTGAAACATCCATAGGGATTAAAAAAAAAAAAATTTTTTTTTTTCTTATAGATTTGGGAGACAGAGTCTGTTCTTTGACCTAGAAAATCCCATGTGGGTGAAATGTGGAGGCATGCTGCTCCTTCAGATCTACCTTAGAATGGATCTAAAAGGATTCAGCATCCAGACAGACACCCCTCCACACACACAGACAGGAGCCTCCCAGATTCTGCGTAACACCCCAGGCTGCTGTGTAGGTGTGGCCCCCGTGTTTCGCTTCAGCCTTGACTGTGGTTTCTCCTGTGGAACACCACCTGTTTTCAGGGTGTCCAGAAGGGGGCTTTCATTGCAGGACATTCCCACTCTGTCCCCTCCCAGCCCTGGAACTGGTCAGTGAACTCCAGTGACAGTGGGGATAAACTGGTATGGCACTGCCACCTAGTGACTGCCCACAATGCTGCTCCTCACCTCTGAGAATTAGAGAATTCTCTTCTGGATTATAGAAAATCCACAGTGGGAATAAAAATAGCACCTATCAGGCCCCTGTGGACATGCGCCTTCTGCTGTCGGCAGAGCCTGACACGTGGCAGACATGGACAAGATTAAGTGTTTTTAAAAAAACTCACTTTGGGGAAGGAAATCATTGCCCATGCCAATCATGGGCTCATCTCTGCCGGGGTACAGGATACCTTGTAGGAGTCACAGTATGTGCAAGGTCTCTGGCACAGAGCAGGAGCTTGAATAAATGGAGGTTGTCCCAGAAAATTAAAATAAGTACTGGTGTGGAAGGTAGGAAAGAAATAGGAAGGAAGAAAAACTTGGTCAGAAATGCTTGTCCTAGTTTAAACATTACTCTGAAATTTGGTATTTCCTTGAGTGCTCACAGAGCATAAGGGGCTTGAGAACATAATTCCTATTAGGCATTTCTGCTGCATCTCAAGGATTTGTAGTTTCACTGCTATCTAGTTGTGTTATATGAAACTAGCTCCAGATTTTCTGATCCAGCTAGACCTGTAATTCTCAATGGGGGTAGTAATGCTCTCAGGAGACATTTGGAAATTTGTGATTGATTATTGATTGATTGATTGTTGCTTGGTAGGGCCAGGGATGCACTGTTCTGTTCTGTTTCTTTCTTTTTTTTCCCCCTTCTTGGTATCAGGGATTGAACCCAGTGGTGCTTAACCACTGAGCCACATCCCCAACCCATTTTTTGTTTTGTTTTGTTTTGTTAAGGTATCACTGAGTTGCTTAGGGTGTCACTAAATTGCTGAGGCTGGCTTTGAACTCACAATCCTCCTGCCTCAGCCTCCTGAGCTGCTGGGATCAGAGGCATGCCACTATGCACCCAGCAGCTCTGTTCTGTTATACATGGGACATTCTTACCCAACAAGCTGTTCTGCAGCTCACTTGACCTTGTAATGACCTGCTAGGTATTTTGAATATGAAAAACTTGTTTATAATATTCTTACCTTAGACCTAAATCCATTTTAAACATGAACATAAACTATTTTTGCTCAGTAGTAATAGACATTTGAATGTTTTTAGTATGTAAATTGGGGGAAATCAGCATTTGTTCTATTTAGAATTAGCCCAGAAGTTAAAAAAAAAAAATCAGTCCCTCTGGCATATGAATTACATACTTTCACAGACTTAATTACATTAAAATGCTTCTACATATGGGTACAAGCAATTCACTACTGCTTTTTTTTAAAAGTTTAGTCTTGCTGGATGAAGTGTTTAGATATTAAAATACATGATTAAATAAGCTACTTCAATTTTACCTCATAATTGTACAGTTAAGGTATTATATTGACTTTTTAAGTTGATTTTTTAAATCGATTTTTCTCATTTTGTAAAGCATACATTGTACTATCTAAATTTCCTTTCAAGATCATTAAAGAGGGCTTTAAGTCTGCAGGGCTTGAAAACCACTGCTCAAATGACATTCTCAGTCTAGAAAACTCTTTCCTGATGGGTATGTATACCACCTTCTTCATCTTCACTTCGAGGTGCCAGACTGGCCACCGTGGCTCTTGGCCCAGGAAGTTCTCTCCCAGAGCTGATCATGTTTCACTAAATGCCTCAATCAAAGAGAATCTGAATGACAGTGAGCCTTGGCTTGTCTTTTCCTGTCTGTTAAAAGGATGTTAATGTGATACCATCTGTCTTCCTAAAGATTTTTAACATAGTCAAAAAATTATATAGATATGAGAGCTAACACTGTTAATTTATTGACAGGTAAGTCATTGCCAAAATCACCTATTACAATATAAATGAAAATATATAAAAGAACATTAGAGTCAGACAACAAAACCTCTTTGTCATCTTTTCAGGGAAGCATAAATATAATTCTTCAAGTTTGAATATCCATATGTTCTGTCACCACCCTCTTCCTCTTAGGAAGTTTGAGCTTTACTAAAAGCTTATTCTCTTAGCATATATCCACTGATGGCCTCTACCCTAAGTGTGAATGAATGAAACTCTCATTAGCCAAGGTTAACACAAGGAAAGGAATCAGACATTTTGTAGAACCCTCCCCCACCACACACAGGGAGAGAGGGAGCTAGAGGAAAAAAGAATTTGGCTTCTTTTTTTTCTAAATCAAAAGAGAAGATTAAAAGAATTCCAAGTTTTTTGTAAAGTCAAGGGAGCAAAATAAAATAAAAGGAAAAGAATTCACTTTAGATTAATAAAGAGTTACATAATTTATGAAAATTCAAACCAGCTCAAACCTAAATTAAAGTTGGGCTTTAGAGGTAACATTATGCTGTCTGTCTCTGCTGCTTTTCCCTGGTAACTTACTGTTACTAACAGAAGGCTATATCAGCATCCTCAAGATCCTAAAGCCAAGTGCATATTTCTTGATTCAGTGATGAGCAGAGAAGTGGAAATACCAGGAGGAAATTGAGAAGAAAGTCCTGCAGACTGGGAAAGTTCTTGTTCTCTAGTTTGAAGGACTTTAATTAAGCTATTTCCTTCTAGGTTGGTTATATACATAAAATTATAGCATTCACATTTAGAGCACCTTCACTCAGGTTTTTATTAAAGCTTTTTGGAATTACTGGATTTTACATTTTTATTTTATTTATTTTTTGTTTTATTTTAATTTTGAACCAAGGATTGAACCCAGGAGTACTTAACCACTGAGCCAGCATTTTTTTTTTTTTTTGAGTCAGGTTTTTGCTAAGTTATGGCCTCACTAAGTTGCTGAGGCTGGCTTTGAACTTTCAATCCTCCTGCTTCAACCTCCTGAGCCACTGGAATTACAGGTATGTGTCACCACATCTGGCACATTTTGTTTTAATTTAAACTAGTTTCAGGCATCATTTTTATTAGACACTCATGTCATTAGTTTCAATCTGTTACATATATTTTTCTCACAATATCCTGACATCTGTTTCACATTTATTACAACTTGAGTATTACCTTATTATTCCTTGCAATCAATTTTCTCCTTACTAGATTTTTAAGCTTCTAGAGAATGCCTACCATTTCTTATTATCTGCGTATTCTCATTGCCTCAAAATGTTCCTTTATATAGGCAAATATTCCACATGTTATTGAATGAGTGGTGTTGTCTAAATCTGCTTAATGTTAGTAATGAAGCTGAAATTCTATGTCCACCCAGTTGCAGACTCAAAGATGTGAGAAGAGTATAAATTATGTCTTTCCAAATCATAATTATGTACATATACTTTTGATTTAAAGTAAAAGCAAATAAAATGTCATTAAATGAACTAAAATCTGTAAGCATAAAAAGAAGTCCAAAAAACACACATATGGGATGGTACATATTCAACATATTAGATGAGAAGCTACTCCTAAAAAGCTAACTGATGATTTTGAAACTTGATAACACATTCAAATCACCTGGGAAACAATTTTTTTTTAATCCCTATGTCATTACCCCACCATAGAGTTCTTGCTTTATTGGTTACAGGTAGGGCTATGGATGGCATTGTTAGTCTCACCAGGTGACTCCAATACAGCTATAGGTGAACATCTTGGATACAGAGAAGTGGCAAGTAAGAGATTTATGCTACTTCTCCTTTCTGAGTCATTGGCACTCAGCACTTTTCTCCTCTGAACTCACATATGTGCCTTCTTTGAACTACTTTTTATGCTTATAGGTTTTCATTGAGTCACTTATTTTATTTGCTTTTACTTTAAATCAAAACTATATGCATATAATTATGATTTGGAAAGAGATCAATTGTACTCTTTTTCCATCTCAGGTCTGCAACTGGGTGGACATGGAATTTCAGCGTCATTACTGACATTAAGCAGATTTAGACAGAGCCACTTGGTGTAGAGCCAATGGGCTGCCTGGTGTGGTGATGCTTCACCATGGGATGAGAGTCATAGGTGTACCTCCTTCCCTGGGGGAGTTACCCTGTCTCAGGCAAGGTTACCACATAGAAATAAAAGTACACCTGTTCTGTGGGCAAGCCAAGCAAAGAGAGGACCTGAGTGAGGTTCACCTGTTCAGGTCTCCTTCCATATTCTCCATCCCTCCCGACTACAAAATTAGGAGATATTGATTGCCTCTGCTTCCCCCTCCTCAACACCCATCCTAGTGAAATAATGTTAGTAGTTATTATCTTAATATTTAGCTCTGCTCTATTTTTTCCTCTTTGATATCCTCTCCATATTCCTGATATTTAAAATTTGACATCAATTCATCCTGGTTTAGGTCTTTTCTTATTCCTTGCGCAGATTTTCTGAGAATCTTCCCTTTAGAGAAGACACCTGCTTTCCAGTTTTCCTGTCAAAGAAATCAAAGAATATTTTCATTTTATTCCTTCCACTTTCTGTATTCTCCCTCTGGAAAGACAGTTGCTGGGGTCCTCTGTGCTGATTCTCTGAAAACATATCTTCTCCTTTTTCCCTTCTCTTTATCTTTTTGTTCTACTTCCTGGGAGATTTCTGCTGACTTATAATCTCATTGTATTATGGTTATGTTTTTACTAATAGTTTGAGCTTTACACCAGTTTCCCCCTCCCCCAGCCCCATCCTGTTTTCTGGATGTGGCATTTTCCCTTAGACCTTTCAAGATATAGCTTTCAAAGTTCAGGTGACACTCCATCAAGTTTTTCTATTTCCACCCTCCTCTTTTTCCTTCTTTCTTTCCTATTTATTTATGGTCTCTATTTTTTCCTATTGGAATCAAAAAATGTGTGCTAATCCTTTGTTGTTCTTTCATATCTAAGAGTGGTAAATTGGAAGCCAGTTGGAACCTCTGTATGGGGGAAGGGCTAGCTTAATGTCTGGTGAAACTCAATGAGGAGCAAAAGCTGAGATTTTTGTTAGGGTATCCTTGATAATGCATAATCCTTAGTAATGCATAATTGTGTTTCCTCTGAACCTGTTCAGAATATTCTTTATCTGAATTAACAAGTTCTCTAATATAAAGTCAGAGATAGTATCATGGAAAAAAAGTAAGATTGCTGCTGCTTAGTTTAGAAATCTGAACTCAAATCCCCTGCTTTCAGCCTCAAACATCTCTTCTGCCTTTATCCTGCATCTCTAACCCATCTCCAGAGAATTAGCCTTCTGTCTCTTGTTACATGTCTGGCATTACTAGGCAAGACCTGAGGATCCATTATTCCATATACTTGGGCTTTAATCTGTCCTCTTGTTTTCAACCTCGAACCTAATTTTTCTATCATGTAATGAATGCATGGCTTCTACAATGAAACTTCCAGAGGTTCTTTATCAATCTGTGCCTTCTATTGGGGAGTTATTTCAGCCATTTATATTTAATGCAGTTATACATTATGGGGTCCTCTTGCTCTCTGCTTCATTTGTCTCTTCTATCTTTTGTTCTTGTCTTCCCTTCAACTTCTTGTATTTCTTCTATTTTCAGTTTTACCAGACATTTAAAAGATACGATAATATCTTTTATTGTATTATCAGTTATTATTTTTTGATGTCTTAATTTAATGGCTCTTTAGGGTTTATAGCATGCCTATACACTTTGCCTAAGTTAACACAGTCTTATTTTCACTTGATATTATACCATTTGCTATTCAAGTGTACTGTATCACATTATGTATATTATTTCCACTTCTCCAGTTTGGGGTAGTTTTACATACAAGTCCTTCAATCCTTGGAAGAATAATGAAGGAGACCCCTCTGCAGATCTATAGTGTGTGCTGCCCCCCACCGGGATTTTTCTTCTCTGCTTTTTGGCCTGTGAATTCTTGGCCTCCTTGGATTCCCAGATCTGTCCTTCAACACAGGGACAACTCTTGAGTTTCACCTGGTTTGCTTCACAGAGCTGCATTGTGTATATTCTCTTTAGACATTAACCTGGAACAATGATGTGGCTCACTTTAGTTTACCATCTCTTGGGAATCATTGCCCTCTGTTGCTAGATGATCAATATCTTATTAACTATTATTACAAATGTTTTCTCTATTACTTAAAGTTGTTTCAAGAGAAGGTATAATCTAGTCCCCTATTGCTCTGTGTTGGGTGAAAGCAAGATGCACTGTCATTCATGTAAATATGCATTTCTCATTCTCCAATGTCTCCTTTCCTTTCCCTTTGTTGCTATAGTTTTATACTTCTTAAAAGTATCTTAGTACAATTATACTGACATTTCAGGAGAGAGAGAGATGGATTGGGGAAGGAATTGATAGTGGATTGCTCACATGCATTTAAATAGCCATAATACTTTTAACTATATAATTAAGGATGAAATTTGAGACTAGAGTTGGCTTTTGAAATAAGACATTTTGCCATTTTTAGTGTTAATAATAAGTTTAATAAAGAAGTATTAATGAACATAGTTTGTCACCTCCACTATTGAATTGTTCTCTACAACTGTAAAAATATAAATTGAACACAGATCTTAGGATATACATGACAAATACAATTCATGTTGACTGATGGACAAGAGTCATTTTTATCCGCTTTATGTATTACTATACATAGATCCTGAAGCACGTGGCCTAGGGAAAAATCAGATCAAGAATACATTTCACATTGTCACGCTAATTAGTTTAATGAACACTAGCTCCCTTTTATATTTTTCTAGACACTGTGTGATGATACAACATTGAATAAGGCACAAGCTTTTTTTATTAATTTTTATTGTTGGTTGTTCAAAACATTACATAGTTCTTGATATATCATATTTCACACTTTGATTCAAGTGGGTTATGAACTCCCATTTTTACCCCGTATACAGATTGCAGAATCACATCAGTTACACATCCATTGATTTACATATTGCCATACTAGTGAAGGCACAAGCTTTGTCTTCAAATTCTTCATAATTTTGATCCTCAGTGTGTGTTTGATGATCAAACTATATATTACATATCTTATGACACAAATTAGCATTCACTGAACGGTGCTATAGCTATCTGCAGGGTGCTCTGGGGATACAAGGAATGGACAGGCCTAGAGTACCATGCTGACCAGAATCTATGTGCAGTCTGGAAAAGGGGACCCAAGTAAGATTTAGGGCTAGAAAGACAGGAAAAGGTGCTTTGAGGCAGAAGGAAATGCATGTTCAGGGGAGATCTGTGAAAGAGACCAGCATGATTGCCAGCCATCATGCTGGGCGCTGCAGAGGGGAGGCAAGAGTGCAGGGCAGAGCGTGCACAGGGAAAGAGACAGTTGACTGCCTTGGAAATATAACCCCTGCGAACTTCCACAAATGTTGTATTTAACATTAAGTTGGCATATTTGTGATCTAAAAAAACAGTGCTAGACCCACAGTCAGCAGTGAATGGAGAAATGAATAAGGAATAGAAACTAAGAAAAGAAACATTTTCCTTTTTTAAAACGTTAAAGCTGATCTCACAATCTTGGTTGCTTTTTTTTTTTTTTTTTTTTTCCGTGCCAAGGATTGAACCAGGGTTGCTTTACCACTGAGCCAATCTCCAGTCCTTTTTTTTTTTTCCTTTCTTCTGAAACAAGGTCTTGCTAAGTTATTTAGAGACTCATGAAGTTGCTGAGATTGGCCTCAAACTTGTGATCCTCCTGCCTTAGCCTCCAGAGTCACTGGGATTACAGGTGTATGCCACCATACCTGGCTTTGATCTCACAATTTTTCCAAAGCATTGAGTTTTGGAAAACAGTTCAAGTAGTCTTCTGCTGAAACCCCAAAGTCTTTATTTTAAAAGCGTGCCACGTGAATTATTTCTTCATGTCCTTCTCAAAACAGTTCTCCTTGAGGAGAAGGTTAGAATTGTCTCAGTAATTCTGTGGCATGAACTTCTACTATAAGAAATGTTTAGAAAGTTCTTAGTGTACATATTGTAGAATCACATTGGTCATTACAACATGTATACTCAGAAAAATGAGAAATTATAACCTATCTATGTATGATATATCAAAGTGCATAAATGCATTATATTGTTATGTATAACTAATTAAAACAAATTAAAAAATTAAATTAAAAAAAGTTCTTTAACCTTAAATTGCACATGTTAATCATTCACAAGGGTGTGAATCTGGCATTGTCTCAAAACCTGGGGATGTGCTAAGCAGTAATGTCATCATGTTGATAAGTCTAATATTTCTTTCTGAATCCCCAAGAAAGAAATCAGGTAAATACTAAAAAAATTTAGTATCTAAATTGGTTCTTACTTACCTCATCTTAACTATTCACAACAAAGTATGTCTGAAGGTAACATAAACATTAGTATGAGATGTTATTTTTCCATTTTGAGCTATTTTTCCAAGAGGTTTATTATTTCATAAGTTTAAAAAGGATAATTTACCATGGAATTATCCTGTATATAGCCATAAAATACCAACTCCTAGAAATATATTTGTGTCTAATTAGGCCCTTCAGTGTGGGATCACAGTTTGTGAAGCACTGTAACGTGCTTAGCATATCATAAATATTGACTGAACGAAACAGTGAAATAATACTTCAGAGCATTTGGCAGAGAGCCAAATGAGGATGGGAGAGATTTACTTGTACCTTGAAGATGTGTATTTATTCAAGATGAACAACTGAAGAAGAGTTAGTTTGCTGAAGGTTCCAGTGAAAGCGTTGCATGGAATTTTCATTCCAAGGATGAGATTTCTTTGCAGGACTACTTAGCAAGCCGTCCTCCAGAGACCTTGGTTTATAGTATGAGAATGAGGCTTTCTCTTTGTTGTTAGTGACTCTACCTAAGGAAAACCACGTGCCTATCAGGTTGTAGTGTTCTGGTCACTCCCAGTGGCAGTGTGAAAATAACTCCAAATAAATATTTCTCTTAACACATTTGTAAGTGTTGAGAGACTCTAAGGACAGCTTGTCGATAAATGGAGGGTGAAGAATGTAGCTGTTTCAGCCTAAGATTGTCCATGTGGTAAAACGTGACCTGTTAAAGGGAAAAATGAGCCAGGCGCTGAGCACCTAGTGAGCACTCAATAAAAATGATGTATGTGTACATAGGCCTCAGGGAATGAGCTCTCTTAGGTATATCAGCTCTGTCTGTTAATTGTGCCTTGTATAAAAGAAACTTTATTTCATAATCAAAAAGAGAATAGGAAACAAACTCTGTTGCCTCCCCTCTCCTGTCCAACTCATCTCAATGCTAGGGTAATGCAGTCCCTGTTTAAGGCCACACATGGTAAGGAATCTTTAATTGAGAGTCCCCATAACAGCATTCAAAGCTTGCTTCTAAGGATCTTGTTTTGAAGCATAGAAGTCCACAGAAGCTTCTTAGCTCATGTTACAGCTAAGCATAGCACCAGTAGCATCAGCTCACCACGATGTGCACATTATACAGAAAAGATACTTAGGAAGTGCATTTGCCTATCCTGCTGGGATTCTATGAATACATTGTGGCCTCTTTGTGGGCATCTCCTCCCAGACATTCTGGGCAAAAGGGTACTATGAAACTAGGTCAACATGGCTACTCTTTAGAATAGTTGAGGTGTCTACCCTCCTGCCCCCAGAAACTTGAAGAACGTTCCTCAGTAAGGGCTGGTTGCCTGTTCATGCACAGTTTTTATTTTAGGATACACAGTGGTTGCCCTCTCTCCACTAGCACCAGCTGGGAACTTCTCTTTCTCTAGTCCAGAGTAACAGGAAACATCATTTCTTAGTTTCTGTCCTACCTCTGTGGAAGAAGGAAAAAGTGGAAAATGATCAGCGTGTGTCTTCTTTGTATCCAAGTTAGAGAGTAAGATCCACTGATAGCATGGAAGAAGGCTTATACTTCATGAACCTCGTGTACTTTGGGTTATGGAAGCAGGAGCATAAGATGAAAAATGGGTGTACAGAGATTGCCATGCCCAGTGAAATTGTAGATGGGATCATTCCTAAGGCACTGGCCAGAAACAGCTTCCTTGCTACCTCAATCCTGGCAGCAGAGACATACTTGAGTCAAAAGGCAGGACTGAATGAATAAAGCCAGGGGAAATGAGTACCAACCATTTTTGTAGAGCAAGGAAAGTAAAGCCTTCCAAGTGGTGTCTGAGAGAGGGGAAGGAAGGGTTTTTCTTAGGAGGAGGTGAGTGAAGAGCAAGAAATCTCCCCTCCTGACTTAAGTTTGGGGTCTGATTGTCATGGAAATCAAAGAGGGTTTGCAGGGGCCCATGACTACAGATAATGTGCAGCAAGAAAAGACTCTTCGAGAGCCACCACTTTCATGGCCTATCTTGTTGTATGTACACATGATGGACAGCAGTGTCATGGGCATAAGGTTTGATAATGTTATTTCAAGCAAAGTGTGATGTTTGTTTCTTATATAATAAAAACTTTTTTCTTCATCAGAAAAACTTGATTCCTCAAAGAAGAGTAAGGATAAATTGTATCCCTCACTCTCCCTTTTTTCACCACTATAAATTCTCCTGTGCCACTGGTAACACAATAACTTCTATTTAGCTCGGTTTGTAGGGGAGGGGCTATATGATCAGAGATTCAGTTTCTGCCTTCAAGGCTGGCAGTGAAGAAGGACCTACTGGTGGATGGACATTTACCATACAGTATTGTAATAAAGGGGAACACTGGATACTGAGGGAGCACAGAAGAGGGGTTGGGAAAGGAATAGCCAGAAAAGTCTCCAACCTGCATTTATTTTGTAGGCTGATGAGGAGTTGGCCTCTGTCAGGGAAATCAAGGTAGCAAAGGGAACAGCATGGTGCCCTTTGCTACTAAGGTGTGATGTGAGATCGGGCAATTGTATTTTGCCACGTAGGTCTGGCACATCAGCTAGTCCTCCAGGAGAAATGAGATGTTGGCAGAGGCCAGAGGAGGGTACAAAGATTAATGTGCATACATCATGTTACACTGGTAAGAAAAACAGTTTTTATATTTTGTAATTTTTCTTTCAGATTATTTTTAAAGGTGAAGCACTTTCTGATGTTTTTCAGATTGCTTAGATGGAACCTCAATTTTATTACCAGCTTTGAAAATTTCTAAATAGAGTAGTTTAAAGAAGATACAGTGACTTCGTTGAATTGAATCAAATTGTCCTTGGCTATAGATGAATTATAAAGAACTGATTTTGTTTGCTATGTTTCAGGTACCATGATCAACAGGATGTTACTAGCAACTTCCTTGGAGCTATGTGGTTGATATCAATAACTTTTCTCTCCATTGGTTATGGTGACATGGTACCCAACACATACTGTGGAAAAGGAGTCTGTTTGCTTACTGGAATTATGGTAAGTATGTTTTTATTTCATGTTTCCTTCATTTACACTCAAGAAGGCCCTTCAACCATTTAGTCCATGTACTTAAGTCATCGTGAGCTACTCTTTTTCCAAACAGCAGGAAATCTGTATATTTAAATCAGATTTGTGTTGGGAGGGAGAGAACGTCAGTAGATTCCATCTTAATTCTTCTCATCATGGATTCCTGTTGAAGATAGAGCTGTTAGATTGCTCTGTGGGTTGAGCACTGAATTGATGAACAAACTTATCTTTAACCTTTGGCTTCAGAGTCAGGCAGTTTCTTAAGTCTGGGTTCCACCATTTCCTACCAGCTGTGTGGACTTGAGTTAGTTTCTCTGACTTTTACTCATCTGTAAAATGTGGACCACGATAACTATCATTAGGTGTATTGAAGGGTTAGGAATTATATAATTATAATATTTATTATTTTAACAAATATTATTGAATGACAGGCACTGGTCTAGGGACCTCTACTGGGAATACTGCAAAAGAAAATGAACTGTCCCTGACCTGCTTTCATGGATCTCAAAGGGGAAGCCCTATATTTTAAAAAATAATTGACAAATAATCGTTGTTTACACGTGTGACAAGAATCCGAAGAAGAAAATCCTGAACTTTTTAGGAGACTGGGGAACAAGGATGGGGTCTTGACAAGTCAGGTCTCTAGAACAGGTGAGGAAGGCTCGGTGCTGACAGTAAGGAGCATGCCCTTGTTCTTCTGGGATGCCTACCAAACTCTGGCCATTCTCCACCCTCACACACTGTCAGTTAACTTTGCTCTGTTAGTTTTAGGTACATGAAATGGGAGCTAGCAAGTTGTTATTATAAACGTGTGTGAGCGTCCGTAGATATTTAAGCCACAAGTAGTTTCAAATGAGCAGTGCATTATTTTCACCAAACTAGGTTTCTCCTCATTCCTCATCTCCTTTTAAAGTTGGGTTTCATCAAGGAGTCATTGGTTGATGCTTGTTTGGGTTCTACCTACATTAAAATATGAAGCAGAACTATGAGCTCCCTAGGGTGGAAATGATCAGAGTTCCTAAATTTTGTCACCCCTGCTCACTACCTGTGCTGTGTCCATCCATTGGTAAGCAAGAGAGAGCAAGAGGGCCGTTGGAAGTTTCCAGTGTGGAGGGCACACCCTCACAGCACCTTCCCAGGAAGAGTGTTCCAAGAGTTTATAGCTGGCTGGAAGGACCAGGTGCCCATGACACGAATAGATTGGCAACAGGGATAAGGGAGCAAGTTGTGAAAATAAAAATCCAGGACCAATATTAAAGTCACCTATAGTAACAAGATGACCATTTCAAGTCCCAGTTGTGAAAAATATAACTTAGGGGCATAATTTCATATTTTCATCTTATAAAAGAAAACAGTCGTTTTGTACATTATAATGAACTTTAATTTGTTTTCATTATACTTGGTATGCTCCATTTTATGTTTACTCTTGTATTACTTCCCCATTTTTTCTCAAATACTGGTATTTTATTATATAGTACAACACTTTGGGAAATAAAATGTGCATAGCTATATTTTGGGAAGGCCCCATAACAAGCCCATAGGGGACATGAATAGTGCTATTTATTAAAAAAAAAAAAAAAAAGAACTGGTAATAGTACTTCTTAGGACCACTAAGGAAGTTTTTTCTAACAAGATGTACCCACTTTTATTCTTGAATCAGATGTGTCTGAGGATTCAAGCAAATGGGCTTATTCACTTTGGGATCAACACCAAATTTGTGATTAATCTTGCCTGGATATAGTACCTTATGATCCTTTTTTCTTTCCTCAATATTTCTTTGTCCCTAAAGACTCAAGAATGGTTCCTTCAAAGTCTCATCCTACAGCAAAAATCTTTTGTTTACCTCCTTGAACTACTTCCTTGCTATTTATCTTTATTTTTAAAAATAGAAATCATAAACATTCTTTATTATATGTAATGAAATTTACAGGAACTTTCTGTTTTCGAGGCCTATAGTAAAACTGTCCATTTCTTCTCCCTCATAAAGAATGGACTTATTTCTTAAGTGACCTGATCAAAAGTGGTTTACTTGCATACACAGAAAGCTACTAGTCTTTGAGTAATCTAGTTGAAACGTATGTAGAGTTGGATTGTGTATCTCTTTCCCTGCACACAGCAAATCCCTATGGAGTTAGGCTACTGGGCAGTCTTCTGGGAGTTGATTATGTCTTGCATAAATTCCCTAGGAATTGAGAGGGATGCATGGAAGTCTGCTAGACACTAGTATGGAGAATGTTGGATGACAATATAGATTCCTAAAAGAAGGCAATTTTTTTCCCATAGTACTTATAAAAGTTTCCTGAATATTTGAAATGTGATTCTGTTTTTTCAGACAAATGTGCTTTGCCTTTGTTTTCTTTTCATTTTAGGAAGTATGAATTCACTTTTGCATTATCTTAAGCCAGAAATGACTTGTTCTTACTTCAGTGTTTATTTTCCTGTTCTCCTTGGACATTTGCAGTGTATATTTCAGTCAAATACATATTGTCAGACTTCCCTTGAGTCATCTGTCTCTCTCCCCATTCTCAGTTCTGGCCTTTAATAAACTGTGAAAAAGGAATACAATTTACAACATTTCTGAGAGCACAGGGGCATCTCCAAATCATCTTGTATATTATCTCTGAAGTACTATGCTTTTTATGCTTTCATGTTTGAATTTTCTTTTTCTGCATTTATCTTTTTATGTGGTTTTTTGTTTTGAAGTACAGTTATCTAAATACTGACACCTATAAGATTTCCCATTTCAAAAATGTACAGAAAAGGAAATTAGCAATGCCTGCTTTCTTCAGAAAGCTAATTGAAACTGATGAATAATTGCATGTCATCATCTTAGATCTTCACATTTGATTGGTTAAAATTCAAAATTAGACTGTAGAAGTTTTTAAATAGCTAAATTTTTGTCATGGGCCATATTTTTGAGCCAAGGACATTAGATTAAGATTAATCTGCAGTGTCCTGGGCAGAAATATATAGTGAAATATATTGTTAAACCACAAGGAGAAATGGTTTTCTGGGAGGAAAAAATATCACATTATCAAAAAATACCCTCTCATTATGTTGGGTTCACAATTTCAGACAATCACAGTTTCCTTACAATGTTTAGATTGTATTTACAATGTTAGACACAGATGATTTGAAACTACTAAAATTGGGGGAGCTTGGTTATTGAAATACTGTAATAGGAATTCAAATGTTGGGACTGGGAGTGAAGCTCAGAGGTAGAGCGCTTGCCTAGCAGCATGTGCAAAGCCCTGGGTTCAGCCCCAGCACTTAAAAAAAAAAAAAAAGAAATGTGATAGATCAAACAAGTAGAAATTTCCTTTTTCCAGGATTTACTTAGGAATTAGAGCTTAAGAGACAGAGATCTCTTCCTGTCTCCTAGATATTATTTTAAAAACACAATCAAGGAATTGCCCAATAGGAAGAAAAAAAATCACTCATTACCCTTCAAGAGAAAACAATTAAGGTTGTAATTACATTTTCTCCTACCCTTCGTCTATTTGAGAAAGGACTGAGAATTACCTGATGTGGGTGTCTCATAACCAGTGGGATGAATACTAAATGGCTTCCTTTTTTTTGGGTTGAAGGCAGTAAGCAAATAACATTGCTAGGTCATATGTGCTAGTTTCTCAGGATATCCAATTTTACAATAGAGAAGATAAATGTTTTATTTAGCGTCTATCCAATCTGTCATTCTATATCTATACAAATATAACACATTCTGAAAGCTATGTATCTTCTCTTTCTTATGAACATGGATGATTATTTCAGGAATGGAACCTCCTTGGTAAGGACTTCTTACCTCGTATTATAAATTGCAAAGTCAATCATGTGTAACTTTTGGTTTTCTATTTCTGTAAATTATGGCAACTTTTTTGTTGGTTCTTTTGAGTTTGAATTAGTAATTTTTTTGGCATGATTGTCTTTAAATATGGAGTAATCTCTGTTCCTGGGGATGCAGGTTATTATCTGATAGGTAGTTCTCTAATGATGATTTGTAAACCCCTAGACTTTGCCAAAACAGCACAAGTGAGGTCAGTTCAAAGACATTTCTTCTCTCCTACTAGTAATTCTGTATAAACAAAAGCAAAGTATAAAGGTTTCTCAGTTTATAACAATTTGAGAATTGCATAAATCTAAAAATTTTTATTAGGAAGGAAAAAGTCAATTCCAGACAGAAACCTTGTCTTTTCCTTAAAAACAATTGATGATAATTTCATCAGCAGCAAATCTGCCCTTGTGGAGGAATCTTGGCCTCACGTTGTACAGAGATTCCATCAGTTGTTGGCTAGTAGCTTTTCTCCTGAAGGTTAGTTGCGCTGAGCCCTTAGTCCAGAACGCAGCAACGAATTAGCTAAAAGTCATAAGGAGAAATGACAGTAAATTAAAGAGGGCTAAACCTAAGGTATCACTTTCCATTTGAAGGTTTTGTCCCCTGCCTCTAGACAGAAGTCCTAAGAACACATTTATGTGAATGAGAAAAATACTGCAGAATCATTTTTTTCCCATGTTGTATCATTTTACATAGGGTATTTAATATCAAATAATTTTAAAGAGGCCTTATATTTGGTTTGTTTGCTTTGGGGTTCTTTCTGGTGTTTTCATTGAATCTCCTCAAATAAAGGTCCACAGAGGAGAGTATATCTTTAAATTCTTAGAATTGTTTTCTATTTTGTGCAACACTGCAGGTGGGATGAATGAGTAGGAGACAATATCCCCCACCTGTGCCTTATTGGGACCTTCTTTCAGAAGAAATACGACAGCTGCTTTCTTCCAGGTTCAGACATGCATAGCTAGAAGTGGTTGTGACCCTCTAGTGCTTAGCTCAATGACTCCACAGTTCCATCTCCTTTTTCTAAGCCATCAGCACTTTTAGTGACCAGAGCTGCCCTTCCTGTCTCTAAAGTACCTGCAGTCACATTGGCACCATTTCCAATAATGAGATTTAAACCAACGATGACTCATTGTTGATGACCAGTCTTATGCAGTACTTCCTTCTTTCCAGCCCCCAAAGTACAACAATTACCTGAACCAGCAAATCACCAACATGAAGACTTGGGTTTTGTAGGTCCCTGGCCTTCAGTCAAACACCACACACTTCCTCCCTTCTTCCTTAGGATGAGGACATTTGAAATTGACCTCTGCCCTCCAGGAAGAAATAGCAGTTTTTATTTGAAGGGACTCAAGGAAGGACATTTTTGATAGAGGCAATTGTTTTTATGACCAAAAGAAACCTTGCAGAACTCCAATGGGAGGTAATACTAAAGCTGAGTGTTTTATAGAATTCTATTTGCCAGAATTGATTGTTTTACATATTTTTTATGAAAGTATAATTATTTATGTCAGACAAGTGCAATAAAAATGTATTTATGGTTCTAGGATATTGAGTCAGTCAACCCCTGGGACAGAAAAATAGGTAGTGTTTTGAAATACTCATCCTCCTTTTGGAGGATGAACTGATATGTAAAAATAAGAATTAATAAAACAGCTTTAAGATTAATTTTCAAGTATAAAGCATAACACTTAATTCTTAACTATTTTTTATAAATTTTAATTCTCTCATAGTCTATTTAGTCTAAGAAGTTGACTATTGAACTACAGTTTGAACTTTTAGGAGCTGTTATACAACCAACAGAAAGATAATTTGGGTTGAATATTTTGAAAATCGTTTTTATCAGAGCCCTTCTCTCTGGTAGTTAGAATTCTGAAATTTCAAAAGGTTATAAATTTCCTTATTCTTTGAATGCGTATAAGGAAATAATCAAAACGTTTCCCCAGTGGTTAGAGCGCTTGCCTTGTGTGAGGCACTGGGTTTGATCCTCAGCACCAGATAAGAATAAGTAAACAAAATAAAGGTATTGTGTCCATCTACAACTAAAAATAATTAAAAGAAAAAACTTTCCCCAGCATACTGTTGAAGAAATTTTTATCTTTCATAAGTTTATATTCTTAAGGTATTAAAGCTTGATTCCAAAATGTTCCTTCAAAATGATTCTTGGAAGTAGTTGCAGGATCCATATAACTATATCACCATTGGATTTTTCAAACATTAGGGGATAAATGATTTTAAGGATAAATAGGCCACTTTTTTTCATTCTAGGCATCAATATGGTGTGCAGTTTCTGTGCTCTTACCATAGAGAAACAGACATCTTAATTTGGCAGCATCTGGGACTCTCCAGGTGTTGGAGTTGAACCAGAACTTACGCTGTCATCTGTCTGACCTCACTTAGAGTCATGAACAGTACCAATACTTGTTATCAGTTACCTTTCCTAAAGCAAGGTATTGCCCCTTCTTTTAACATCTACCTTGTTGGAAGGAAAGATGATAAATGAAGGAAACCC
Organism: Marmota marmota marmota; assembly: GCF_001458135.2. Lineage (NCBI taxonomy): Eukaryota > Metazoa > Chordata > Mammalia > Rodentia > Sciuridae > Marmota > Marmota marmota. Next base: position 6,307,525 of record NW_026000221.1, read on the forward strand.
TAAACCTTTGCTTTGCGTATACTGGCTACATAGACACTTCTCTTCACTTGTTTTTTTATGTGCCCAGGCATCTTAAAGTGGCAGGTTAGTGATTTGCTTTTAGTCTTCCTTAAGAACACAAATGAACTGGGAGAAAAGTTGCCAGGATATATTTTCTAACTTTGGTGAAAGGAATATGACTCATCTTACTAAAGGCATACAGGGCTCTTCATTCCAAAGAGTAACATATGTTAGTCCCAACTGTTTCTACATGGATTGTGGTGGTGACAAGCTTGGGAGAAAATGTTGTAAAAGCGTGCTTATTTTCATTCTTATTCACTTGATGAAACAGAATGATCCTGGAAATAGATGCTGAGTGGACAATAACATTATGCCATTACTGAAATGACTGTAACCACTAATGTGTTGGCAGGAATTTACCTTGAACCTAGAAAGCTTTTGGAAGTAAGCCACTTTCATTTTGCATAACTCTAAAGGTTCCTTTTTTTGAGACATAATTCTATACATATCAAATCCTCTTATGATATATTAAGAACCTAGAGAGATGTAAGTTTTTGATTTCCGTAATTAAAGTAAGGCTTAAAGATAAGGAGCGAAGGGCTTTGCATTTGAACAGAAAGAGGTTTCTAAGTGTCTCTGGAGGCACAACTTTTAAAGGGGTACAGTTAGGATAATGGAGTGAAATATGTAGGCAATCGTTTTAACAATTACTAAATTGTTTGACTTGCTTTCATCTCCCATTTGCACCAAAGGTAATCATTTTAATGCATAAGTCGTCTGGTGGGTGAGAGAAGACTCAGCAAGGGAAGAACAGAGCCCAAGAATAAACACAAAATCAAATTCCAAAGGCTCTTGGTACCAGTGATTTTCCACTCCCGTTAGGATTTTGGTTTCTTTCCAGAAGGATCTCAGCAGTGGACACCTGCCAGGGGAGAACAATATTCAACTTCTTGTGCCAACTGCCCTCTCATAGCTATCTCTCTAGCAGTTAGGAGCCCCCTCAGGTTTTTACAATCTCTGCTGCACTGAGAAATGTCTGGGAGCATGCCTCAACAGGTGATGATCCTGCATTTGTCAAAGAAATGCTGCCCCCTACAGTAAGTGAGCATGGTGGCCACTGAGTCATGTACCACGACTAGATTTTGGTACATGTTTAAAAATAACCTCGCTTTTATTGTCTGCCCAGAGCACAGAATATTAGGATAACTATCACACACCCTTCCTTTATTTTCCCCATTTTGAATGTCTTCATAAGTAAAATACCCACTAAGAACTTCATTTTCTTCTTTGAATACTGTTTGTAGAGATATCCTCCTTCATCTAAAGCAGTTACTCTATGTTGGAATCACTTAAAAAAAATACAGATGTCTGGGTTTTATCCCTGAAGATTAGGATTTATTCACTGTGCACATACTCTCGGCCATAGGATTCTTACAAATACTCCAAGCGACTCTAGTTCACAGTCAAAGTTGAGAACAATTGATTTAAAGATTGCGACAGTTAACTAACCTATTTCTCAATGTTTAAATATTTATATTTTAAGATTTTATCAGATAAAGTAAATTTGAATCTTGTTTTGAAATACAGTGCCTCATAATGCATCCTGGATATGGAAATTCATCCATAAATAAGAAAATATGTATTATAAATATCATGAGATAGGTAAGAAATCAAGGCTAATAACTGGATAACTACTAACTCTGCTTTAGTTGTCTTATCTCTAAAATCACAAGGTTAAACAGATAATTTCTAAATACCTCTAGCCTCTTTCTTTGATCATATGATTAGTAGCATTTCATTTCTGAGGATACAGATTTTTTCATACAAGATCGAAAGAGAAGAGATATTCAAATACAAATGAAAATATCATATAACTTATTATACATTAAAAGTATATGTAAAATATGATTCATGAAGAAAGATAGTTTTTCTAGGTTGAATTTGTTAACATAAAGATATGTAAAGGTTAAGTTAAAGCATAAATGGTTGTCACTTTTTAAGAAGACTTTTAAGTGTATAATTACATTCTTACATAAATAATGCGTTGATTATAGAAGATATGAGCTCCAGAAAAGAACAAAATAAGTATCACAACTACTTAGAGGTAACCTCTTCGAAGGTGGGCTTCTTTCTTTCCAGTTTTTTCTGTCTCCAGTGTGGATTGTCTTTTTTTAAAAAACAAAACCAGTAGCGTATTGTATGTATGATTTTCAAACTTGCCTTTTAGACATTTAAATTTTTATTTCTAAAACATTTACACAGTCATCATTGTGTTTATGGGTAGGCTATAAGTTCATGTAGCCATTTCTCAATACTGGATATTTAGAATGTTGACCACTGCATTGTGAAGGCACAGAGTTGATATGTGAACTAGTGATTATTATTATTATTATTATTAGATGTAATGGTAATTGGGAAAGCCAGGTTATCTTTGGGAATTTGAGACTCTTACCTAGATGCCTTTCTACCCTTTTGGCCAACATAAAGTGGCCAAATATTAAAAACCAGTTTAAAGAGATTTGAGTCTATTGAAAGGTCCCTCAATATTGAAACACGCTACTAATGCTTCTCCCCTGCACACTCCTGCCTGTGCCCTTTATTCTGTGTCCACTGAGACTGGCTTGGCACTCTCGACTGCTCTGTTGTCTTCTCAGGGTTAAGATTCTGTCTGGAGGGATGACTTCCCAGGCCTCGGAAGTAGCCCCTCCATCGGCTGGGCCAAGAGTGAGTGGTCAGATGGTCATGATCTTTACCTTATCTCTGACCCTCACAACAAGTTCTCCTTGACTATAGAAAGGCAGGGCTATAACCTGTGGGGTACCATGCAGTGTCACGCCTCTTTCCTCAAGAGATCAGCTAAATGGCCTATAATTCGAAAAGGAACACTGATGATTTTTTTCCAAAATGCAGGTGAATCATGCTATTCCTGGTACTAGTTAAACCTCCAAAATATTAGGATGGTTATCCCTTACCTGCATGACTTCACATATTTCCATTGTCCAGGTTCAGATCACTGACACTGGAGCAGTCTGAGGTTATGTGCATGCTGAGATCATCTGTCTCTTTCCTTCCTGCTGTACTGCAGTTGATTGGCCGCAAGCCTGCAGGTCTCATCTTGGGAGATGATTATGGAGCATTGTTCTTTAAGGAAAAATATATTTCTAATCCATGCATTTGTGCTAACTTAACTCATTATTGTTATTATTATTATTAAGGATATGATGGATTTACTATATTTTTTTAAAAGAAATCTGAAAATGTAGCCAGTTTCCTTTTTGGCCATTAATTTCATCTGGTAGAGGTGAACTGGGTTTTTAACCCTCCATTTAAAGCCTTTTCACTTCCATTCATTAACCACATACTTTCCTCTGATACTTACAGAAGACACCAAAGAATATGTTGAGGAACTTAATACATTTGCTACAAAACATTTTCCAATGTGGCTAAGGCTGTAGTAACTCTTCCGGGTTTTCTTCTTGTTTTCAGGGTGCGGGTTGCACAGCCCTGGTGGTAGCTGTAGTGGCAAGAAAGCTAGAACTTACCAAAGCAGAAAAGCACGTGCACAATTTCATGATGGATACTCAGCTGACGAAAAGAGTAAGTTATCACCCACCCATCCTTCCAGGAAATATTACCACACCGATTCAGTGTTGGGAAATATGGCTTTTGACATCTGAGGTTGAAATGACATGGTTTGAAAGTTGAGGCATTTCTGGAAATCAATTCCATTTGTTCACATTTTAGAATAACCTCTTTTTAAGTCAAGTGCGAATTTCTTTCCTCCACACAACAGCCTTATGAGAGAGGTACTATTACTCTCTCGCTCTCTCTCTCTCTCTGATTACATCAAGTTAGAAAGCTTTGTGGGGGGACACTTTATTAGAGTAAATTCTTAGCCTTTCTTAATAATCACATGAAACATCAAAGTCAAAAATAAAATTATTTTATAGTAGTCATCATTGCCTAAAGTGGAAAACAACTGTCATTGAAAGAACAAAATTCATTGTCATTTTGTAACTTTATCCATAAAGGAATCAATAGCTTTTTCAAACACAGTTCCAACTTTCAGGGTTTCACTCATGCTCGATTTTAGTTGTAGATATAAAAGGAATCTTTGTTTAACTGAGCACAAGGCAGTTACCTGTTGTCCCAGCTACTGGAGAGGCTGAGGCAAGAGGATTACTTAAGCTCAGGAACTGGAGGCCAACCCATCTCAAATTTTTAAAAAGTGGTCTTGTTTCATTTGGTAAATACTTTCTAGTAGAGCAGTCATTTTCATGCAAATATTTATTTATACAGTTTACATTTGTGAAATGGAAACATGAATTCCAATTGCTTTGCTAAGTCTTACCTTTCAGATGCTAGTGTGAGACTTTATTGTAGTAGGTTCACATTTGAACTCAACAATCAAAGTCTCTAAATTGCAGATGCTGTAGTTTCAGTTTAGACTTACCACTTCAGATTGTATCCCCACCCCATGATTTCCTCTCAGTTTCTTCCAATTTCTCATTCCTTTCTCAAAATTCATGAACATTTCTAGAATACCTGGAAGGAGAGAGGTAAATGAGGGGCTGAATAGAGGACGCAAGAGATTATTAGTCCACATCCAATCCAGGTTTCATCATGTGCTTGGTCCATAGGGTTCTGTACTGCATGTTGCATAAGAGTCATAAGTTTTTCCATATCCAAAGAACACTTCACTGAAGTACCTGTGTACTCCATAAAATTGTTATTATAAAGGTTATGCATTTTCTCAAAAATTAATGCCACATTTAAGATATTAGGCAGAAAATACCTAAAAACACCATATAGCCCATTCATTTATCCTGTAAATCTTCTCAACAAAAACTATGCTATGCATTCTGTATGTTTATCAGCACATCTGGCATTAACTAGATGCCACTAGCACTGCCTCTGACCTTCCTAAAGGGACAAAGGCACCTATAGTTAAGAATTGTCACCTCAACTTGTTATTCCCCAAGGCTCTGACATCTTAAAAGAGGAGACTGGGACAAAATTTCTGAACAAATATTCTTTGAATCCAATGAATTTATTATAACTTTTCTCCTTTGTAATACTATATATTCAGTGGTCAAAATATACTGTGTACAAAATATGGTTGGTTTTTTGTGTTCACTGCCAAGGTTGAGGAGCTAAGATATTATATTCTAGGAGTCAGAGAATTAATGCAATTGGGCTTTTCTTCATGTTGCTCTTGGGCCTTCTCTAAAGGATTCTGGATCCAGGATATAAATGACCTTCCTTTAAGTTTTAATGAACGAACTCCTTTCTACAAACTGACCAGTTTTCTGATGTTACAGTGTTTTGTTGTAAGTTCTGGTATACTTTAGATAAACTTCTTTAATGTTGCATGGAGTGTCAGATGTCAGGTTGCCTGTAGAAAGCTTTTTCAGCAAGAGGTACTATTCTAACTTCAAACCTCACATTCTTTCAAACTTCTGTTATCTCATTACTTTTTTTTTAACCAGGGATAGAATCCAGGGGCACTTAACCACTGAGCCACATCCTCAGTCCTTTTTATATTTTATTTAGGGACAAGGTCTCACTAAGTTACTGAGGCTGGCTTGGAACTCATAACCCTCCTGCCTCAGCCTCCTGAGCCGCTGGGATTACAGGCATGTGCCACCGTGCCTGGCATCTCATTACTACTTAAGAGTGAAGCAGCAATTCTTAGTACTCAAATCTCTCTAGCAAGCAGGCTTGCTGACAGATCAATTTTTATAGACAAGATGTCAATAAGTATAAATGTTGAAATAGCATTGAAATAAAACATAAATTTCTGGTTTATGACACTCAACACAATATATGAAAAAGCCCTTTTACAGTCCTCTCCGTTATTTTATACTAAGTCATCAACTTAATGAGTATCATTTACTTGGAACTCAATTCCATTTGGTTATTTATGGAAATTCTAAACAGACCCATTTATAATTTTAACTTTCTGAATAAAAATTCTAATATTGAATGATAATTTTGGATGTTCCTCAGAAATCATTCATAGAGTAAATAAGGACTGGCAAACCACTTATAGTTTACAAAGAGGTTAAAAATACAAATATTCCCTAAAATAATATTTTTTCATAATTGAACAGGCTAATAGTAATAGATATTCTGAAATCTGAATGTAATGCTATAAAGAAAAATATATGAATATTAAAATAATAGTTACTTTCCCAGGAACAAATGTAACTGTTCAATTCAGTAAGGGCACACACAGGAAGGCTTGAAAAATTTCCATGAAAAATTATTCACCATACACAAATTTTCAAGGGAACAATTTTATAAAGAAATCATTTCTCTGTATGACACGAACCACGTAAAACGCTACATTTGAAGGTAAAACACACTATTCATTATGCACCAGTATTAAGGGAGATGGTGTACTTCTGAAAATTTACATGACACTTTATAATTCAAAAACGGACAAAAGGGGCTGAGATTGCAGCTCAGTAGTAGAGCGCTTGCCTTGCGTGCATGAACTGTGTTTGATCCTCAGCACCACATAAAAATAAGTAAATAAAATATTGTGTCCATCTACTACTAAAAAATTTTTTTAAATGGCCAAGAGGTACGTAAACCCAGATTAATCTAAAGATTTCACATGAAAGCATGATTCCAAAAATTTGTCACCTCATTTAGAAAGACAGGACAAGCTACTGAGTAATGTTTATCACTTTACATGTACAGTGTTCACCATGCTGTATCTTTATATTATTATTACTACTACTCATTCAGGTATGAACCAAGAGGAAATCTTGGAATTTTAGTCCCAACAGAATATCTTCTTATTGGAAAGAAACTTGAAAACAAGTTGAGAATGCTGACGTAATTTTTAAAATTGCCGGATGACCCATAGCAGCAAGATAACTGTGCATATTAATATCCTCTGAGGACATTTCCAATCTTGTTAAGAATCATAAGATCCATAATACAAACACTATGATAGTTACATCCTGTTGTTCCCTGGGTGTCTCTTTGCAAATTCTCCACTACTTACTCTATGCAGCTTTTCTACTGTCCTTGGTTTTGCAGCCCAATGGGTTAAAAAAGCAAGGAGCAGATCTTTGGGCTCTGCCTGTTCCACAGTGACAGCGTTCCCTTAGGCTCCAGGTACCTGCTCCTAAGGAGAACCGAGACAGGGGAGGGGAGCAAATAAGAGAGGGCAGATGGCACCCGGTGTACTGCCTTCCAACTTGCAAAGAGTGCAAGTCTTATGTGGAAAAGGCCTCTGAGGAGAGAGGCAGGAGAAAGAAAAATAAACAGAAAACTTTAAGTAGTGAAAAGCAAGGAAAAATACAAGGAGCAAGACTTTTTGACAATGCTTCTTCCATTACCTATATCAGATTGCTTTGTATCAAAGTTTCAGTTTAAAGTCTGCCTGCTCTAAGTGCTTTGGTGGTTTATGAAGTACTGTTATAGTTTTTATTATAATTATCTGTGAAGCAACCACATTTCATGACCTTTATGAGAGTTGTTTTAAGGTATCTGGGTAAGTATTATTCTAGTGTATCATTTCTTTTAGAGCCTTTCTTTTTTCAAGTTGTTATCAAATACCTTATCGTTAATATGCCTTTCAGAAATTTTCTGGTAGATGATTTTATTTAAAGTTGAGTATTAGAGAGGCAGAGTAAATGTTCTTATATTTATAGGACCATCAGTCAAAAGAGAAGAGAGACCTACTAACAAAGGTCCTTACCCTCACTTTTCTTGTTTTTTGAAAAATATGAATGAATTCAGTTCATTTCACATAGTTTTGCCCAATTAATTTGTTTTAGAATCGTGAGATTTCCTCGATAAAGACATAGCATGGTAAGCACTGTTGAAACTGGCTCTGCACTGCATTTTAATGTTTTCATTACTGCATCATAGTTACATAGTAGTAGTAGAGTTCATTCTGACATCATATACACATGGAATATAGTTTGCTCCATTACAATCCCCAGTGCTTCTACTTTCCCTCCTCCTGTTCCTTTCCTCTACTCTACTGGTCTTTCTTCTAGTTATAGTTTTTTTTTTTTTAAATCAATGCTTTATAATAAAGGTGAAATTCACTATTATATTCATAAATATAATTCCATTGTGCTATTCCTGCCTTTTCCTGTCCTTCCTCCCTCCCCCTGCTACACTGATCTGCCTTCTACATACTACACTTTCTTAGATCTCTGAATCTCCTTATACCAATTGTCATGGTATAGGGGTTCAATATACCCTTATTCAGTTCATAATGAAAATTCACTGATTCATTTTGAACCTAGATGGCTTCTCAAATTGTTTACTCTTCTTTTTTTTAAGTTGTAGATGAACACACAGTATTTTTATTTATTTTTATGTGGTGCTGAGGTTTGAACCCAGTGCCTCACACATGCGAGGCAAGTGCTTTACCACTGAGCTACTACTCTTCTTATCCTAAGGATCCTCTGGCCAATAAGTGTGTCATTCATGACTAGATGTTTCTGTATATAAATTACATATTGCTATCATGCTCAATTCATAGCTTAGACATTCATTTAATGCCAGCTATGCCGAAAACACTGTACTCAGGCTACCTGACCCCTGCCCTCTGAGACTTTATAAAAGCCCCAGGGTCACATAATTAGATGACTTTATGGCAGGGCTCTTAATTGAGGAAGAAGAAACTTTCCCTCAAAATCAACTTCCTTCTCATGCAGAATTCGAGGACCTACTTTTATCCCAGTTTTTCCTGGAAGTTTCTATAAAGCTTTTGCGTAGCAACTCCCTGTTATTCAAACCTGCAAAGCTCAGAGATGCTTTCAACCCTGTCTTCTCACTACCCTCTGTTCCTTTCAACTCTGAGACAAGGAGACCTACCCATTAGGAACACATCTTAGGAACAGGCAGAGTGGTTTTGTTTGTTTTGATTCTGGCACACATCATTTTGTGGCTTTTCTGTTGAAAAGTAGCAGTTAAACATGATGCTTCATTCCTGCATTTGAAAACCTGTTAGGGGGTTAGAAAAGGGGTATCTCAAAGTAAATTCACATATCTCAAAGTTTTTAAAAGGAACTGTAGGGATGTGATTTTTTTAGATGAGGAGTCATTTTCTTTTAAGCTTGTCAGCTACTAGAGTGCTTAAGTAAATGCAAATCCTGCAAAATGAGACTTGAGGCATCGCCCACCCAGGTGTGAGATGGTGGGGAATGGCTGAAAGGAACCCCTATCCCAAGAGAAAGAATCAATTATTTAAAATGCATCAGAGATAAGCTGCGATTTACCTTTTTAAAAGTTTACAGACTTTAGAAATAATTTGAGATTTGCTATTTGTAGATGGGAATACAACCAAATTTAACTGCTGTGTTTTAATCCAGGTGTTTTGCCTGGTTTTCCTGCTGCCTGACCAATCTGAGATCTACACTCCCTCTCTGTTCCTCCAATTTGTAAAATCAGGGAGGGAGCATCCATCAGGGGCCCTCACCAATCTTCCAGCCTTCTACAGCCGCTCTGAAGAGCTGGGAACTTGTGCTTCTTAAAAGAGCTGTCCCTCACCCAGGGACTGCTGTCCAGTTTCTTCCCACCTCTTGCTCTGTACATTCAAGGTCCTCAAACCTCAATGACTCATGCTACACCCTTCCCTTACCTTTGATGAGGATGAGCCATCAGATCGAAGAGCTGTCAGGAAGGCAGCTCCCACGCTGATGAAGGTGTTTCCATAGCACTAAGATGAAACCAAGAATTTACTCACAGTCCTTTTAACTTTATCCTGCAGAGTGGTGCCATTACTTTTATGCACTACTGGTGCTCCGCATGTTTCCATCGTTTTTCTATTGGAATGAGGAAGTGTTCCATGCACAGTCTAATGGGTATTCAGAGGAAATGCATTATGAACTAGAGTCACTCCTAAAAGGAGTTTTACTGGAAAGAAATGGGTTTTAGCCCTGCAAAGTCACTCAAAAAGAAAACTTACCAGTACAGTTAGTCATAAAACCTGATGCTTTCCTTGCAAAAGTAAAAATGTATATAAAGTTATCTCGTAGGTTTAGTGTAATTTTAAGATTCTTTCTTATTGTAAATCAGAGGAATGAGAGGACTTTTGTAATCATTATTTCTAGCTTTCTCATGTTACAAAAATCGAAAGTCCTAAAGAGGGTCCCTAGTAACTGCAATCTGACATAGTGCAAACTCCAGAATTTAGGATCCATTTTTCAGTCTCAACTCTTATTTCCAGTCCCCCTCATTGCCTTTCTTGGAAGATTTCTTTCTACCCCTTCACACCTTACTAGCCTATGGCTTCTCTGTGAAATATCCTTTGTCTGTTACTCAAAAGAATTAAATGAAGCAACTTGTAGAATAACTGATTGGCAATAAGCCCAAGCAGAAGCTCTGGGTCACCAGAGCCTACAGTATGAGCAAGAAAGAGGACAATGTCTGTCCTGACCAGGCCTTTATCAGCTTCCAGGATTTTTTTTGAAGATTTTAATCAAGAAAGCAAGTGAATGGATACACCATTCATCTGCTGCAGTTTCCACAGTTACTGCAATGCTTTCATCCTTTATGTTTGTGCCATCCACTTGAATTGCAGTATACTTAAATTTCAAACACAATCAGGACAGCACAGGGTCTTTGTCAATTCATCAAAGTGTGCTAACAAGCGTACAAACTGCTCACTCACTCTGGGAGGCTATAAACTCCAAGTCTACTCAGGCATTTCAGCCGTGGAAATGTGCCCTTACCAAAGTATACAGCCAGAAATACCAAGTGAGCTTGCAAAGGGCAGGATTAACCTTGGCCTTCTGGCATTTCCCTTCTCTCTAGGGAAATGAAGAACATAGAACAATTGCAATAAAGACTGGGAGAATAAGCACCTCCGAATTAAAAAAAAAGTTGAATAAAAAAGTTTCCTGATGCAACAGGACAGAATTCAGTACAGAAGAAGATCAGTAGTTTCTCCTTCATATTTAAGTATTATTCCCTGACACAGATGCTTTTAAAAGGCACATATTCAAGAAAAATACTCTTTTGAGTACTAAGTACTAAATAAAGCTTACCATGATCCTCGAGAGGAAGAATATGACCTTCAGCAAAGTTGCAAAGAATTCTGCCCTGGGATTTATCAATTGCTTCTTTGTCGTTTGTTTTTCTAAACAGGTGAAAAACGCAGCTGCCAATGTACTCAGGGAAACATGGCTAATTTACAAAAATACAAAGCTAGTAAAAAAGATAGATCATGCAAAAGTAAGAAAACATCAACGAAAATTCTTGCAAGCTATTCATCAGTAAGTACCACTTTCATCTTTTTTTTTTTTTTTTAAATCTTTGGCATGATTCTTGCACTTAGTTATTCTTTTTTCATGAGGAATGATAAAACGTTGTCAGGTTTCTTCCCAAAAAGACATCTGCTGGCATTTTAATAATCCCATCACTGAAATCCTGGGAAAAAAGTTTTAGTTCCTTTTATGATTAATAATAATTTATTAGTAGAATAGCCACTCATTCAAATGTCTTCTCAGTTTCTCTTTAGAATCAATAATTTCTGTTAAAATGTGTTTCTTCATTCCACGTAGTTATTCATACAATTTGCTGCAGGATGCTAAGCTTGTGTCTACTGCAATAGACATTATATGATCTATCTGTATTTTCAACATATTGTCCAAGCTCTTTATATCACTACAGTGTAGATAATTGTTTAATACTTCAATATTTAATGAATTCTTAATCAGAAATTTGGGGATTATTTATATGCTACATGTTCATTAGAGATTTTAGATTTCCTATGGTTTCTGTGGTTCTGTATCATTATTCTGACTTTATTCAGGATACCATTATTCACTTTAAGTCCTTCATGCCATTTCACTACTATATCATATAGCTGTGATAGACTTTGAAGGCAAAACTCAGTACCTCGTAAGATTCGATGATAATTTGGAAACCCAGGGTCTCTCTCCTCCAGGCTGACAGCATCTTCACTGTAAGTATGACTCAGTGGGGCCCGACTCTGATGCTCTGCAGACTTGCTGTTAATGCCCTTTCTGCATGGGGAAGTGCACACAGGGTCACAGTTATGGCTCAAAAAAGTGACTTCCTCATGAAACCTACACCAGGGTAATCATGGAAAGGATGGTAAATACTAGGCCTTTTGGCTATATATACCATGAGAAACAGACAAGAAAGCTCTAAAGCTGGCATTTTTATTTTACATATTTAGTTAATTCATACATAACATTCTCTGAAGAATCACTAAGCTTTCATTTCCCACCCTTTCACCTATCCATCCAACTGCCCTGCTTAAATCGTGATCCTTAAAAATAATAGAGATTATGTCTGTGTTATGCACATGTGTGTACTTGTTTGGAAGATTCTGCCTGCCTTAATGAACATAAAACTGAAGTACTCGTCTGAGATTTGAAGTAGAGGGAACTGCACATATGGTAGCGTAGCTGGTTCTCATTACTATTCACAGCTACTCACTCATGCTTCTTCCCTTATTGCCACCAACACACTTTCTAAAAGAGGATGATATTTCTCCTTCAGCTCTGTGACTTGACTAGACACACAACTATGCCTTTCCTCTATTGTAAGGAAAAAACAGGGCTAGAATTTTAAGACTTCAAGTCAGGGGGAAAACACAGAGAAGAACTTACATTAGATCTGGCTCACAAGAGAGCTCCCCATGGTTCAGTAGCTTACTAAGCTAGAACCGCCACCTAGCAGTGCATAGCTAGACATCTGGACTCCTTGAAGTCTAGACCTAGGAGATGGAACCCCCAAGAGATGCTGAGCTCCCTCCTGTGTCAGAGGCTACACCTCTTCCCCAAGGGACTCACCAGGCACAACTTTAGTCATGTCCACCTAAAACCACACAACGGCTTCACATGGAGATTTCTTTTTACTACTTGATACTCACCTATTTGAGTACATTTAAAAAAAAAAAACAAAAAACTTGTCTTTGTATGTATGAGAAGATATGTGTCCAAGGATGTGAGATGACATGGATCAAGCATGTGTGATTGGTCTGTGTGTTAAGTGAAAATCTCTTTCCTTCAGGATTTTGTGTTCCATTCTGTTGTGTAACCTATCAAATGTGATCTGACTTTGATGCTGTTGATATTTTCAAATAACAAATCCACAAAAACTGCTGCAACAGTTTTTGTAAAATGTTACATATTGTCATAGGCTTTGAATGTTGAGTACTCTTCACACAAAAACTTGGGAGAATGTATGGATATTGACAGTAAAATTCTTTTTCAACTTTGTGTAAGTTAGAAAATTTTTTATAATAAAATATATTTTTTAAAGTTCTTCAGGGAAGCCAATTTTGGGAAGTAGCACGTCTACCCTATCTTAAGGGTGCTGTGCTAATTGGAGCCCTTTAGCAAGATACTTTGGGTAGAGTGATAGAGGAATCCCTGTGATTCTGCTTCTGCAGGCATTTTTCATTCTTTCTGTTCTAGAGATAAGCTTCGGTCAATTCAAATATGTTCTGATTTGTACGAATTAGCTTGGTGGTTATTGGTTTTCCTATGCTTTGGGGAAAAGTACATTTACAAAGGGGTTGGGTTTGGCAACCTTATTCTAATCATAAATAATCAGTTTTCATTTTAATTTTGTATTAGAAGTTGGGGAGTGAAGTCACAAAGGAAAGCACACAGGGCTCGATTCCTCAGGGCGTGGCCTTCACTGCCCACCGTCCAGATCCAGTGAGACCTGCAGCCTCATCAGTCCACACTGGGTGAAATCAGATCTTACTAGTTGAAGAAAAAAAATTAAATTCATTTGATGGAGCTCTCCTGGCCTCTCCTAGTTTCTGAGTTGCCCTGATAACTTTTTCAGAAGCTCTTCCACCTTCTGCTTGTTCCCCTCTAGCTCAACTCTTTTTCTTTTCCAAACTTTATGGCCTCTCTACTCCAGCATATGACCACTCTTGTCTCTGATGGACGATGAACTCTCCCAGTTCCTCCCCTTGTTTTAATCACTCTTCAGTATCTCTCTTGGATTTTTCACTTGATGCTATGAAATGTTCTCTTTGTCTTTTAACCCTTTTTCTGGTAGCAGCTTTAAATTTTTCATTCTTCTACCTTGACTATGGACCCATCCATCACCTTGGACTTGTCTCGGAGCCAAAAAATCCAGTGTACATGATTTACACAACAGAGAGGCTCCTGAATAGCTCCAATTTGGAAAAGATCTATTCCCTTCTAGGGAAAAAGGAATCACATTATAATGTCATTGTCCCTTTAACCATATCCTATTAGGCAAAAAATGTTTTCTGTCACTTATTTGAACAACAAGTAGCAAGAGGCCAAGCTGATCTTATGCATGCTCTTCCTTCTGAACTCTGATTCAAGAGGAAGTCATGCACTTTCAGGTGGGGGAATTATGGTAGCGATGAAGAAGGATGGTGATGTAATTGAATAGTGTTTCTCTCTTTGGCCAGTATGTCCAAATCCTACAGAATCATAATAGGTTCTTCCAGCTAATGAATCGAGCCCCCTGTGCACAACTGAACACCTCATTGTATTATTTTGTTCCAGAATATTTTACAGTTTCTTTTCTTTTGTTTTGTCTTTTTATTTCAACAAAATGAAAATAGAGCTCGGAAGTAAGTTGTGTGAGCTGCTCCTTTCAACATTTGCAGAATTTTCTACTGGCTGCATGCACCCAGCGGATCCTTTATTTGTGAATTTTAGTAGTCTGATTGCTGCTATGGAAATGTGATCCAAAATCATGATATTTTCCTGTGATAAGTGAAGTTCACAAGGAAGAAATCAACATGTTTCTTATTCTTTTTTTTTGTGGGGACAAAAAGTATAATACATATCTGCATGTTACCTTTTATTCTGGCAGCTGCAGCTTTAGCAGGCCTTTTCCCAACTGCTCTCCTACATTACAGCAGCATAAAAAGCAGACAAGATAATTTAAGTTCAGAAAACTAAAGGAATTCCAATCAAACAGGGCTACTCTATTTCAGCTTTCCAGATTAGCAAAAAATAAAATGGGTAAAATTCTACTGTCAGACAAAGAGAAGTAAATTAGGCTCCATTGACTTAAGACGAAATGCCCACTTCAGCTAAGGAGCCACCACCCACCTGATTTTCAGAGTTCAATATGACTTCTGTTGGCAGATTGCTGGAGGCTTCTGGTCTAAAGCCCCAAACTCCAGTCTACCTGTACTATTACTTAAAAGAAAACTTGATATGAATCCTATTGTAGGGCTGTGATGTAGCTCAGTGGTAGAGCACCTATCTGGCATGCATGAGGCCCTGGGTTCAATCTTCAGCGTTACACACACAAAATCTCTATCATTTAAACACACACACACACAGCAAAGAGAGGTAAAGTTAGAATCAATTGGCAATTGAAATTCTAGTATTAGTTTCTAGCCATGGGCTAGAAATCTCTGAGCAGGTGTCAGGCCATTTTAAGACTGGACAGGACCAGCCTCAGACATTTGTCTTGCCATAAGCAAGACCTGGAAGAGAATTAAAGAGAATAACTGTCTCTCCCCCTGTTTTAATATTGTTTAAGTGTTTTACTTGAGTGTCACTTAAAGTCATCTATAGATAACAACTCTGTTGGTATAAATCCAACACTCCAGGAACACTATCCTCATCTAACATACTTCATTTCATACATGAAGAAACCAGAGATCAAATTAGGGCCAGTGAGGACAGAGCCCCCATCTGACATAGCTGCTTTCTCTAGCTTCTCTGTAATGACCCATAGATATTTAAAGTGGTTTTGTTTTTCTGCTTCTTTTAAAAGGTATACATCAAGAATTGTATCAAACCTTTCTCAATCATATATTGGATTTAAGTACATTTGTAAATTTCTCTTAGACTAGAACTTTATTCCATGTCTATAATGCACAAAGCCAGTGAACTTTGTTCCAAGTATTCTAATAAACACAGTCTCAATGACAAGTTATAAATTTAAACTGTTTTAGATTGTTAAAGATTGTGTTGGAGGTAGGTGTCAGTCAAACTTGCTGGCAGAGGAACCAAATCTTCACTGCAAAGCAGATTTGCTGACATATTGAGTATCCAGGCTTCAGAACAAAATCACTGAGCATGATGAACACGTGCTACAAAAATCTCCCTGGCAGTAAAATCTTGCCCTGTGAATTTTTATTCCTGCCATGTAATTACTATACCTTAAATTGAAAAATAGCAAAATGCTTTCTTGAGAATTAAAACTCTACTTTGTAAAGTGATTCATCATCAAGCAAAATAAGGCTGATGTGGATCCCCCTGCCCCCATTTTCACAAAGAGGCATAAAAGGACCCATTTCTCTTTTGGGAGCAAGGCTTTGAAATGTTTGCTTAAAGAACAATAAACCACTTTTCCTCTTGGAAAAGAATATTAATTTCTTGGACATAGTAAGCACTGAATAAGTATTTGTTATAATACAATAAATAAAGAATAGTCATTTCTTATTCAGAAGGATAGTTTTTTTAAACAGTGGCCTTTTGACTTAATACATACAATGATATTTTAAAGTAGTTGAAAGTAACCTTACAAATAGAGAGTCTATCCATCAGATCTTTGTTGTAACTTTTATCTACAATAAAAATTAAGAGAGGTTCTCCCAAGGAAATGGTCTGGCCTCCCTTCAAATTCAATGGCAGTTTAAGATAAACATCTAGTGAAATACAATGAAGAATACGAGAATTATGTGTCTTGAGTTATCTTGCTGCTGGTTGAATAAAAGTTTTATTTTTGTTAATAAGAATCTCACTTATCACTGTGTTTTCATCAGGTTCAAATACCTAACCCAATTCATTTCAGACTAAACAGGGTTAATACCTGTATCTAGTCACGTAGGCATAGGAAGGTGCTCATTGCTCCAACATTGATGAAATTCCAGTTGCTTTGCATACTTCTTCCTATGTCTATTTGTCACGATACTGGGGCTTTAAGGAATGTTTTGGCTTTTTCTCATATGGTTAAATCCTTATGAGCCTTTCTGAATTCAACTTACCTGGTAATAGTTGTCCTGAGGACATCTCATCTCTTGCTCTCTCCTTTCTTTTTTGCGGTGTTGGGGAAGCATGCTTCTCATTGTACGAGACACATAACCAGTATGGTCTTTACCCCAAAATACAAGGCATTATCCATGCAGTTATTTGCTCTTGTCAATTTTGTGCATGCTCTTTGGAAGCCATAAGATACCTCAAGAAAGAAGAGAACTTTTCTGACTTCAGATTCTGTCTTTTAGATTAAGAAGTGTGAAAATGGAGCAGAGGAAGCTAAATGACCAAGCAAATACCTTGGTGGATCTGGCAAAGGTAAGACTCAGGGTGCTTGGCCCTCACAGTCCCATCTCTTGACTACTATGCAATCATTAGTAATACTTTGCAAGGATCCTACCACAAATTTAATTAATTCATCAAACCACCCAGAATTGAAGGTCCATCATCGTAAAAGCACTCTTCTAAAACTCTAATTTAATATGCTCTCTTTCCATATACATTATTCAACCCCCATTCTAAAGTCTTTCCTACTTGTAGTGAATTTAGAGGCACCATATAAACACAAGTGAAATTCTTAAACCTCTTCTCTGTGAGAGCAGAATTTCATCTCAGATGTGACTATGAGGTTCAGGGTTAAATATAACTCAACAATAAAATTTTATATATTTTAAACAAAGTCCTAAGAATGTAAAATTGAAACTTTAAAAAGACTCCCAAAAATTGCATCCTAAAAGTTATCTTTAAAAAAAATGGACCTTTTTTATGGGTCTTTTTACATCACATTATATCAATCATACTTTTTTAAAAGTATGTTAATAATTATCTAGTCTTTCTATTCCATTTAAAAGATTTATCTGAATTTTTAATTGTTCTTCCCCCAGTAAAATCCACTCTCAAAAAAATGAATATCAATAATCAATACACTGTATCCTTTTGAGGTAATTCTAAAAGAGATAATAGAATAACATATGCATTTTTAGCCTTTTACCACAAATGCTTTGAAATAGGCAACTTTCAATTAGATCTGTATGTTCTGTTCTACATTTGACAATCAGCTATGTTCTTTCTATAGCCTTAAGTATAATCTATAACAATTACACCTTTGGCCTCATGTCACTAAATAATGCATCTAAATTATATTCTTTTTCATGTATATCAGTAGCACCTACTATAAGTAGGTGAACATAAGTGAGGTATTTAACTTACCTGAGGAGAGTAAGCTTGTAATTAAGCTGGGTGGCACAGAGTGGCAGGTAGAAAGACATCCTTGATTAATATTGCCCTCCTTTGTGGAAGGTTCTTGCATCACTCCTAGGTTAAATGATAAAACTGGGTATTTTTTTAATAAATAAATAAAATAGACCCTTTGGAAATGTGATGTAGAGAAGTAATTGGACTTCAAGAGTACATCTATAAGGCAAGATGCAATTTCTAATTATTTCTTTAGTGCCATTCTTATGATGACAGGACTGTACATGCCACAGGATTCAGAATTTTTTGATCAAATGGATAGTGTTCACTTGTTGTATGCAGTGAAAATACAGCTAAGGCAGGCTGTCTCCATAGCAGAACTAAACAAGGTGCCTGTGCTCTGAATAGTTCCTCCATTTAATGGGGTTCATTTGTCATCTTTAAGAGGTTGTGAAGCAAGACAAGAAGATATATTGTAAGGTGAGTTGAAGCAAAAGGAAGGAAGATTGGGGCAAAGGATTAACAGACAAGTTTAACATCTCTGTCCTTCCCTCTGAGGTGATCAACCCTGGAGTCCCATCTCTTGGCTACTTCAGAAAATATAAGTAGGAATCAGACTTATGAATTGAATACTTAGCTCCGATTAAGCCATACCCACAGGTGGACTGGCAACTTCAGTATCTCCCTGAACTTTTATTCTGAGAATTTATTATTTATTCTAAATTTTTCTGTAAAAAAATCTATTTGAATCAATGAAGAGTGGTCTATGATTTGGACCGCAAGACAACAAAATGTATTTAGGAATTTATTGCTTTAATTTACTAAATCACTTCTTCAGATAAATCCTGAGCTTTATCTATATTCCACCCTCAAAATCTTTTTACATTCCAAATCATCTGTACTTTTATTATTCCTTAAATCTGCTAGTCTTTTGAAAGATTGGCCTTGCCTTATTATTACATGTGGCAAAATGCATTTGATGTGCTAACTTTTGTGACCACCCTTAAAACACACACATAAATTTGAAACAAATTCATCTGTCTTCACACCACCTAAAATCATAGGCTGTAGCTGCACTACAAATTTTCTGAAACTGAACCAAATCAATTGTCTAATCAATGTAACAAATCTCAATATTAATCAATGTTTTCAATGTTAAAGTCAATGTCAATCAATTTCTAAATCTCAGCATTGAGCAACATATGGAATTTTCTTTGCACGGTAACCATTCAGTTCAGTGACACCTTGTTACACCGGATGTCACCACCAAGAGACCAACCCTAAAGCTCTAGGACTTTGCAGATTACTTCTAGGGCAAGTCTATGAACCTCTTAGTCATGTTTCTAATTTCTTTTCCATCCTGTTTTTCAGACCCAGAATATCATGTATGACATGATTTCCGACTTAAATGAAAGGAGCGAAGACTTTGAGAAGAGGATAGTTACCCTGGAAACCAAATTAGAGACTTTGATTGGCAGCATCCACGCCCTCCCTGGGCTCCTCAGCCAGACCATCAGACAGCAGCAGAGAGACTTCATTGAGGCTCAGATGGAGAACTACGACAAGCACGTCACCTACAACGCTGAGCGGTCCCGCTCCTCGTCCAGGAGGCGGCGGTCCTCCTCTACAGCACCACCAACTTCATCAGAGAGTAGCTAGAAGAGAATAAGTTAACCACAAAATAAGACTTTTTGCCATCATATGGTCAATATTTTAGCTTTTATTGTAAAGCCCCTATGGTTCTAATCAGCGTTATCCGGGTTCTGTTGTCAGAATCCTGGGAACCTGAACACTAAGTTTTAGGCCAAAATGAGTGAAAACTCTTTTTTTTTTTTTTCTTTCAGATGCACAGGGAATGCACCTATTATTGCTATATAGATTGTTCCTCCTGTAATTTCACTAACTTTTTATTCATGCACTTCAAACAAACTTTACTACTACATTATATGATATATAATAAAAAAGTTAATTTCTGCACATACTTATTTGGTCACTTGACATTTCTGAAGCTTCGCATCTTTAGAAGGTGAAATGATTATCTCTGATGCATGCTGACAATTTTTATTTCTAAAAGTTGGGCTGGTTTGAGGGGGTGAAAAAGGACTTTCAATCCTTCCATATCTTCTTCATGAAAGTTTTCCATATTAGAACCACAGTCATTTGGCCCAACCCAGCTTCTTTCGTCTTATTCTTGAGTTTATAGTGTCTCACTTTTAATACAGTTTGCATCCAAATGATATGGAAAGTCAGGCCGTTTTATCAGAACATATTCAATCAAAGGGGAGAGATGCTTTCAATAATTATTTTATTCCTAGTTTACCAGCAAATTTATATGAAGAAATATCAGTACACCGCTATCTGGAATTCATGTTACAGAATTGTACGTCTAAATTAATGAGTTTATATCTTACCATGTATTCATTTATTACAAAGGAGCCAGGATGCTCTCCAAGTACTTGGAGGTACATGTGATCTTTATATTTACATATTTGCATACATCAGCATCATAAACATACATGAGCATAACACATTCTAGCATATGGTTCCTTCTTGGTCTGCGCTTACATATTGGTACAAGTAAGTGGCATATGGTAAATTTCACACGTTTTCATACTTGGTTAGTCATGGTTGGTTCGTTGGTGTAAAAGGGAACTGGGACATTATTGCTTTTGCAAATTTACTCAAGAATCCAGTAAATTTGGGAGAACCATGTTGAGGTGAGAGCCATGTGGAAATTCCTAACATTATGGTGTTTCTTCAGAGTCTACAGAAAGAGCTGATCTATGGTACTGTGCTAAGGTTAATGCATCCTAACATTTGGGCAGCTCTTAGGGAAACCAGCTTGCATTGGTCTAAACCTAAAGAACTATTCCTCCTTCGTGTTCAGAAAAACCTGTTTAAGCAGCTTGTATATTCTGCCCTATTTCATAACTTACCTTTTGTTGTCAATCTTAAAACAGTGCAAACTGCTAGCATTATCAAGTATTTTATTCTTTAGCACAAATGAATGATATATTTAATCCACTCTGCTCAGTTTAATGGAGAAAATAATTTTCCCAACTATTCCTCATAACTGGTATACAAATCAAACAAACATTTCAAGATCAAGGATATAAACTGTAATTGCTTTTGAATGCATGAGAAGTTCTTACCATTTACGAGGTATCCAGAGTGGCTGAAACTCATGCTCATTCAAACACTTTGTGTTGGATAAGGACAAGGCCTGGAAAGTCTCTTAATAATAAGTAAAAGAAAAATAATCAGAACACTGCTTATAGATTCATATCGCTGGGTTAAAGGAACATCCAAGTCCTGCTTCATCAGAATTTCTACTTTATTATCCAGTGAAAATTTCCTTTTATATATTTTGGGTCACATATCAAGTATTTGGTGCAAACATTGGAGGTAAAGAAGAGAGAAATTATGAAAGGAATAATTTGTTGTTATAATTGATGCAGTTAATTCTTACATATTCAGTCTCTGTTGTGACTAAAAAGCAAAGCATACATAGGTAAGCTTAATTATCATCTTACTGATCAATTAGCACTATCACCCAAGGACACTAACAAAGAATAATGTGTTCCTCTTCTTGTTGAGCAAGAGAAAAAAGAATTTTTTAAAAAAATTTAGATTTCACTACCTTGCATTTATTCTCTTCCTCTTAATTGTAGCTCATTTAGGATAAGGTATTCTTTTGTCCTTCACAATTTATCTTACTTTTTTGTTTCTCTGTGCATAAGCATATGAAGACTTGTAAATATGCCTTTCATTTCTGTTTTTAAAATGTCAAATAATACAATTTGAAAGAGAAGGAAGAAGAGATCATCACTTAGACATTCTGGTCAGCAATTTGCTGAATAAACTCCACTTTAAAGTTATCAAGTCTTCCAAGTAGCTTTGAGCATTAGGCAGAATCCTCTGAGGGCTACTTAGATGACTGCTCACTTGTGGTGGTATATGCCTTTCTCTTATGTGCACTTTGTTTTTCAGACTACCTAGTAATAATGGAGTTCTGTTTGTCTCCTGTTGGCCTGCCACACCCTGACCTGTTCCAGTACAGCCAGCCCAAGCCAAATTGCTTTCACAGACCATTTTAAATTACAATGTACCCCCTTCCTCAACAACTTTCTTCATTTCCCTATTTATACACAGTGTCTAAGTCTGTAGTAAGAAGGCCCCATGCTCTGAAAGAAGATAAACCAGATGTATAATGGGTGCTAAATTTTGGAAACTTCTTGTGTTCTCTTCCCTTCTTTCTGCTGTCTTTGTGGTTATTGTTCCAAGAGGCTCTCCACTGAAATATCTGTGATAACCAAATCATCCTGTTTGTAAACAGAGTTGGGAGTCAGAGTTGGGAATTGGGAGACAAAAACTATTGGCTAAGGTTAATATGAAGTTTTAAGAGGTGGATTAAAATTCTAGACTTCTATTTTTAACTCTGCTCAGTCTTGACAAATAGCATGGCAAAATGAAAAAAGAGTCAGACCAGGGTTTAGAACTTCACTCTGCCGCTCATCAGCTCTATGCAGTTGAACAACATTAATCCATCTGAGCCTTTCCCCCTCATCCATAAAGAGGGTGAAAAAAAAAAAAATCACAGATACCACAGGGCTCTGCAAAGCCTAGCATCTGTCTTACCAAATGATGCTAGTTATTTTTCATTACTATTTACAGTGTCAGGCAGCACACACATCAACACTTCCACTATCTGCTTGTCTTATCACTCTTCACATCCAGCAGTATAAATTTCCCCCTTCACCTGTCTAGTTGATTGTTGAAACAAGTTACTGGACTTTGGATTAGCTCATTCATTTCTTGGTGCCACCAGTGCTTTTTTGCTTAATGTAACCTAGACTATCAGTACTTTGTCCTTGTGGTTGTGACCGACTCTCTTCTACTTCCTTACCATTCCACAAAATCTGTTCAAACATGACTCGGGATGGAAATGCTGGAAAAGTCACCTAAGAGTTGGACCAAAGGGCTTGGTTCCTTTTCCACTTGGTTCCAAATCCACTCTGTACATCCTGGCCGCCACCAACTTCCTGGGTGTATGTAACACACACTGATAATTGTGTGCCTAAACTAAATAATCCAGTCAACCCACTAAGAAAAATTGTTGAACTGGTCATTTGGCAAACAAAATCCTAGTAGATGTAAGATTGGAGCATCATGGAACAAGGAACATGAAGTGAAGAACTTCTTCCCACTGTCCCTGCTGAAGTTCCTGAGGAACATGATCTTTTTCAAGTTGTTAGGCTAGGCAAGAGAACAAAACAAAACAAAACAACTCACCCTGTCAAGGATGCTTCCAGCTCTGCTGTCAGGCAGTGGTCCCAGAAACAGGAAACACAGATTACAGTTTCACAGACGCTCCCAATTTCCTCTTTTAGAAATGCTTAGAATTCCCCACTCCATCCCCAAAATGCCCTTCTGTCCAAGGTTTCCTCTGCTCCAGTGTTTGTGCTTCCCAGATGGTCATTGTGTGTAGTAGGGAGAAGTACTTCACAACTGGTTAGAGAGTACTGGGTTGCTTTTTCTAGCAGTACCAGGAGTAATATACTAGAAGTGTTCTTACCTTGGGATCCAGCGCAAAGGTGAATATAAAGGAGACAGTGGTCAGGTAGTGTCCAGGCAGAAAGCTGAACAGAGGGACACCTTCCCAGTTTTTCCACCACTGGTGACCCCTGCCCCTCCTCCAGAAGGCAGCTCAGCTTCTCTTCATAACCCAACTCTTTTCTATTCTGCTGGAGAAATGTGTCATTTAACTCTTAAATTCTGTCAAAAACCCTGTGTCCCTGTGTTTATTTTCACTTTATAGATGAGGACACTGAAGTGAGACTTTTGTTAGACATAGGAAATAAGTTCATATCTCATGAACCCAATAAATAAATCTCCTTGAGCTTCCTATTATTCACCCCCACCATACACCTATAAACAAGACATTTCTTGTTATTCAATCTTATCACTTAAAAAAAAAATTGAGGGGGCTGGGGTTGTGGCTCAGAGGGAGAGTGCTTGCCTAGTATGCGTGAGACACTGGGTTCGATCCTCAGTACCACATAAAAATAAAATAAAAATATTGTGTCCACCTATAACTAAAAAATAAAATTTAAAAAAAGTTTGAGGGCAGTATAC
Source organism: Marmota marmota marmota (assembly GCF_001458135.2). Classification (NCBI taxonomy): domain Eukaryota; kingdom Metazoa; phylum Chordata; class Mammalia; order Rodentia; family Sciuridae; genus Marmota; species Marmota marmota. Next base: position 6,331,797 of record NW_026000221.1, read on the forward strand.
CTAGTGCCCTCTGCTACTCTCAAAAAAAAAAAAAAAAAAAAGGAAAAGAAAAAGAAAAAAGAAAGAAATATTTGAGAACTCAAAGGGAAAGTGTACCTGTATCTTGGGATACTGTGGGAGTCACAAGTCAACAGGTCATGGAATAACCATGGGTTGCCACCACGTACTGAATTCATGCCACTTGATTGCTCTGCTGAAGCTGGGTGGGATGATGAACCCTTAGCCACCCAGGCCCCGCACCTCACTCACTAAGGACATTGTAGCCACTAGGTCTCCTCCAACTGTGGATGAGGGATGATAGGACATACTAAAATAAAGTTGTCTCAACAGCATCTTTGCTGCAAAGGAAGAAACAAAATGACTTTAGTATAAGGTATTTGGTATAATGTGCACCAAAAATCCTTCTGGCCATACTATTCTAAAATGACATGGTTCTGTCTAAAAGACCTGAATTTTTTCTGTGCTGCCTACCTACCAATCCCTGCAGGGTGGGCTAGCATAGCCACATGCCTATCTCTGAGTCTTACATATAAAGGGGTTGTGTGCAATTCCCAGTCATCCTGCAGCCTCTTCCTCTATTTTCTTTACTCTCACTTTTGTTTACTCCTTATGGGATTATTAGGTTGAACATTTGTATCTTTTTGGACTCTGAGAATATAAGTCCAAAATTAATCTATCTTGCTGTTGAATAAGATCATAGTGCCTCAGAGAGGAAGCTAAATGAGCAGATTAAAGGCCTTGGATGAACCAATATTTTTTAGATTGTAAGGAGAAAATATATATTATGATGACATATTGGCATCCTCTCAATTTGACTTTGAAAGCTTCATTTTGTGTTTTTTATGCATGTTCTTAACTTATTTCAGGGAGTCTGAGGATTTCAAGTTGACTTAACAGAGTGCTGGTGACAAAGGTCTTACCTGGCTGTTAAAGCAGGTGGTATGGGGGAAATCAGGTGGACAGCTCCTAGTGACTGGGAAACAGCCCAAGTGGCTCCTGTGTAAGTTTATGAGATTCCTCTCCCTGCTCTTCTAGAGTCAGTCACATTAATGGATATTTCTTTTGATTAGATAATAAAGAAGACTTGAAAATATAGCAAAAAGCAGAATATTGCATAAAAAATTAGATTACCTTTTTTTATAGGAAAAATCCCTTGGCAAAGGCATTTAATGAAAACTTATTTATACATAAAAGAGGAGAATGAAATAATGTGTTATTCTTGACTTAAAAAAAAACTAAAAATGACTTTGAAAAGACAAATTCTGACAAGAAAGGATAAAATCAAACAAGAAAGCAAAAAGCAAGAATTCCAAAATAAGTTAAAACACAGTGGCCTGATAAGAAATAACAATGGTTGATTGCTCCTGGTATGTGGCAATTTTCAAAATATTAATTTTGCCTTTCCAAGAACATGGGAGGTTTTTCTATCTTATGAGATCTTCTTCAATTTCTTTTTTCAGGGTTCTACAGTTTTCATCACAGACTACTTTCACCTAATTGGTTACATCTATTTCCAAGTTGTTTTTTTTTTTTTTTTTGGTTTGTTTTTTAAGGCTATCCCGAATAGAATGTTTTTTCTTATTTCTTTCTTATCAGATTTATTGTTGGAGTATAAAAAAGCTATTGATTTATAACGTTGATCTCATATCCTGCTACTTTGCTGAATTTGTTTATTAGCTCTAGAAGTCTTCTGGTATGCTAATCACCTATGAAATCATGTCATCAGCACTGATCACCCTCAAAATATCAATGACATTCTTCACAGAACTACAAAAACAAAACAGTCCTTAAATTCATTTGGAAAAAAACCCAGAATAGCCAAAGCAATTCTGAAGCAAAAAAAAGAAAAAAAAAAAAAACAAGCGATAGTGGAACTTTTATTAGCATAAACACAAACACAAAAACCAGTGGGAAACAACAGAAGATACAGAGACAAACCCACATATCTAGAGTCACCTGATCCTTGACAAAGATGCCAAAAACGTACACTGGAGAAAAGACAATCTTTTTAACAAATGGTGCTGGAGAAACTGTATATCCATATGTAGAAGAATAAAACTAGACCCTAATCTCTCACACTGTACAAGTTAATTCAAAATGGAATGCATGCCATATTCCCCTATAGTCTCTATAATTGAATTAAATGATATTTTTTTTAAAAAAAGAATTCTGTATATGCTAAACAGACCCAACAAATAATCGTTAAAGCTGAATCTCAATATTTTAAGGACCATTTCCAAACATACCTCTTCATCAATTCAAGACTTGACTGAAGCATACTTTCTTAAAGTATTTTTTAAAAATTAACTGGGATCCCTTTAGACTGAGATGACTCCCATTCCTTGGTTTTCTATTAGCAAACTGAAACTCAACTCAGTGTAAACAATAAAACAAAACTTAAACTTAACCCACCAGAAACTTCCAACTAACCTTAAAATAGAAACTATCAACCAGAAACCACCAACTAACCTCTATCTAAGGACTTTCCACTTTCATCAGTCAAATATTTTCTTTGTCTTGCTTCCACAAACACCTTATAAAATTTTCCCCTGGCACCCTCTTGGTGAAACCCTGAACCATTTATAGTCTCACATTGCCCAATTCATAAATCTCTGTTAAAATAAATTATATAAAATTTTTAAAAAAGAAAGAAAATATGGTATATATACACAATGGAGTTTCTACTCAACCATAAAGGAGAATGAAATGATGGCATTTTCAGCAAATGGATGGTACTGGAGAACATCATGCTAAGTGAAATAAGCTAGACTCAGAAAGTAGAGGGCCAAATGTTCTCTCTCATATGCAGAAGGTAGAGAGAAACAAATAAGTTTTTTAAGTGTGAGGAGGGGAGCAGGGGCTAGGGATAGACACAATGGCAGATAATTTGCCTGGCATGTATGAGGTCCTGGTTTTGATCCCTAACACGGGGAAAAAAGTGAGGTAATCCCATGAAAATAGAAGGGTGAACCATAAAGGAAGGGTGAGAAAGGAGAAGAACTTCAGAATGAAATTGACCAAACTATGCTATGTGTATATATGAATATATCATAATGAATTCCACCTTTATGCATATCTTTATAATGCACCAATAAAAAACAATAAATTAGTAGAAGGAAGTCCAAAAAAAGTAGAATAAGGGGCTCAAGGGGAAGGAGGAAGAGAGGGAAAGGGGAAACACTGGGGACTAAACTAGAGACAATTATATTATATGATTGTATAAATATGTCAAAATGAATTCCACTCATATTTATAACTATGACACACTAAGAAAAACATTAAAAATATCAGCTGTTGAAGGTATACCTTTAAAGGTAGAAAATAGAAATTTGGGTTAAAAAATACAACATCTATATATACTTTTATAAAAGACTTATAAAGTAAAATGATAGGACAATTTAAAACTCAAATTACAGGAGATAATTTAGGCTGGTAAACTAAACACAGAAGTAGTTACAATGTTCATTTTAGACTAATATAATTCAAGGGAAAAACAGGAAGACACAAAAACACTGGCATAGATTGATAAGAGTTCAATTTATATAGAAGAAAAAGCTGGATGAATTGTGTGCACTAAACAGCAAAGCATATAAATCAAAACTTTCAGAAATAAAATGAAACACATAATTATTATGGGAAACTTTAAGGCCTCTTCCACTTAGAGGGTCAACCAGGGCAAAAATTAAGTTTTTTTTCAAGAAAAATAAATGTTTCTAAAATTGGCCCAAGAACTAGAAGAAGCATAAGTAGAGAAACAAACATAAAGGAAATAGAAATGGCGTAAAAATTCAAAAAACACTCAGACCAGATGCATTGAAGGAACAAATAATTTGTATCTTACATAAATTCTCCCTGAGCATTAAAATAACACAAGGTAAACCAACTTATTTTAGCAGGAATATGACCCTAATACCATAACTGATCAAGGAAAACTTATGAGAAATACATAGGCCAATCAATATTAAAAATTACATAAAACAAATCTTCAATATAATATTTGAGAATTTCATCTAGCACTGTATTAAAATAATAGTACATCATGAATAAAAATTTTTAATCAGGATTACAAAAATATTAAACGCAAATAATATCCCCTCATAAACAGAATAAAGAGAGGCAACACAACCAACCATACAATAGCCACGTTAACCCAGGGGTGATCTTCTACTCTACATCCCCACACCTTTGTATATTTTGAGAAAGGGTCTCACTAAATTGCCAAGGCTGGCCCAGAACTTGCAATCCCCCCTGCCTCAGCATCCCAAGTCATTGGGGCTAAATATATACCTTAAAATTCAACACTCATTCATAAAAAATTATAGTAATCTTATAAGAGAAACTTATTTGATAAAGCATGTCTACCAGATGATAAGCAACAAGAAAACATTGGATGCCTTCTCATTAATGATAAGAATGAGGATGGCCCCCTTTGTTACTACTATTCAACACTGTGGTGGAGCCCCTGAGTAGTGCAACTTCATGCTTAAAATTCACACTAGAAATATAATTGCCCCAGTTAGGTTACAATCAAAGCATCACACACACACACACACACACACACACACACACACTCACATTCAGGAGGATTCTTTTTGTGACTTCAGTATGTCAGGCCTTCTTTTGAAAAGGTAGACCAAGCAAGTCCTAAAGGCAAAGAGGGAAACATTTGCTTTTGACAAAATCAGAAACTTTCTGATATAAAGTATAGAATAAAAAGAGCAGAAGAAAAATGTTTAAATAATATACAGGAGAAAGGCATTTTGTATTCAGAATATGTATAGATATCTATATATAAGGTTTATACTTAGATATGTAATAGAAATATCTACGTAGATCTCTATGCAAGAGGAACAGTGCTATCAGGCAGGACTTTTGCAGGGACCCTGTGTACTGCATATAGTGAAACCTCAAAGGCATATCTCTTGATTTTACTCACTGCATATGCATATGTTGTCCCGTATATAAGTAAAAGAAAAAAAAGTCTGGTAGAAAAATAGCAAAGGATTTCAACAGGCAACTCACTAAAGAAGTAACATAAATAGGCAATGAATCTATGAAGGATGCCAATGGTATTGGTCATAAGAGAAACACACAACAGAAAAGTAAGAAGGGTTCAGAGCAATCTGGAGCAACCCATTCAAATTTACAATGCATATATTTGCTCCGAAAAATTCTCAAATTTCTTTTAAAATCTGAAAAACAATAAATAATAGTACTTCCTTGTCTTGGGAGGAAAAAAAAACTCACAAAGTGTTGGCACGTGAAACCCTCTATATCTGTCCATTCCCAGATGATCAGTATCTGCTCACCAACAAATGGAGGTTCCAGGACTCTGATAAAAGAGGAAAGGAAAACATCAAAAAAAACATGTTGGGTGCTTGAATAGACAGGTAGGTAAGTAAAATAGAATATCAGACAACAAGATGATTGGACAAATGGAAGTATTTCTCTCCTGCTGCATTATTTCACATCCATGGACAATATTAAATGACAGGCCAGTATCTCCCACAACCCTTTAAGGCCTCTGTGGAGTCTTCCTGTCAAAGCTCTATCCCAGAGGAACAGTGCTCTCAGCCAGGGCTTTGGGAAGGACCTGTGTACTGCACACAGTGAACCTCCAGGGCATATCTCTTGATTTCACTCTCTTTAAAAGTTCTTATAAAGTATAATAGCAAATTCAGCAAATTGGAATTTCAGGAGAGACATTACTGAGCCAAAGCGTTTCTGACCCCCCAGGCCATAGTATGAGGAACTGAAAAAAATGAATACATACATGGAGCTGGGAGGAGATAACAATTTTTTTTTTCTCTAGTAAACATCCACAGAATGGCATCCCTCAGTCTCTGCTTTAGAGTAACACCAACACTGGGAACCACACTGGCATGTTGAATTTTCAGTGCAGACATGCTTTTAATATTAGGAAGAAGAAAAGGGAGGGGGAAACAATCTAAATGTTCATAAATAAGGAAATTGATTAATTCACTGTTATAAATTAATTAGCAATTTTAAAGTATTTTGGAACAGCTAATGTTACTCATCTAGAAAGATTCTTAAGACCTATTTGTTAGTAATGAAAACAAATTGCGATTTATCATTAAGATCAGTAATAAAGCAAAGATGCTCACTAACATCTACAGGAAGTATTAACAATGCACTGAGATGAGCTCATTAAAGGCATAAAAGTTGGAATAAAAAGTAAACCTATCATATCTCTACTGTAAAATCATATTAATGAATACTTGGAAAGTTCCATACAATCAATGATAATATTAATTCAAACAACATAAAAATTCAAACTAATAAATTTAATTAAAAATAATATTCAGAGATCAATACCTATTATATACACAAGCACTAACCAACTGGAAGACACACAATGGTGAAAAACAACCAAGTTACAATTTTTCTTCTTTTAAAGTCAGGAATAAACTTAACAATAAATGGGCTGTGTAAGTAAAAATTTAAAACATCCCTAAAAGACATAAAAGGAGACTCCAACATCTGTTTCCCTTGGGTTGGGTAAATTAACATCAGAAAAATATCAGTTCTCCCTGGTTGATTAATTAATTTAATATAATCCCAATTAAATTTTATAAATGAAGTTAAGCAGGTTTAAACTAAAGTGAATATGGAAAGAACAATAATAATTATTTTTTTAGTTTTTTAAAAAACTATGGGTGATGGGCTTCTTGCCAGCAAAATAATTGAAATATGATATAAAACCCTCATAATTAAAACATTGTGGTACCAGCACAATAATATAACAATCAGTGGAGCAGAATAAAGGTCCAGAAATAGAGCCAAGTACATCTGGAAAGTTATAATATGATACAGGTGGCATTTCAAATAATTGGGGGCACAGATGTACTTTATAATAAATGGTCTGGAACAATTGGATAGCAATTTGAAAAGAGACTCATACTTCACACCATATGAAAGATTAAATCCACATGGCCCAGAGCTTCAAACTTGAAGATTAAAAACTACTCAAGTAGTAGAAGAGAATGTGAGTGAATTTCTCTGGAACCCAGGGATAGTGAGAGGCTTTCTGGAAGGCAGAGTACATAAAAATAAAAGAACATTTAGAATAATAATAGAAGAAGGTACGATAAGCCAAGCTTGAAATAGCTGATAAACTGGGAAAATTTTTTGCCATGCTTATCACAGATAAAGGACTAAAATTCTTAAAATTTAAAAAATTCTTAAAATTGAGAGGGAAACATTCTAAAACCCTGATAGAAAATAGGAAAATGGTGAAACATCAGATGAATTACACCATCTACACAAAAATAATTCTTAAACATACAAAAAAATTTTATTCAGAACTCAAGGAATATAAATTAAAACTACATTGAGCCAGGCACAGTGGTGCATGTCTATAATCCCAGCAAATGGGAGACTGAGGCAAGAGGATCACAAGTTCAAAGCCAGTCTTGGCAAAGTGAGGTGCTAAGCAACTCAGTGAGAGCCTATCTCTAAATAAAATACAAAATAGGGCTGGAGATGTGACTCAGTGGTTGAGTGCCCCTGAGTTTGATCCCCCTACAAGAAAGAAAGAAAGAAAGAAAGGAAGGAAGGAAGGAAGGAAGGAAGGAAGAAAGAAAGAAAACTATTAGATTCATTTTTAACCCTGATATCTCTCCTCTACATTTCACTCTGAAGTTACAATTTCAACATTATAAATGCATATACACAAAGGGTCATTAATTACAATACTACCTATAACTGCAAATCAATAGATACAACGTACATGCGTGTATTTTTTTGCCTTTTCTACAAAAACTCTTATTTATATATGAGAATGGAATGTGTTACAATTCTTATTACACATATAGAGCACAATTCTTCATATCTCTGGTTGTATACAAAGTGTATTCACACCAATTCGTGTCTTCATACATGTACTTTGGATAATAATGATCATCACGTTCCACCATCATTAATAACCCCATACCCCCTCCCTTCCCCTCGAACCCCTCTCCCCTATCTTGAGTTCGTCTATTCCCATGCTCCCTCTTCCTATCCCACTATGAATCAGCCTCCTTATATCAAAGAAAACATCCAGCATTTGTTTTTTGGGGGAAGGATTGGCTAACTTCACTTAGCATTATCTTCTCCAACTCCATCCATTTACCTGCAAATGCCATGATTTTATTCTCTTTTACTGCTGAGTAATATTCTATTTTGTATATATGTCACATTTTTTTTATTCATTCATCTATTGAAGGGTTGGTTCCAGAGTTTAGCTATTGTGAATTGTGCTGCTATAAACATTGATGTGGCTGTGTCCCTGTAGTATACTGTTCTTAAATACTTTGAGTATAAACTGAAGAGAGGGATAGCTGGGTCAAATGGTGGTTCCATTTCCAATTTTCTAAGAAATCTCCATACTGCTTTCCATATTGGCTTCACCAGTTTGCAATCCTACCAGCAGTGTATGAGTGTACCTTTTTCCCCACATCCTCACCAACACTTATTATTGTTTGTCTTCACAATAGCTGCCATTCTAACTGCAGTGAGATGAAATCTTAGTTTTGATTTGCATTTCTCTAATTGCTAGCGATGATGAACATTTTTTCATATACTTGTTTATTAATTGTATATCATCATCTGAGAAGTATCTGTTCAGGTTCTCGGCCCATTTACTGATTGGGTTATTTGTTTTTTTGGTGTTTATCTTTTTGAGTTCTTTATATACCCTAGAAATTAGTGCTCTATCTGATGTGTGAGGGGTAAAAATTTGCTCCCAAGATGTAGGCTCTCTATTCACCTCACAGATTGTTTCTTTTGCTGAGAAGAAACTCTTTAGTTTGAGTTCATCCCATTTATTGATTCTTAATTTTAATTCTTGCACCAAAGGAGTCTTATTAAGGAAGTTGAGGACCTAATCCCACATGATGGAGATTAGGGCCAATTTTTCTTCTATTACACACAGGAGACACAGGGTCTCTGGTTTTATTCCTAAGCCCTTGATCCATTATCAGTGATAAATCCTCAGAAATGCAAATGAGAAAACTACCCAATTTACAATAGCCTCAAAAAAAATTGGAAATCAATTTAACAAAAGAGATGAAAGATCTATATAATGAAAATTACAGAACCCTAAAGAAAGAAGTCAAAGAAGACCTTAGAAGATGGAAAGATCTACCTTGTTCATGGATATGAAGAATTGATATTTATCAAAATGACCATACTTCCAAAAGCATTATACATATTTAATGCAATTCTGATCAAAATACCAATGACATTTCTCATAGAAAAAGAAAAAGCAATCATGAAATTCATCTGGAAAAATAAGAGACCCAGAACAGCTAAAGCAATTCTTAGCAGGAAGAGTAAACCAGGTGGCATTACTATACCAGACCTTAAATTATACTACAGAGCAATCGTAACAAAAACAGCAATGGTATTGGCATCAAAACAGATTGGTAGACCAATGGTACAGAATAGAGGACACAGAGACTAACCCACAAAATTACAATTATCCTATATTAGACAAAGGTGCCCAAAACATGCATTGGAGAAAAGATAGCTTCTTCAACAAATGGTGCTGGGAAAACTAGAAATTCATATGCAACAAAATGAAAATAAACCCCTATCTCTCCCCATGCACAAAACTCAACTCAAAATGGATCAAGCCTGTATTTTTAAAGTTTGTTTAAAATGGCATATTACATGGCTACACAAAACAAAAAAGAAGAACTCCACAATCAGGGAATGACTTCCAGAAATTATTGATAAATGTAAACAAAGAAAAAAATAGGTTTTTGTAAAAGTAAGGAGAAACAAGGGAAAAAATCTGTTTAATTTGGGGAAAAATGTGATGAGAGAGATTCAGGAGTCAAGCTCTTTGATAACAAGTCATTCTTGTGAGACCCATGATAGTTCCTGAGACCAGCTTTAATCCCTTCTGAGGGTAATGTCCCCACATGAACCTTGCACTAAGCTCCACTTCTTAAATGTCCCCCACCACCACCTCTTCATACTGACACATTTAGCACCAAGTATTCAACATATGAATTCTTGGCAGAGAGACCAAATCAAAATTATGACAGCAGGTAACCACTTTCTGAGTGTAGTTTTAATCATATATATATATATATATATTTACTTTTTATGTTAATATTTTATATGTTCAAAATATTATATCAATAAGAATATGGGGAGACTCTAAAATAAAACACAAAATAAAATTAAACAAATATGACTGTGTTTCAAGGGAAAAATTAAACCACATCAAATCTGTGTTTGGCAAGGAGGGAGAGGAGTAGAAACAACTTCAGCAACTTTTGTCACGTTTTTATTTTGAGCTAATCATAGACTCAGAGAAAAGTTGCAAAGGGTTTCATTACATCCCTTACTTCACTTCTAATGCTTAAATCATATTATCAGAATAATTATCAAGACAAGAAATTAATATTAGTACAACATGAACTAATTTATAAAACTTTCTTTAAATAACCCTTCAATCTAAAGAAATGTATTAGGATCTAGTGTTCCCCCCCCCCAGTACTGTGGTTCTGAAATGACTTTCTGTGCATGGTAGGGTTGAGTAAATGAAAAATATAAGAAAACAATGGAAACAGGTTTCCCTCTGTTGGAAAAAAGAATTAGAAATATGGAATGAGCACAAATTAGGAAGGACCCTGCGGTGGTAAGTCGGAACTGGGGGCATCAGTAGGAACTTACAGAAATAAAGGAAAATGTTTTATGTGAACATCCGTGTGTGTGTTTGTGTTCCAATTCTGTTTGCTAGGAAGCCCTAGAAGCAAGAAAATCCCAAATCCAGGGCTTAGATCTTGGATTCTTCATGAACTTTCTCCTTGGAGAAATTGCTGAGTTTAGGACAAGGACAGGGACTTTCAACACAAGCCTGGAACATCTTTCTATGCCAGAAACAAAAGAAATTTAAAGAATGGTGAAGACATTCAAAACACATCAGCCAAATATGAGACGATCTGAGTTATCAAAATATAATGATATTACCAGTTTATATCCCACTGAATAAAACAATCCATGTATCCATTCTTGATCAATAAAAGAAGGAAAACCCTCACAGTGGTGAACTTTTGTGGGGAACAGGATAGATGTTAATATCATCTTGAAAGATCTTACAATATATTTTAAACCAATTACAAAGTGTTAATGACAATTTTACTGTTTTTTTTTTAAAAAAAAAAAGGAAAAGAGAAATTTAGTGAGCACAGCCTCAACTAAGGACAAAAAAGTAATATCACTAATAATGTTGTAGACCAATATCATTCATCTCCTGATGCTTACAGTAAGGACACATCACATAGGTTATATTCCTGCCATATTAAAATAAATAAATGAACAACCCAAATCTACTAAGGAATAAATATCAGATAATCCAATTGATAGACCAAAAACAAAAAACCCAGTAAGTTTGTTTTCTAACTAACATATGCTCTTCCAAAATGTCAGTGCTAGAAAAGATACAGAAAAATTGAGGCAATATTCTCTATTACAGGAGATTAAATAAATATGATAACTAAATGCAAGTCATCTTTCTGGTTTAGACCCTGGGCCAGGAAAATACACATATAAAGGACATTACAAGGGCAGTTGGCAAAATTCGAATATGACTATGGACTAGGTAATAGTTCTGTATCCATCTTAATTTTTTTTAATTTTGTTAACTAAAGTATAATTATAAAAGATAAGAAATACACAACCAAGAATTTATCATGAAGAAGCATAACATCTTCAACTCATCCTCAAATGGTTTGTGAAAAAGCCACAGGCTGAGAGGGTGGGAAAGAGACAAAGAGGGAGAGAGGGAGGGAGGGAGAGAAGGAGGGAGGGGGAGAGGGGAGGCGGGAAGGAGGGAAACTGATGGGGCAATATAGAAAAAGGTTAACCACTAGAGAGTTGGGGTGAAAGGAAATCTGAACTAGAATATTTCTGTACATTTGAAATCATATCCAAACAAAGTCACCAACAAATAAAGGGCCATCCATAGGGATACATCATTTAATGAGAACAGTTCTTCAGCAAAAGCATGAACAACGGGTGGGTTGTGTTTATATATCACCATGGAAAGCTCTCCAAGACATGGCATGAGTTTTTTTTTTTAATTACTTATTAGCCCACCTATGTAACGTAACACACAATACAGTACATTTTATGCATCCATATAAATATGCACAAGTGCCCAGAAATATCTGACAGAATATAATAAAAAAATGTAAACTTGGTTACTTCTGGGCAAAAGTGAAAATACAGTCATAATGGCCAAGGGAGACCATCACTTTATGATTTTTCTTTAAGGAAAATGTGATCATGTATTACTGGTATTAATGAAAACAAAATTTTAAAAAAGGGCAAAATATAGTAAAAAAGTAAGTATCAAATGAGAAAATGAGAGAGGATGGACTCAAAGTATGAAACAAAGAATTAGCCTTGGTTAGAGAAATTGTTTGTGCTAACATCCAGAAAGACAGGCTGTGAGGCTGGGTACAGAGGCAGACGAGTGTGGTGGCAGGGGTGGGGGAACTCACTTCATTTCAAAGCCAACAGCTGGTTTCTCTGTGAAGTAGAATGTGACTCAACCCACTCAGTCAGTTACAGAGGAGGCTTTCAGAGTAAAGGTAGTCTGAAATAGAAGACTAATGGGAGTCAAAATCATTGTCTTCAAATACCTGGAGGGCTGTGATGGAAGGAAGAATGATTTCAATCAATGTGGTCGGGAACCTAGAAGGTAAATTTTTACTCTAAATTTCAGCTTTCCAACAATGGAAAGGGTTTCCTTTACAGGCAGTGACCCACTGGTGTTAGAATCAGGATTTTTCCATCTCTGCCTCTCATTTGTGTTCCAATCACCTTGAAGCATTTGAAACCTTCAGTGATGGAGGCTCTGCTAGGACTCTCCTGTAGCCAAATTATTTGACTCTGGAACTCTTAAAACTTTCTTGCTCTTCTTCATAATACTGAAACATCTAAAAATAATACTCTACCCACAAGCCACCTTAATAAGTAAAACTCCATAACTACATTCTAAATCCTTTTTACTCCTATGTTATTGCATTTCCACCTCATTCCATCTCCCTCCCCTGCCCAACATTATTCTTAATATTTATCTTCATTATGCTTTCCTTTATACTTTCATAATGTACATCCTCTATTTTTATTTCTAAATCAATTTAACACTTTATGTATTTTCTGTTAATGCCCTTTTTGGCTCAAAAGTGAAATTTAAAAATACTTGTGTGTGTAGTTGAGATAGTTTATATAATACAGTTATCTTTCTGAAAGATTTAAGACAGTTTCAGTGTTTACATTGTTGCATATGATGCTCATACGAAAATTCTTGTGCACATCATTTTGGCACATGCACATGTGTGGGGGTTGTGAGAGCAGTTTGTCAACCAATGTTGTACATGTCCCTTCTCTGCCATAACTACTTTGCCACTTGAGAGAGTCACCCCTCTTGGTCTTGAAGATGGCCAGCTAGGGACTGAAGCAAGGGAGAGTCTACAGAGTTACTAAGACCACAAGGAGCACTACTGCTCATTTATTCTGCTGTGCCTTAAACTATTAACATTGTCTGTGTCTCTGTGTTCACATGAGAAGGCTGAGAACTGGTCTAGGGCAGTGCTTCTAAAACCACTGTGGGGAAGAACCAAATGTTTGTTTTCCAATTGGCCATAGACTGATATCCCTGTAAAATGCTAAATGGGTGACATGCAGTGTCAAGTTACTATCAAAGTTTCTAAACACTTACTCTCAATTTTTGCTCATTTCTTCATGGACTGGTCATACCAGTTTGCAGAATGATGTCTATATCACATTTTGAGAATCATTGTTCTAGATTATTTATATATACCTAAGATTGAAATGCTGTATGATAAAATTTGCATATCTTCAAATATATTCATTTGATGAAATTGTTTTCCAAAGTAATGGAAACTATTTGCATCCTATCCATGGAAGAAAACCGTTCACACTCATTGTGTCATTGCCAACTGTTAGTAATGACAAGCTGTTTCACTCTGACCATCTGATAGGTGTGAAGTTGTGTCTCCTGGTGATGATTTTTGTGAAGTGGAACAATTTTTCATGTTTATTTGATATTTTAGTATTTTATATATATTCACATAGTATGTATATTCATATATATGCACATATACATCAAACGAGAAAAACTTAACAATATTACAAACACTAATACTTCTTTTCCCCAAAAGTAACCATTATTCTGACTGCTAATAACAAAGAGATTAGGTCATTTTGAGTTTTATATCAGTAAAATCATGTAGTATATATGTATTGCATTTTTCATATAGCATGTCATCTGTGAGATCTGTCATGTTGTATCATCTATTGCTTTTTCCTCCTTGTATGCTTAAATCACAATTTATCCTTTCTACTGTTAATCTCCATTTAGGTTATTTTCAATGTTCAACTAGTAAAAATAATGCAACCATGAATATCCTTTTATATGTAAAAATAATGCAACCATGAATATCCTTTTATATGTATATGTTTTAGAGATCATATACATATAAAAGGATACTTTAGATATTCATGTAGGAGTAAAATTTTTGAGGAATAGGGCAGGCAAGTATATTCAGATTGTCACTGAAGTAATTATGTAGTTGTACCTATTTCTAGTCCCACACCTAGTGCACCAGAGATCCAATTGCTCCACTTCATCAGCAATGCTTAGTAATATTGGTCTTTTTATCATTAGCCATCATAGTAGATGTAGTATCTCAATGTAGTTCTAATTTATATTTCTCTGAACAGTACTTTTAGCAACTTTCATACACACTGCTTATTTTTCTGTTGATTTATAGAAACTCCTTTATGAATGCTGAATAGAAGTTTGTTGCTTTCTGTCTTATGTTTTTGTAATTAGGAAAATTTTCATTAGTTTTTAAAAAAAAAATGATTTCCTTTCTCACTGGCTTTGTACTATGAGTTGAGAATAATCTGTAATGTCATTATAATTCGTCTAGAGTTCCTCCCTCCCTCCGCTTCTAATTGAAGAAATCATACATGTCAGCAATTCCGAAAAACTTATGCTTTAGTCTTGAATAATATTTCTCCCTCATCTCTCCATTCGCCTCTGCTAGAATCCAATTACGTTTAGAACAGAAGTTCCCATTCTTTACTTTATACAGCCTTCTGGGCCTTCTCTTTAAAATCACCTTGGAGTTCCCTAATTTTCCTTGCTTTTTAGTCTGTGCTCTACCTGACACTCCAACCCTTTTCTTCATTGCCTTCTTTCACTTCTTAGACCCCAGGGAGCCCTTTCCTCCCTCACAGTCTTTACACAGGGACAGCGGTTCCCTCCGTGGCCATGGAACCCCGCTCTCCATACAACTCCTTGGAATTGACCTAGAAACACTGTGGTGTGCAGGTAATGCCGAGCCTAGAGGGAAATACATGGTTTTAAATGGGTATACAAGAAGAGTCAAATATCATAAATGAATCAGAAAACAAAATATAGAGGATCCTCAGGGACAAAAGTTGGTTCTTAGAACAGATTTATAAAATTAACAAAATTTTAGTAGGACTAAGACCAAACAAAATGGTTAATGAAACTAGTGGTTAAAGAGACATCCCAAAAGATACCACAAACATTAAAAGACACTAAGGGGATACTAGCAATAACATATAAGCAATAAATCTGAAAATTTATAAAATAGAAAATTTCCTGGACAAAATATAACTTATCAAGAATTAAAAATGTAAAGTGACCATGATGAAGGGTTTAATATTACTAAAGAAATTAAATTTTAATTAGAAACCTCTGCACAGAAAATTCCAAGGTCACATAAACAATGAATTTTCACCAAATATTTAAATAAGTAATATAAAAAAATAAAAATAAAAAATACTTTTCAATTCATTTGCTGATGATACCAAACCCTCCATATAAAAACCAACCTACCTATATTTTACAAATACAAAATTGTCACCAGCTGCAGTGTGACTCTAAAATTATAAAATAGCATATTAAAACAGTAAATAAATTATGCATATATGTATTTATCTATACATTCATCTACCTAGGCTTATTAAGAATTACCAAGTGTTGAGAGCCACAGCCAAAGGGGCCCCAGCAAACTTCCAGCTGCCAGCAAACTTCCAGCTGCCGGCTGATGATTGGCTCACAGCGGCCCCAGCAACATCTAGCTGATTGGCTCCTCGGCCCCAGCAACATCTAGCTGATTGGCTCCTCTGCGGTGATGCTCATTGGACTGTTTCCCTGCCCTTTCAGACCACGGAGCTGCTCATTGGGGGACTTTTTTTGGCTCCGCCCACGTGACCCAGCCAATCGGCCTCAAGAGCAGGAGGATTGTGGGAGGTGGAGAGAGGCTGGTGTGGGAGAGAGAGGCTTGTGGAAAGCCGGTGGTGGCAGTTGAGGCTCTGAGGATTTTTCCTGAGAGGCTGTTTTGTTTGGCGTGTGTGGTTCTAAAAATAAAGTTAGTTTCTTTTGACAAGTGGCTCCTGATTGTGCCCAGCCAGACTGCGGCAACCAAGGTTAATTTAACAATGGAAATTCAACCAAAGTAATTCATCATAGTAACAGAATAAAGAACATACGGTAATTTCAACAAAGTCATAGAAAGTGTTTAATGAAATTAAGCATTCATTCATCAATTTATTAAAATAACTTTGACAAGGTAGGGAGAAAAAAGTATTCCCTAATTGGCTAAAAGGAATCTACCAAAAAAAAACTATAGAGATTGAATATTCTTTAACCAATTTTGAAGCTGAAAAAGCAATGCTGGAGGCATCACAATACCTGACTTGAAATTATACTACAGAACTATACTAACAAAAATTACGTAGTAATAGTGTAAAAACAGACACATAGACCAATGATACAGAATAGAAGGCACAGAGACAAACCTACATATCTATTGTCATCTGACCCCAAAACATACACTGGAGAAAAGACAGTCTTTTTAAAAAATGGTTCTGGGTGAGACCCTTAGCTCTCACCCTGTGCAAAAATCAACTCAAAGTGAATTAAAGAACTAGGAATTAGACCAGAAACTATGCAACTCCTAGAAGAAAATCTGGGGTCAACACTCCAGCATATAGACACAGACAATGACTTTCTCAATAACTTTCCTAAAGCTCAAGAACGAATGGGACAGCAACAAATTAAAAAGCTTCTGCACAGCAAAAGAAACAATTAACAATGTGATGGGAGAACCCACAGAATGGGAGGAAATCTTTACTAGCTCCTCTTCTGACAGAGGATTAATATACAGAATATATAAAGAGCTCAAAAGACACCAAAAAAAATCAAATAACCTAATTAATAAACAGGTAGATGAATTAAACGGACATTTCTCCAAAAAGAAAAAAAAAAGAAAAAAGAAAAAGAAAGAAATACAAATGGCTAACAAATACATGAAAAAATGTTCACCATCATTAACAATCAGGGAAATCCAAATTAAAAAAAAAAACAGTATTGTTTTAATGATATATTGTGACAATGTGATTATGCACATAAGTAGCTTGAAATAAGCAACAATTATAAAATTAATGAGAAATACAAGTTTGCTGCCTTAAAAAAAATTCTATTCTACATATTAGCAATAAATAGGCTTTAAATAGTTAGAGATATGATTTGCAATAGCACTAAAATATCAAATATAAAAATAAATTTAATAGAAGATGTAAAATATTTTTACACATAAATTTATTCTTTTTTAAGATACAAATGATTCAAATAGAGGGATAAATGACACAGTGGAATGGTCACTTGGACTAAACCAAATACAGCGCTCCACTTTATAAATTCAAAAAGAAAAATGATCAATCTTAGTTTTGTTGAGCTATATTCTTATCCTCCCCTCTGCAATTTTACTTAAGCCAATTAAAATAATGTTTTCTTTAAGTTCCCTGCAACACTTATGGAAGAAAAATCAGGTGGAAACAAAGGGCAGAAAATCATAGTTCCTGAACAATGAACCTTGTGATCTGCTGCTTCCCCAAGTCAAGACCCAGGCAGTTTACAGTAGTAACTCCAGAGAGAAATGCAGAGAATAAAATGGATTTGTGTCCCAAACCCAGGAAGAACTCAGGGTGATGGTAAGTCCCTAGAATCTTCCACATCTGTCATGGTGTAGAAACAGACAAAATGTTTGCATGTTATGTCTAAGCATATAGCCTGACACAATCTCACAGCGTTCTTCACACCATACTTTGGCAATGGAATAGCACAATGATCTATGTGCCAGACCCAAGCAAAGCTTTTCAAGCCAGATTAAGAGCTGTAGTATGTTTCCCATATGACAAAGACATTGACGTGGTTCTGAAAGTTTGGACACTTAAGGTCTTAAGGTTATAAATTAGAGAGGATACAGAGCACTTTACACAGAGTGACAGTGTTTCTTCCTCAGGAGCCAAATTACCCCTCCATTTTTCTGCCATTCTGAGAGAAGCTCAAGAGCCTTACAATATATGTGGCTCCTGGATCTTGGACTTCCACAACTCTAAAACTATGAGCCAGAATAAACCTCTTTTCTTTAAAAGTCTCTGAGCCTCAAGTATTATGTTACAGCAACAATAAATGGACTAAGGCACTGGGAATCCTCAATTTAGCTGAAATTATAGTTCTGCAGACTGAAATTTTTACTCAACACTAAAGTTTTTCTATGTCATCTGGAGAATAACACTAAAAATTATAAATAAAACTGTGAAATAATTTCAAGGCCCACATTTGCATGAAAGTTTGTAATTATATTCTTGTCCAAAAAGTCCAAAAGATATTTCAGCATAGTACATAAAAGGTTTGCAATAGAGCAGAGCAGAATTGATCAACCACATGGCCAACTAAAGTATAAATATACCAAAAAAAAAATTTCTTTAAAGATCATATATAAATATTCATGTTGAATGCAGTATTTTTTTTTGTAAATTTTATCTTAAGTACTATTTCATTAGTAATAGTAAATTAGCAATGGAGGAGCTTGTTCTTTCTCATAATAGCGATTGAATTAAATATAAATATCAATTTTCAATGCCACTGCAATTTTATCCTTATCTTTAAGGAGCAGAACAGGTCTGCAGTTATTCATAACATTTTATTAAATTTGGAATTTAAAGTTTCCTCATTGGCAAAGTATATTAGAGTTTATTTTCCTGAATTAGCCAACTAGTTGAAGTTTTTCATACTGTTTGATGTAGCACGATTTTACAAATAGGCCCCAACATAATTGAACTATTATCTCTGCTATTGGTTTGTCGAAAGTAAAAACAAGAAGCAGACTGAATACAGAAGCAAATGAGTGGCTTAAAACTTTTACTATTATATCTAACACTGGTGATAGAACTTTAGCATCATTTGTTATGTTTCTTTCATGTTTATAATTTGAGTTTCCTGATTTTATATTTTTAATTATATGTCATTTACAAATTTGCTTTAGCTTCATATTTGCAAAAGAAACCATAAGCACATGGAATTTATCTCTAGCTTATGCTTGTACACATTGAAGTGACATTAAAATGAGAATAATTCATTAAATACTGCTGGTAGTTCAAAAATTCAGTTCTTACTCAATGAGAAATACTATAATAGAATATTAGCATGGCACACATCTTATATCAAAATCAAATCTTATCATAAAGTTTCCTGTCTTCCATCAAAAACTGTACTTATTGCAATACAAAAAAATAATTTATTTTTATTATTTGTTTAAAACAAGTTCATCAGTTTTGTCTACAGATTGGTTCTTCTTCATGGAAAATGTCTTTTTAACTGTTGCATAAAATAAATCACTTAATGCAAGAACTAAACCTAACATAGACATTATTAACATATAACATTATTCTCTCCCATTTACAGTTTAGAAAACATACTCAGGAAAGTTAAGAGACATCCAAGGTCTGTTGCTGAAAAGTGACCCAGGCAGGATAAAATCCAGCCAACTCCAAAACCCATTCATTCAGTGCTGTGTTTTCTTGACTATCAAATGATCATAATAAATTTCTAACTCATCCTTGTTTCTTTTAAAGCCATGCTCAGTCAGCCAACCAAACTGGTACCTAGTCTTTCCTTCTTCAGTGAACTGATTCCTGTTGCTCCCTCCCTCCTTTGCCCATAGCCTCCAACCTGCCTAGCCCAGGACCTCACATTTTCCCCACTCTATGGCACAAGTACGACTAATCTGCTTGTTCCAATATCTCCCCATCCCAAGATAACGCTTCTCAAGTCCCAGCATCATCCGAACGAGGCTGCTGCCAAATACTCTGAAAACCTGTTCCTGGAATCCACCAGAAATTCATTACATAGCTCAAAATATTCCTTATATTCCATCAGCCTGTGTGTCCGTGTGTTGAGCCTACAGTTATGCAGTTTTATGCAATTTACCCTCTCGATAAGGTCAGAGTAAGCGATTCCATTCAGGGATCCTTCCCAGCCTTCTAGTCCCCTTGGGAGGAGTCTCTTGCTGGTTGCTGTTTGCTTCAATGCCACCATGCACTGCTTTCCTCCTCCCTGGTGGGGACCATCACCTTTTCCTCTCTGAGCTTCTTGCTGGTTGTTTTGGGATAGCTCCCTTCTTGACCACAAATAGAGCCTTACTTTTTTTGTAGTAAACAGGAAATGGGCAGCTCTACTATTACTTTTAGAAGAATCAGTTAGGGTTTTCTTAGTTTGCAAGCTACAGTTGGAGCTCTGAGGCCTCTGATCCTTCACTGGCCTCTGCTCCCTAGACCCTCATGCTGAGTCTAAATCATCATGTGCAATTTTTCACTTTCTGCAAGTTTCTCTTCCTGAGGCTCTCCAGTTGCTTTCTACAATTTAGTTTCTTCGTGGCTTCTCTGGCCTCACACCTTGGCTAGAAACATTTGTCTGGGATAACCCTAAGCAAACGAGCAACTTGAGTTTCTTCCCCATGAAGCTCTCTTCATCACCAAGTGCATCAGCATATTCTGGAGTATGGATACTGGTTCAGGAAATATACCTAGATGTATCTGAATCTCCACTCCAGTCCAAATAAGACTGGGCTTATGCTATTCAAGTCCTTTCATGATTTCGCCCCAATATTTTCCTTAATAGTCTTTATCTTTCTTTTATTCAATGCATTCCCTGAAATTCCCTTCACCTCCCCTAATACGGTGGTGAGGATCCTCTCTCTCCTCTGGAGCTCAGTTCAAATGCCACTTCCTCGGTAGCTTTCCCTGTTAATCCCAGGTAAAAAGAAAAGCTGCTTCCTCTGTGCTCAGACTGCTTGCATAGCACTCTATTTGAGGGCTTAACACACCCTGCCTTCTTCAGCTGAGACCATGCAAGAACTCTCATCCATAATAGAGACCAGGGCCTTCTTTGTCTGGGCATCCCTCAAAAAATTAAAACACACTGAACTGCACATTTTACATGCTCCTGAATGTTTGTTAATTGAACAGAGATTTCTTGGCCTTGAAGTCAGTCTCTTAGCAAGGATCCTTGACACTGACTAGAAGAAAAATCCTCATTGTCTCTTAGCCTCTGTTTTGAGTTCTTGGTGTCGTCTGGATGTCTTGAGCAGTCAGTTGATCTTCACCTAGAGAGCTGGATCCAAAGCGCCTGCTGTTGCAGTCTACCAGGCAGCTGAATGCGGCTGAACCACACCATGGCCAAGCTCCAGGGGTATTTGCTTTCAAACACTTAACATTTGCTTTGTGTTACCCTTTTATTAGGAAGATTAAAATTGAAAGGGAAGCAAGTGAGGCAGGGCTTTCTTCTTTTCTTTCTGCAAGAACAGCTTGTTTCCATGACATTTATACAGTGAGCTTTTTCTAAATGACAAGCAGATTGTTAGAAGATGTTATTTTCTGTCTCTTTGCTTTGGATCTTCACTTAGTGGGTGTAATGTAAGAGAGACAGCCTCACTAGGAGGGTGACTGTCAGGTATATAGATTTGGGTTCAGGGTGGGGGGTTTGAATATGTTCTTTGGAGGTTGCCATAGCAGCAGCCTAACAGATTCAGGTTAGAAGTTGTAAGACGTATTAGTGTTTTCTTCTCCTCCTCCTCCTCCTCCTTCTTCTTTTTTGTTTTTTTAACAGAGTAACATTTCTGCAGATAAAAATGTGTGCTCTTTTTTATTTTTTCTCTTAGTGAAGAAAACTGAAAGCCCTCAGAAGATGCCGTCCATGCAGCAGCAGGAGTCCGTGTGCTTAAGGGGACATGCAATGGCTGGGCTGAGACTGGATCAGGCCCTGTTCTCTGCAGAATAGAAATCAGCCACAGAGAGATCCAATCACACAGTTGCTCAATCTGCTGAGCACGAGGCTGTAACAACAGAAGATGTGAGCACCAGGTTCTCCAGTGCTGACCCCAACTGTGGTCAATATCACTCAATCACATCTGTCCACATTGCACTGGGTGCAAGTTGCTTTCACCCACTCAGAAGTGAGACCTGCTTCATCCTACACCTGAGTCTCTTCTTTCACCAGGTACCCTCCCCTTCTTCCTTACTATTATTTTGGTTTGGGCCTCATCTGGCTCTCATTGTGCTTTATGCAATTCGCCTTTGAACTCCTGGCTAATAATAATAAAAATAATAATAATCATTATCATCATCATCATCATCATCATCATCATCTACTCCCCTTGCTCTCTCAGGGCTGAAAAATTACCCTATAAACCTTATAATGTCACTTGACCTACATGAAGAACTCAATTGCCTACCTTCTGTCTATTGGACACGTTCCACACTCCAACAAACAGGGAAAGCCCTTCACAGGTAATCCCAACAGTCCTTTCCACCCTGGCCTTTCCCTACGCAGGCTGCCTGAGCCTACACACCAAGCGTTCTCTCCTGGACTTTTCCCTAATCCTCCACCACACCACACTTGCAGAATTCACTATTACAGGTTGAAAGCAAAGTCTATTCTATCTGAAGATTTTTGTTTATTTGGTCAGAAGAGTTTCAAAAAACATTATTTTGAGCTTGAGTGGCTTTAAACAAGCACATATTTTCCAATTTGCCACAGGCCCTTTTAATATTCTGCATACCACCCTTCATTTTTGCATATTTGTTTCACTTGTCTGCCCCTAAAGGCATTTGAATTTATGCCTCTTGAACAGAAACTGTATTTCCCTCCTGGTAATTACATCTGTACCTTTCATGATCTAAAGAAAAAAACATCATTACCAGTTGAAAACCCATCACAGCCTACCCAAGAAGGGTGTGTTGATCTATTGGCTGGTCTCCTTGACATTTTGTTCTTTTCTTTACAATAGTGTTGATGAAACTATTCTAATTATGCTCATAAAACATCCCTCTACTCAACCTTACCACTAGCTTTCTCAGACGTCAATCTTAAAAATTTCGGAGTGCATGATCTTCCAGAGTGCAGGACAGGGGCAAATACTGGATAAATGATGGCCACATTACAGGTGACAAAGTCAGTCTTGAAGCTGCTGAAGCTTATCCATGGGTACAGTTCCTGTCAAGAACTCTGTAATGTTTTGAACAACTAATAAAAAAAAAAAAAAAAAAAAAAAAAAAAAAAAGCAACCCTAAGTTGAGTCCAAGACCAGGCTCCTCACAGATCCCTGCGTACCAGAAGCCTCAGATCAGATGGGCCATCTTTCTTTTGTCCTATTCAACTTCTTCACTATGTGCAGCAGAGTTCTTCCATTATAAGATTTCATAGTTAAAACATCAATTAACTCATGGGACATTTGTGGCAAAGACAATAGCAACAAAATATAAATATTCTCTCGTCACCTTCTAAGAGTGCTAGGGACAGTCTGACTGTGGGTCCATCTATGTACTTCCAAAAGCAAGGAGGAGAAACAGGAATGAAGAAGCAAGTCTAAAGAAGGAGTAGATTGTTCTAAGAAAAGAATTAGGGGCACCTGGAGAACAAGAAAAGGTCAAGAGAGAAATGAAAAGATGGAAGATAAAAAGGAGAATCTACTGTGCCACCTGGGACTTGGGGAAATATCATGGTCCAGAGAATTTTTAAGAAATTTTGCAGCATACAGAATTATTAAATTTTCTGCTTCACTGCCCACCCCCCACCTGCTTCCCACAGAAGACTCCATGCCTCCTTATCCTCTAAGTCTTAGTCAGATTTGTGTTTATTTGGAATATGTCATAGTGTCACTTTATGTAGAGTAACAGCATGAAGGCTCTGGGTAATTTGATAGTATATTTACTTATTTTTTGAGTTTGAGAGACTTAAGGATTACCTTCTCAGATATTAAATCAGAGGCTGAGGGAAGTACTTGATTTACTGAATTTCTTCCAAAGTCACAGGAGAAGTTACATACTTTTCTTCCCTTGCTAAGCTAGAGCCTCCTGAAGTTAAAGGTGAAGAGGCAGGATCCTCTGGGATGCTAAGAAATAATTCACAAGGTGAATTAAAGAAAAAAACAGAATTTGAGTGAAAATTGTGGCAAAGACAATAGCAACAAAATATAAATATGAAAAAAGAAGAAATCTGCTTTTCTGTATTATGGAGTTTGTAGACCATGTTTCTTCTCTTTCTACATCCCTGGCCCCTCCATCAAAAAGAGGAACAAATGAACCAAAATCTGAAAAGTCTACATAGATTTTGGCACACAATGATAATTCATAGGACCATTACTATTTGTTCACCAACTTTCTCCAGTTGATCCATTTTTGGATCAAGTTAAGATCATGGAGGAAATATTCTGATCCCACTATGCCCGAAGCCTTCCATTTGGTAGGAGATTTGCTTCACTTAAACATCAAATAGCACAGGGCTACACAGAGAGACATACTTTCATTGTAATTGAAAAAATGTATTTTTGTAGGTGGTTCAAGGAAGTGAGGATAAATACTCTGAGGAGGACAAGTGATCTCTGAAAGACAGGAGCTGACTAAACATCTAATAAGACACAAACTAAGTAGAAGGCATATTATGGGACACTCACATTTGCAGGCATTGGACTGACTACTGGATGCAGCCATGCATTGGTTGTCTCCTGGGCTTGATTTCCTGCATCTCTGTCATCAACTGAATGCGAAACTGCTCAGGACACTCAATCTTTCCGAGTTCCCAATTTTGCAAGCATACTATGTTAGTGCATTGGTCGACTCAATAATGTGCTGTTAATTCTTATGATGTTAATTTATAGATCCAATGCTACCCCATCAAAATACCAGCAGGTATTTTGTAGAAATGGATAAGTTGACACAAAATGTACATGGAAATGCAACAACCTAGTATAGCCAAAACAACCTTGAAAAGAACAGAGCTGGAGGACTCAAAGTACCTGATTTTAAGGCTCACTTGAAATCACTATAATATTGGTACAAAATATATACAACAGGGCACAGAACATAGATCATAAATATTAGGTATACATACAATAAATAAATGTTCAGAGAATATTTATGCTCTGTGTTCATGCATTCATATCAATAATTAAATGAGGAAAGGATAATGTTTTCAACAAATGTAGTCAAGTGAGTGGATATCCATACTAAAAAAAATAATAAAGTTAAATTGACCCTTATTTCATACCATGTACAATAATTAACCAGAGATGAAGCACACACCCAAACATCAGAAATAAAACTAAAAAGTGGCTAGAAGAGATTATAAATCTTTCTAACCTTAGGGTAGGCAAAGACTTCCTGAAAAAACTTGAAAGGCATGAAATATGAAATTAAAAAAATGGTAAATTGGGCTTTATAAAAAAATTCTGGCATTCAAGACATTATTAATAAAATGGAAAAGATGTCACAGACTAGAAGGGGTATACATACACACATACACATGTATGTGTATATAGACATAAATACTGTATGCATGCCTGTATACACACACTTATATACACAATGACTTTGGAAAATGCCTTGATATTTTCTTATAAACATGTGCTTATCAAATGACCAGAAGGTCTACTGCTAAGTATTTATCCAAGAAAAGTGAATACATATGCCCATAAAACATCTGTACATTAATGTTCACAGAGCTGAGCAACAGAAGCCAGCCACAAAAGAGTCCATGTTATGGCTCCATCAATAAGAGCCAAAATTAATCCACATGGATAAAAACAGACCAATGGTTGCCTGGGGCAGGGAGGAAAGAGAGGTACTAACTGCAAAGGAATATGAAAAAAAAAAAACTTGGGTGATAGAAATTTTCTATATCTTGATTGGGGCAATGGTTGTACAAGTGTACACACATATCAACTTATAGAACTGTATACTTAAATGGATTTGTTTTACAAATTATGCTTTATTAAATTTTATGTTTAAAAATGTAATGATGCTGCAGTTAATACTGTGATGTGGTTGAGGAAATAAATTTATCTCTACTGGACATTGGGCTTTAATGTTATTTTTGTTCAGTATCAGTGGAGATTTTGCCAGACGTTCAGCCTTAAAAATGAGTGGTCTGTGCCCTTTTCATCCTTGAATTCACAGTACTACCCAATGGTGGTTTGTTACATGAGCCAGGCTCATACTGAACTCAAAATAAAGGTAGATCAGAGCAGCTGCTCTTTATTTCTGTGGTGTTAAATGACAACCAGGGAATAGGGTACTGGTTTTTAATTCTGCAAAATGCTATGAGGTTTGGTAGCACACAATTTTTTTCTCCCTTTGTTATACCTGTTCTTTGATAATTTAATAAGCCAGACGACTCTGTTCAAAAAAAAAAAAAAAACACTATAGTATCATGAGTCCAATGCCATTCTTGAGAACACTAAAAGCATCAGCAGAGATTTTATTTTATTTTATTTTTTTTGCCACATACATTTTATCCTTAAGGATAAAGAAAATGTCACTTTTATTCAGAGAAATTGATTTGCAATTTCATGGATTCTAGTTATTAAACCCATATTTGCTATTGGTATATTCCTTCATTCTATTTTTTTCCTCAGTCAATAGTGAAGAGCCTTAGAAGTGTTTGGGTTTTAATGTTATTTTTGTTATCTTCATAAAGCTAGCAATTTTGGATACTTTGCAACCCAAACAAGTTGACAGCTACTGGCACTGCAGATTTGATTTAAGAAATGTATTTGGTGTAGTTAAAAATACTTTTTTTGTTGTTTGCTAAATGATGATTTGATTTTGTGATTAACTATTAAAGGGATTAACTTCTTTATTGCTACAGTACGCATAGAGAAAAATTATTCAATTACCCCCTAGCAAAAATCATCTGATTTTCTAATTTCCATTTAAGTCAGTAAGTGATAAGATCCATGGATCCATGGATCAATATTAAGGAAATATTGATAAAGGTTGGCAATCATTCATTACGAATTACTTGTGTCTGACATGTCAAATCTAGAGGTAGATATGACACGGCCCCATATATAGTAACCATTCCTGAGTTTCTTCAGAGTTCAAGTAAAATGTATCTAGATAATGTCAGATATATGTGCATGTCTTGAAATCTGTGTAGAAATATTAGAATTATATTAATTGTACAATTGCTCTGGTTTCTGTGCTGGCATTCAAAGTGATACTGAACTGACAAATAAATGAACTGGAAATCAGATAATCTAACTAGTAGTATTTATCAATTATTTGTCACATCACATATGTATACCTCTGCAAATAGAAAGTGGGACCCTTTTTGACTGAAGCTACATTACTTTTCCTCTGCACATATAGCCTCCAACAGAGTATCTAGCAATGACACTTAACTTTGCATTAACACTACTGAATTAATGAATACTAGATTTTAATTCCAACCAACCACTAAGATGGAGAAGTTGTGGTTCTTAACCTTTTCTCATTCATAGACTCCTTTGAGAACTGAAAGAAAACTATTATTACCAGAAACAAATGAACATAAAACAATGTTATGCATATTTATTTTCAGGGGACCCTGGAACACAACTCTGGTCTCTATATTAAGAATTCAATACAGGAATTTTGAAAATTAGTATTTTCCTGTCAGCAAACTAGTCATCTGCCACTTAACTTTCTAAATACACATTTAGAGTTGCATTTCACCTAAGCCTACTAAAATTTCTTTTGGAATAAAATATTCTCTAGAAGATTAGCATCCAAATTACATTGGTTATATTGTCAGATTTGCCACTAGCCAGCTGTGTGACTTTGGAGGATTCCCATAAATAATCTGGGCTTTGGTTCCAGACCTGTAAATTAAGGAGTTTGAACTAAGATGTTTTCTAAAGTTCCTTATGGCTCTGAATTCTTAGTTCAAAAGCAATGAAGTTTCCCAGATGAAAAAAGGGATATGTGCAATGTAAATAATGACTTTACAATCTGCCATAAGAAAGAGGCACTAAGCATCAAATTCAATTGACTTTTAAAAATACGAAAAGTAAACATTTTGCAGATATCCCCAGGAATCCAAGAATCAGATCTATAGCTGAAGTATAAAATCAATTTAGGACCCTTTAGATTTCTAGTTTGTGAGGAAGAAAATGGCCCCTATCCCCATTGGCCACTTTACTTTCAAAACCATCTAAATATTGAGAATAGCCCATCACTCAAAATTATTTGATTTCTGATTCT
The DNA here is from genome assembly GCF_001458135.2 of Marmota marmota marmota. Lineage (NCBI taxonomy): Eukaryota > Metazoa > Chordata > Mammalia > Rodentia > Sciuridae > Marmota > Marmota marmota. The sequence goes on from NW_026000221.1 coordinate 6,360,246, forward strand.
AAAATAACAGATGCCTAAGGAAATGAGATTTGTGCAGGAACCGACACAGGTGGTATCTAAAATACAATGTACTTCTTTCTGTGATGCTAAGGTCTTTTCTTGACATCAAATATAATATTCTGTGACATCAGTACAGGCAGGGAAGTATCCTGTCAGATTCATCTTTCTAAAATGCCACTTAAATAATTTCATTTCCCATGCCACAATCCTAAGAGTTTCACTATTCATCAAAGTTCAAGTTTCTATCTACAGAGGGTTCACCATCATCTGGCTCTAATAGAGATTGTTTTTCCCTTTTCTCCCCAAACTGAGCATTTTATTTTAGACAAATTAGTGAACCAAGTCCTGCTTCTTCATCATATCCAGGTCAATGTCCTCTCCGTCAAATCTGATTAGACACAGAGTTTCCTTGCCAGTAATAGAGGAGGAAACCACAGCTAGAAAAGAGTATCATTGAACACCAATTTTAAGGCATCACAGGGCTTTATAAAAAGAAAAAGGATGAAGAACTAAAGGTCCATATCTGAAAGGAAAACAAGGTAACTGTGCTTGCTTTTGCTCAGATTCTCTCTCAATTCTGCAAGAGGCTGCTGGGACCCTGAGAAGCTAATCGGTCACAGCAAAAGAGAAATGTGAATTTGAGTTCAGAGCATACAAAGGAAGAGAGGATGAACCAGAGATCAACCCTGTTTCAGAGTCTAAAGCCCAAACTAATCATTTCTAATCCCTGTTAGATTAAGATGATCTAATATCTGTTAGAAACAAAAGTAAGCCTTCTGCAAAGATGATAAAATAGAAAACAAAATCTTAGGCTCCACCTTATCTCTAAATAATTTCTTAAATTACACACTGAACCTGATCTAAAAATTAAACATTTTATAAGCTAAGAACAACAGATGAGACCTTCATAATAGTAGCATGAGATATAGATTTTAAATCATCTATGTATGTTCAAAAATTGAAGGATGATTTTTTTCAGAAAATAGGAGAGGACTAATTAAAATCCTAAAACCTGAAAATTAAGAATTCAAGTAATAAAACTAAAAGCAGATTAGACATTGTAAAAGGGAGATTTAGTGAACTGGAAGAAAGGTCAGAGAAATATGTGGGATCAAAATTTGTAAAAGATGAAAACACAGAAGAATATAACACAAAAAAGGATTTAGAGACAAAAGACTGTAAGAAAGATTCAGTGAAAAAAATATAATATACATATACTTAGAATCACAGACAAAAAAGATAATAGAAAATGGAACAGAAGAAATATTGTAAAATATATTGGTTTAAAAAAGTTTCAAAACCAAGAAAACATCAATTAATAAATTTAAGAAGACTATGAACTCCAAACATGATTAATACATAGGGAAAAAAATCCTACTAAAACACATAATATAAAGTGTCAAAATAAAAATTGAACAGATTATTTTAAAAAGCTGGAAGAATAAAAGACACATTGCCTTCAAAGCAACAAAAGTAGAATTAAGAGCTGACTTCAATAGAAACAGAAGAGCTGGAACTGCATACCTGATTTTCCATAACCAGCAGATATTTTCCCCATTAAATAAATGTAAAAGATGACAAATTTAATTTTTCTAGAAAATATTATCAAAGCAACAACATAAGGATTTCCTTAGAAGAAAAAAATTATCCCACAGAGAATCTCAGAGATAAAGAAAGGAAGAGCAACCCAAAGGATGAATGCATGGGGAATGTAAATAAATACTGGCAGAAGAAAACATTAGCAATAATATACTATGGAGTTTAAAAATATACATTTAATTAATTCATAAACCTGATCAACAGTGTAAGTCAAAAAATGATAAAGAGTTAGAAATTTTAGGATTCCTATATTCTCAGGGAAGAAATAAAACTATGAATTTACAATTAACATTGACCAAAGGCATCCATTATAATAAGAGGGATAGCTCTTAAAAGAAAAAAAACACATACAAATAATAAGTGAACAGAGGATAAAGGAACAGTGAAAAATTCATCTAGATAAGGTGAGAAAAGAACAAAGATGAAAACATTGTCAAATACAGAGTGATTAAGAAGAATCAAAACCACACCTCAGTAATTACATCAAATATAAATTAATAAATACTCAAATTTTTACAAGATCAAAAGATTGTTTAAAAACAGTAAACTAAGCTCTGTGCTGCTACAAAAAAAAAAAAAACACTTAAAAAAATGAAAGGATACAGAACATTTGAAAGTAAAGGGAAAAGATACCATTAAGAACACTAAACAAAAGAAAGGTAATGCAAAGCACAGTTAAGGGGAAAGCATTAATAGAAAACATGTATCATGACAGAAGAGCCAACCCACCAGGAAGATTTAGTCTTTCTAAGTTTGTACGTCTTTATTAAGAGAGCATCAAGGGCTGGGGTTGTAGCTCAGTGGCAGAGCATTTGCCTTACACATGTGATCCTCAGCACCACAAAAAAATAAATAAATTAAATAAAGGTATTGTGTCCATCTATAACTAGAACAACAAAAAAATACCAAAAAAAAAAAAAAAAAAGAGAGAGAGAGAGAGAGAGAGAGAGCATCAAAATACATAAAACAAAATTGGGCAGAATTAAAACAAAGAAAAATAAATTTCTGATTATATTTAGATATTTGAACACATTTCCCTGAGTAAATACTGCAATCAAGTACAAAGGAAAAACCATTCTATCAGGATAGAAAATATTTGAGCAATACAAAGAATCAACAAGACATAATCAAGAATCTAAACCACTTTAAAATAAATATTAAAAGAATACACAGAACATCAAAAAAAATTGATCTTATGCTATTCACAGAGTATATAGAAGTGGCAAGTGATTGCTCTCTGACCACAGGGGATATAAGAGAACAATAACTTTTTAAAAATGTAACTGGAAAAAAAATCTCCAAATATTTGGGGGTTAATCAAAGCATTACTAAACAAACTATGAATCAGAAAAGTAGTAACAATGGAAATAAAACATGGGAAATGAATTAAGATTTTTAAAGAGTGAAATGTAGAGTATGTAAGTGAAGGTATTTCAGAAAGGCAGTTAGAACTTCTCATTTATAACCTGACATAATTTTCATATATTAATATCTTTTATAAGGGAAAAAGACTGTAAAATCAATATTATTGGCATCCAACTTAAGATGTTAGACAAAACAATGCAAATTAAACCTAAAGACAATTTTAGGCAGTAAGAGTTATAAATAAGAGTGGAAAGAAATGAAATAAGCAACCAAAATCACAAGAGAATCAAAGTTGAAAAATGGTTCTTTGAAAATACATCAAATGGATAAATCCAAGGTGAACATGATCTAAAAAATATGAGAGAATGAAAAAAAATCAACAATATTACAGAATTTAAAAAGGAGGTTACAGGTCAGATACTGCAAATATTAAAAAGATAAGGCAATCTTAGGAAAATTCTGCCAATACACATCAAAATTGAGACTAAATGAAATTTCTTTAGAAATATTTTTTACTGAACTTTCATGAGAAGATTCAGAAAAATTAAATGCTCTGTAATTCCTAGGGAATTGAACCTACTATTAAGAAAAAAATCTTGAAGAGAGATCCAGATCATGATGGATTTATCAGCTAATTCACTACGTATTTAAAGAAAAGTTACCACAAATGTTAAACCTTCCCAGGGAATAGAAAGAGGAAAAAAACTTCCCAATGTACTTGTGAGGGTGGCATAACCTTGATTCCAAAGCTTAACAAAAATACTCAAGGGAAGAAAAAGTATAGGTTGAAATAATAATTATAGGCGATTTTTTAAAATAAAAACATCAAGTTCTGTAGCTTATAAAAAGTGTATTATGTCTTGAAGAGTTTGGGCTTATACAAAAGGTGGTTCAACATTTGAAAATAATGTAATTCATCTCATTAACAGAATAAAGGAGGAAAAACATATCTTGATGCAAATGAAGCTTTGATAAAATTCAACATCCATTGGCATTAATTTTTAAAGGAATACTAGCAATCTAGAAACAAAAGGGAAATTTCTTGATTTGAAAAAGGCAAAATGCATACACACACACACACACACACACACACACACACACACACCCATACCAAAATCAGACTTGGTAAGAAACGGTAAAAAGTTTTCTTGTAAGATTAGGAATGATATAGGAATGCCCATTAATACCATTCACATTAAGCTTTGCACTGGAGGTCCTGCTCCCTGTAATAATCAAGAAAGGAAGATGAAGGATAAAAGAATCAAACCAGAGAAAATCATTCCATTTTCTGTAAATTACATAATTATATATACACAATTTTTCAAAATGCTGACAAATAAGTAAATTAATAAGTGTACTGAGCAGAATTTCTCATTATAAGATGGATATATCAATAATTAATTATACCACTATACCAGCAATAATTAAAAAATAAAAATTTAAAATACATAAAATTAGGGCTGCAGTTATACCTCAGTGGTTGAGTGCTTGTCTAACATGTGTGAGTCACTGGGTTGAATCCTCAGCACCATATAAAATAAATGAATTAATAAAGATATTGTGTCCATCTACAACTAAAAAAATTACATAAAATTTATACTAGTACCCCAAACATCAAATACCTAAAGTAAGTGCATAAAAACTTACATAAGACCTTTAACTAATAAAGTACTTTCACAATTGGAGAGAGAGTCCTGTTCATGAATTAGGTAACTTGTGACTTTAAGGGTCATTGTCAGCTCTTGCTCTCAACATGACCTAGAGTGTGATTGCAATCTCAGTTAAAATTCAAGCAAGTATTTTTGGAGACAATCTAATCTTAAGTTCGTGTGCAAATAAAGAAGTCCAAGAATATTCAAGATGCTACTGAAGAAGTAATTAGTTTATCAGGTTTCAATTTTTTGAAATAATGAAATAAAAAATAATGAAGCATATAGAAGATTATATTGGAGAACATTCTCATAAACTAAATTACCAAAACCCATAAACAGAATAAAGTTATACCCATAAAGGAAAAATCTGCTATACTGAACTATACTAAAATTTAAAAATTCTGTTCATTAAAAGATATCATTAAGACTGTGAAAAGGCAAAAGAGAGAGAGAAAGAGAGAGAGGGAGGGAGAGGGGGATTTGATGTAATCTATAAACAACAAAGAGTTCATTTTCTGAATTTATAAAGATTTTCTACAAGTGAATAAGATTGAGATTCCAATAGCAATATGAAAACATATGAATAGACACTTTGCAAAAGAGCATATTCAAATGGACAGTACATTTTTTTAAAGATCCTAAATCATCTGATTCAACAAGTAACTAGAAACTTAAAATGCAATGTTACTACCATATACTTACAATATTGGCAATAATAAAAATAGTGACAACACCAAATGCTGTAGAATATGCACATCAGTGGAATGCTCATCCACTAGCTTTGGGAATATCAATTGATATAAACACTTTGGAAAAGACTTTTTTCAGTATCTACTTGAACATGATATTGCCTGAGGACTAAGCAATTCCATTCCTAGGCATATACTCAACAGAAATACTGACACAGCTGTACTAAAATATATTTGCAAGAATACACATAGCAATATTATTTATTCTAGTTTAAAATCAGAAGCAAATCAAATGTCAATCAATAGTAGAATTGATAAATTATGGTATACCCATACAATGATATACTACCAAAATTTTAAAAGACAGCTACATACAACAACACTGATGATTATAAAACAGTTGATGCTGAGACCCTCCACAAAATACCATGCAGTGTATTATTCTTTTACATAGCCTTCAAAAATAATCCACGGGAATAGAAGTCATGACAGTGCTTACCAGGAGGAATTGTATATTAATAAGAAGGGCATGGTGGATAATGTATTTATTTCCTATGACATCAGCCCTGAAGATAGAAGAGGGTTCTCAGGGCTTGTCATCTTAAATACTGACCCACAGTTGTTCTTAATCCTACTTTAAAGAGTGTTGGAACTGTTTATTGAGTTACAATTTAACAAAAGAAGGGGTATGCATGTCTAGCAAGCAGAAAGTCCTCATTCTTGGTTGTTTCCTAATACTGATGCAATTCATCAGTGTCAGGCTTTTGTCAAAACTGTGTGTGGTGGCCTGACTGTGTGGCGAGTTTGGCCATTCAAACACTAAAATCCACTTTGGCAGCCTCCATTGAGAGAGGTCTCAGCCTTAGGCTTCTCAGACATAGGGGTGATTATTTGAAATTACAAAGTGCTGCAGTGTGTCTAGGTCCTTTGTCATATGACTTGCTGGATCCTTCCACCAAAGATGTGGGGAATTTTTTTTTTTTTTTTTACCATGTGGTGTGCATGTGTGTGTTCACCTGGTGATAGTTCATTCATTTGTATAATTTTCTATGTATATATTTACTTTAATTAAAAAAGTTTAAGACAACTAGCCAGGCTGCAGATCCTGGCTTGAATTTTCTTAATTCCATGTAGTACTTTACTGATCACCAAAATGGAACAAAAGCAGGAGTTCACCATACAAGATACATACACACATAGATGTGTCTATGTATATCTACTACATAGAAGAGTAGATTCTTTGCTGTTTCTGAGAGATTAACCCCACCATTTGTATTGTGATGCTCAGAACTGCTTTGGGATTCTGCCAGCAATAAGGTCTTCACTAGTTGTGGCCCTTTGACCTAGGGCCTCCAGAATCTTCTTTCTTTATAACTGGGCCAGTCTGTGGTATTGCATTACTGGCATCAGAACATGGACTAATATACCCTAGTTGAATTTCAAATATCTACATGCATGGACATGGTTGCCATAACAAGTCATAACAGTGATTATAAAATCCACACATGACAAAAGTTTTATCCCTCTCTTATCTTCCCTAATCAAGTGTAAACCACCTAAAGTCAACTTTGTTCCTAAGCAAGCATTACATTCATTTTAACAAATTAGGTAAAATAGATAGAGCATGTTGATTCATTTTTAACCTATTAAATTCTGACATATCAAGTTATCTGCCGGGAGTAACGGAGGCTTAGGAGATCCACAGGTGTAGAATTGATCTTCAAGTCACACATCCTGACTTACAAAGGACAGCCCCAGTTTACAAGTGTTGTCCCAAGTAATTCTTAATAGTAGCTCTTTTACTTTCAAAGTTTTCCACTTTGGATAAAAATTTAATGGTTATTCTATTTAAAGAAACACTTTTCTAGCAGTTAACTATAGCCATAATAATGTTGTATAATAAACAACTACACACATCAGCAGCATACAGTAAATATTTGTGTAGTTCACACGTCTGCATATTGGCTGGTAGGAAGGTAGCTAATTGAAGCTGGTTGACTGTGCCATCTCTCACACATGCTCCTTCTCATGCTGCTTCTTGTGGTGGTGGCACAAAACAAGACCAAATGGATACTTTCCAGGCTTTTGGTCATGCCATGCCCACTGGCCTTCTTATGACCAAAGAAGACCACATGGTCTAAAAAAAACCCCAAAAACAAAAAACAAACAAACAAACAGAAAACATACCCCACATCTTTGGTGGAAGGATACCAGCAAGTCATATGACAAAGGACCTGGACACAGGGAGGAGGCAATCCATTGCAGCACTTTGTAATTTCAAATAATCACCCCTGTGTCTGAGAAGCCTATGGCTGAGACCTTCCTCAATGCAGGCTGGCAAGGTAATTTTACCTGTCACTTTATACTGCAGTGACTTTCACAGAACCAGGTGAGAGGAACCTTAATCATAAGTTGAAGCTTTGGGGGAAAAACATTTGAGCCCAGTAGATAAGAGTTCAGTGGTAGACTGTGTGATGATTTCTTCTGAGAACGCTGTCTAATTCTATCTGTGCATTGCACACAAACGAAGTAGAGAAGTCCCTGAGCTAAGTACAAGCCCAATTTTTCTTCTGATATCTGTTACAGAACACTCACTTTTCACTTCAAAGCAGACAAGCAACAGAGACAGACGCAGAAACCATAGAACACAACCTTGAGTACAGACAGAAACATTCTTCCTTAAAAATGAAACAAAACAGAATCGGAGAGTTACCAGAGTTCTCTTAAGCTTTATGAACTGTGTTCCTTTGATAACGCTCAGGAGAATCCCATGATCATGTCATGAAATGTACCAGCAAGTACATAAGTAATGTCCCATCTGGATCTTGAATTCTCCATTTCTGATTTAAGGAGCTGGGTTTATAAAGCATCCCTACTCCCACATGCCTTTCTAGCAAGAAGCAGCCTAGCAGAGATGAGCCTCTCTAGCAGGGGCTCATCGCTTGCTCCTCTTCCTATTTTCGTATCCATGGGAAAGGTGAAAGGAATGTGTGTTTATCTAAGAAAGTGTCAACTTTCAAGGCTCTTCTGTGTTAGAGAAATATCCACTGGACCTCAGAGCTGATCATTTGACCTTAGCAAATAAAAACAATTATACAGAAACTATGAGGTCAAGTTAGATGAACTTGGAGCACAGCAGATAAGTAATCGAGTCAAGTTCTACTATTAGATTGACATGAAACATGAGCTCACTCAGCCTCCATTTCTTCTTCTGTACTAGATTGTGCTAAATAACCTTCATGACTCCTTTCAACAATCTCGGTGAATGTGTGAAGTCAAGAATGACAAACTCCACAATGCTCTGTCAAAAATGGATGAATTTTTGAAATTCACCAGAAAAATACACAGCTGCCATGGAACCCTGGACCAGAATGTCTTAAAATATGTTCTGCCTTCTTACCCTTTTTTGATTGATTTCCTAAGTAAATTTTCTAACCCCCTGATGATAACTTATTGCTTCCGGTCATTAAGGTCAATGTACCAACACATCTTACACCATTCCTTTCAGGGGCATGGGGAATGTAAAAGAACAAGTGGTTAAATGTGCCATGACATCTCATCACCATAGTAGGCACAAAAATAGTGCACCAGAAATCCTTTATTTTCTAATGTTATTCATTCATTCAATACTGATGGAATGAGGTTTAGAGTGAAGGATAAATATTCACAGACAAAGAAATGAAATATTTCTTTCAAAGAGCTGAGAATCTAACATATAAACTCACAGATAATGACCATTCAGTTATAGCAATGTGAAACATGCTATAATAAAGATTCACATGAAGTCATGGAGGCCCAGGGAATGGAAGACCTAAGTACAAATAACTTTTCAAACAGGGATTAATACTCCTGTATACACTAATACTTTACAAGGCTTTGATGTCAATTACTTTATTTGCCAAAGAACCTTGATGGAAAAATGCCTTCGTTACAACCTTTCTCCTTTTGTGGGAAACCAAAGACAGAGATAATATCTTGATTTTTTTATGTTATCAGAACTATTACAGATACTACATAATAATAAAAAAAAAACTCTGAAGTTTCTCCTAGCCATTAAACTAGCAATACCATTCCAAATACTTCAGTTTATTTGCCCCTTCTGAGGATAGGAATCTAATCTCTTGGATTAGGTGTAGTATCTTTAGCCCAAACTCTTATGTATTGGAGTAAAATCTGTAATGATGATCAGACTGAAGACCCATAGGCACTGAAATCTCCTTGATTACTTTTTAAAAAACTCATTTATCTTAATTAGGTTATTTTGTTATACTCTCCACAAGGCCAGAATAAATATAGATTGTGTGTATTAAAAAGATTTTCCAAAAAAACTAAAAATTAAATTATTATTAAATTATTTTGTGCTAGTAAAAATAATAAACATAAAAATATATTAACAAAACATATATTCCTTTGTAGTTGACTCACTTTTTACACTTAATTAAAAACAAAAATAAATAATATTTAGGTGAAACTATTTTCCAACTTACATATTTTCCTGAGCTTACTTATATATATATTACTTTTCAGATCTTTAGAAATATGTCTTCTAGATCATTCACAGGAAGAGCAATCAGAGATTCTGCTTATTTATCTTTTAAATAAAAAATATACTTGGTTTCCTTCCATTGTTTACTTCCCACCTTCTCACTCCAGATATTAATAGCCTGTAAAATCTTTGTGAGAAAAATGACATTTTAAGGGAAGCAAAACTGTATCTCCCTAACATGAATGATAGTATGCTAAGAAAAACTACAAGAAATACTTTAATGCATTCATGTTTGATGCCATAGCTTTAAGTATAAATGAGGGTAAAAGAAAATGATTGCAAGAAGCAGCAGTGTGCCTCGCTTTAGGTAAATGTGGCAGATGTAAGATGATAGAGCAAAAAATATTCTTGTAATGCCTGCTAACTAAAACTTCCTGCTTCACTGAAGTGCTGGTATAGAATAGATAATTAGGCCCTATACTGAACAGGGGAATTCAAAAATGAGGATGTTCTAAGAAAAAAACAACATATTAACCAATTAATTAAAAAGGTATTCTACAAAATTTTACTGTAAACCAATAGGAATACAGTATCTAATTTACAAATTTCCACCTAGAGAAAGAAGTTGCTTTAACCCAAATTTTCAAATTGTTATGTTATGTGAAAATAATGATTTTATAAATATGTTAGCATTACAGTATATTTCAGTAATTTCACAGTATTAATAATTTTATTAATTAAATGCTTATTTGTGCCATGCATAGTACCAACACATTAAATATCATCTGCTTTTAATATTTATTTTCTGAATTCCCACTGTAAAAGAAGAGGGAATGGACACAAATTAACTTATGTATTCAAGATTGCATAGCCAATGGGGAGGGATGTCCACAGTTACCTACTTCTAATGGGAGGGGTGTCCACAGTTACCTAGTTTTCCATTTCCATAATACCATGTAATTCTTCTGCGTGCATATATGTACATGTGTGTTTCTATGCTTTCCCTTTATTTCTCTTACCCTCAAAAGAACCCCAAGGGTGCAAAAAATAAAAGACAAAATAAATTCCCACCATTATGAATAGGAGGGGGAATGTGACCAGTTTCAAACCATACTGAGAAAATTCAATTACATAATTTTTTTAGTTTTAAGAAATAATGTACTGACTTCTTAGTGAACAAAATTTCCAGAATACAAAGCTATATTCATCAGACAGTATTAAAAGCTTAAAGATCAGAGTTTAAAGGTCCCAAGTGTTGGTTTCCCTGATATGTGGTCCCCTTGGCATAACAAAGCATTAACTCCATGCTTTTTCTTTGCCAGTCAGATTGGAAGGAAAAGCAATCCTTTACTCAGCCATTAAACATAATGCCCACCGTCAGACTAAGAGAAGCAAAAAGGGGCACAAGATTAAATGCAAGTGGCTCATTTAACTCTGACAACCTCTTTATATGGGCGAATATGGCCATCACTCCTCCAGTCTGGAGCCACTTTGGCAGAGATGTTTTATAAAGAAGGATTATTAATGATTTCCTCAACTTTTTAGAGTTGTGAACTTGCCACCCCAATAAAACAGATAGCATCGTGGATTATTTCTAGCAAGCAGAGACAAACATCTCTAGGAAAGTGATTTGCATTCTGCTTATAGAAATTCTGGGTGGTGACTATTAATTCTGTACAAAACTTATTTTACCAAGATATGACCATACATATAGAGAGTGACTCTACCTTATTCTAACTGTAATCTAAGTTGTTTTAACATAAATTGTTTCTTTTGGAAATAGACCCAAAGGAACAAAAATGGACTATTATATGGGAACACCTTTATATTCAACAACACTATATTTATTAATTAATTCCTTCAATAATCCTCATAAATAATGAACATCATCATCACACCTGGGAGATAGAGAAACTGAGATTCAGAGAAATGAGGTACAAAGCCTGGTTCTTTCTATGATTCTCTTACTCATTTTTTTCTTCTGAACTGGGCTTGTAAACAGTACCACACTCCCCTCACACTGCCCTTTCCTGTGGTTCCTTTCATAGGAAGTTCTATTTCCTCAGACTCCACTTCACTATGCCAGAAGAATGTGGTCTCCTAATTCAAGGAACTTTGCTTTGCCTCAGGAAAAATCTTCACAGGGAACAAGCAGTTCAGCAGCCCTGCTCACTATACTGCAGACACAAGTAGTCAAATTGTGATTCTTTGGGATGTTCCAATAGGAAGAACTGAAGTGTTTAATTAGACAAGAGGATTATCAAGGGTTAATTGTGGTGGCACTGTTCATGATTTTATTTTTTAAAAATGGAACTAACCAAATGTCCATCAATAATATAAGGAATAAACAAAAAGTGTTATTTTTCATAATACGGGAATAAATATGAACCAAATACAACCACCATGTTAAATCAATGACACATTGGGCTATTTCCTTGCATCATGACGCATTCATAGATTTATTTACTGTGATGGCTAATTTTATGTGTCAATTTAACTAGGTCATGAGATTCATATATCTTGTTAAACATCATTCTGGGTGTGTCTATGAATGATGTGGATGAGATCAACATTTGGATCAATAGACTGAGTAAAGCAAATGCCTCCATGATATAAGTGAGCCCCATCCAATCAGTTGAGTGGCTGAATAGAACAAAAGGGATGAGTAATGGAGAATTAATTCATATTTTCACTCTCCCCACTACCTCCTGACCATCTTCAAGGAAGGACAGCAGTCTTCTTCTGCCCTGGAATTCTTATTAGAACTTGGACCATTGGCTCTTCTGGTTCTCAAGCCTTTGTACTTGGACTTTAAACTATACCATCAGCTTGTCAACTGCAGTTCTTAGGACTTTCACGCTCAATAATCACGCGATCTAGTCTCTCTCTCTCTCTCTCTCTCTCTCTCTCTGTGAATGTATATACACACACACAGTCATGGCTCTATTTTCAGGGAAATTTTTCAAAATCACTATCTAGAAAAGGAGGTTGCTCTGAGCCTTCGGTAGGGGGAGAGCACAAACCAGGAAGCACCCGATTTATAATCTCCCAAGAAGTTATGAAGGTAAATTTCTTGAAAATTAGTGAGATAATCCCTGACAAAAATTCAATTGGGAAAATCAGTTAGCAATGAAAAATTAATATGATAGAAATGACCAAACTCAGGAAATCAATCAAGCAAAAGCAGACTAACTATATAATCTTACTTTCATCTGTAATGGTCACTTTGAATGGTGAGGGACAAGAAGTGGATGCTACAGGATAATAGGGTGCTGGTATAGGAGCAGCAACACAGATGTCATGAGGCTTTTCAAAAAGCATTTGCTTGTCTATTCAACCAGTACAGGATGCATGGAAACTAGAATATAAGCTATTGTCCTGAAAATACACCAGTGAACAAGAACTGGAACTAGCTCTCAGGTTTTTCACAAGATGGTCAATTTTATGTCAATTTAATGTCAATTAATGGAATCCAGATGAAGGCATCCTGTATGCAATTAGGACTTGGGATTGGAGTCTTGTCGAAAGATAAAGAATAGAGATTTAGCCAGACATGGTGGCACACACCTGTAGTTCCGGCTAACTGGGAGGCTGAGGCAGAAGGATGGCAATTCAAGGCCAGCTAGGGCAACTTAGTGAGACCCTGTCTCAACATAAAAAATAAAAAGGACTGGGGGTGTAGCTTGGTAATAGAATGCAATCCCCAGGACAGCTAAAATGTAAAAGAAAAATAAAGATTCAAATTTTCGAGTCACAAAGAGATAAAAGTTGAAATGGAAACAGAGAAGAGATTCATCGAAACAAGAGAAGAAATTAGGACAGACACACATTAGGGAAGGGGGGAGAAGGGGCAACAGTAGTCAAGGAAAAAGGAGAGGATCCACTAACAAAGACTGGAGTAGGAAGTGCAGTATGGAAAACAAGGCAAAAGAGAGAAGGGGAAAGTTCAGAGAAGAGAGCTTCCCAAGAGGCAGATTGGGAGATCTGGATGCCATGGGGTTTTAAACCCAACCAACCTCCAGTTAGAATTAGAATCTGTGAAGGGAAGCCTGCGTGGCAGGTCCTCTAAGGTAGCCAGCCTTGCAGAGTTGTCCAAGCACTGTGTGGTGCAGGACCCTAAAAGGGAGGTGGGTCAAAAGAGGCCAGTCTGAACAGACTGCACAGAGACAGCCCTGAGCATCTGCAGTGTGTGTTCCATGGACAGGATACTGAGAAGTGGCAGCCCAGGAAGAGAGATGCCATGTAGACAGCAGTGTAGAGGGATAACCATGACTGTGGACATTCAGAGTAATGTCCAGCATCATCATGAACTGGTGAACATGAGAACCAGCTGCACACCATTCCCTCTGTGCTTAAATTTATGCAGGACTCCATAGAAACTTGTGTGAAATCTAGAGAAGGAGAAGATGGAGAACTGTGATTTCACCAGGAAAATCGGAACTAAATGAGTACACTATAAATTAGCTCTGCTTAAATTTCCATGATTTAGCAGATTTTAGCTCAAAATAGAAATGAAGTACAGAATCAGCATAACACAGAGGATGACAGCACAGAATCCAAAGACTGCCTGCCTGAGTTCAAACCTCAGGTAAGCTGCGTGACCTTGAACAAATCACTTAACCTCTCTATGCTTTGTTTTGTTCATTTATAAAATGGAGTTCTTGATATGTTTACACCATAAGGTTGTTACGAAAGTTGGGTGAATAAATATTTGTGTAATACAGAGAACAGTTCTTACTGTGTGTGGTGTTATATTGTATTTGCTACTCTTGGTATTATGGAAACAAAAACAGCATTTCCTACAAAACTAATAAGAGAAAGAAGAGTCAATAATGTAAAAAGAGAAAAGAACGAAAGTGCTGAAAAGAAGCCAGGAGATTTGACGATGAGAAGATCCTCATGGTTTTGAGAATGGAGTAAGAGGACAGGTGGTAGAAGTAGAAAGCAGTCTGTGCAGGTTAAAGAAGAGTATAGAAGGGGAGCATAGAGAGGCAGAGATGGAGCGCCATCATTTGAGATGTCTGGCTGTGGAAAGATGGGACAGTGACTCTAGGACAACTTGGAGTATACATTTGTGCTTATCATAACGCGTTTCCAGAGCATCCTGGGCCACGCTACATGTATTGTGTCATTTCTTAGATACATTAGCCCCGGGGGACCTTGGTAACTCTTCCAGGACTGGGGAGTGATAGACTGACTCTGAAGGCTATCTTCACATTTGGGACCCACAGTGGCAGAGACTGCTGGCTGTCCCTTTCTCCCATGGCCATTGTTCACCTACTGTTGCAGGCTTTCTAGAAGTTAGCCAAGGCCTCCTGGGTGAGTTCTTGCCCAAGGACTGAGTACACATTCCCAAGGGGAAGATCCACATGTCAGAGTCAGGCTTGGATTGCAAAGCCACCTCCACTCTGGCACCACACCCTTTCCTGTCTCAGTTGCCAGGAAGGAAGACAACTCCCTGGCTGCAAGTTTTGTGTGGAAGACACAGAGCTCCCCCAGCCGCATCCCTGAATGACAGCCTGGAGGAGGGCGACCGGCCAGCCTGTTCACCAGCCATTCCTGTGACAACAGCAAGAAATACACTTAACATTATTTAGGGGACAAGAGATCAATTGTGGGACACTATATCATGTATTGTACTGGGAGTTAAAGAGATTAAAACAGAAAGACTGCTGCTTTGGTAGAGTTGATAAGTAATAAAATGTTCTTAGAAATTAGATTTAATTTTGTAATTGAAAATAAAATAAGACTGTATATTTTCATACAGTTTTTCTCAGACTTTAGGTATTTATTTACAGTTTCATAAATTTTGCTAGACTAGAGATATTATTTTATCTATAGCACTTGGAACAGCATCTGGATAAAGATTTAATATTTGCTAAATTTGAAAAAAATAAGCATATATACCAGCGATTTTATGTGTGTGTATACACACACACACACACACATATATATATACACAAATATACATCTACCTATTTATATGTAGGCATGCATTGCATAACAGGAATACAGTCTTGGAAATGCATCATTAAGTGATTTCACTGTGCATAAACATCACAGAATGTATTTACACAAACTTAGACAGCCATAATCTCACTAGGCAATAGAACCTAATGGGACCACCAAAGTATTTGCAATCCATGTTAATTGAAACATTGTTATATGGTACATGACTATATCTGCAATTATGAATTTGATACTCTAGTTAATTTTTTCTAGCTTATATTAAATAAGATTCTAGTACATTTAAAATTAAGAATATGTTTTTACTGCCAAAATAATTTTGCAGACAACCAGAGGTGAGTGAACTGTTTTTTTCTGAAATACCACTTAACTATAACTCACTTATCATGCAATCCACCAATGCATTCTGCCCCTGATGCTGTACAGAAGGCTCAATGAACTCATGTTTAGTAAGATTAATCATGAGGCATATGATGAGTGAGTTCCTACAGAAAGAATTACTTACTGATGATGAATGCTAATGTAATATATTATGTTTTGGAATCAGGTACAGCATTTACTATTTTTATTTTATTATTATTATTTGGTACCTAGGGATATACCACTATGTTACATCCACAGCACTTTTTATGTATTTATTTATTTTGATGCAGGATCTTACTCTGTTACTTACAGCCTCAGTTGTTGAGGCCAGACTGGAACTTGTGATCCTCCTGTCTCAGCCCCTTGAGTGACTGGAATTGCAGGCATGTGCCAGTATACCTGGCTATTATTTTTAAACTACTTTGTTGAATCTTATAAATGCTGAGCCTTATTTTTGGCATGCATTATGTATCCTAAATCATGATGGTAGAACTTAAGTTATTTCTTCGTTTCTAGATAACGTGGTTGCTTACAAAAACAACAGTAAATGTAGACTGATAAAGAACCCCACCATGGAGGTTAGGTTTACATTTTGTGCTGTTGTAAAAGAGAATTTTTTAAAAATAGTGGCCTCTATTTTCAAGTAATCTAGGCTATACTGTCAAGAAATGAAATAGTCTGAAAACTATCTACTATTATAATCTCCCCAGAAATTATTTCTATGGGGTATATTTTTTTAAAAAAATCTAAATATAACTTTGTTTTTCTTTTTACCCAGACATTCTACCGTAGAGGTTCTTGGAGGAAAAAAAAAAGTACCAACATATAAGAAGAATATTCAACTAAATCATTACTCAGACTGGCAGTCTGAGGAGACAATAGTAAGAAAATGGCTACATGAATTATGACATACCAGTTCTATAGGAGAAGGACAGGCATGGAAAAAGACAAGACAGAGAAGAATAGGATGGAGAAAGGTTGATCGATAGGTACATGTCATAGTTATATGGGATCAAGGAGTTCTGGTGTGTGCTATTGCACAGTAGGGTGACTTTAGATAATGATAATGTGCTGTACATTTCAAAAATCCAGAAGACATTGAGTTTT
The DNA here is from genome assembly GCF_001458135.2 of Marmota marmota marmota. Lineage (NCBI taxonomy): Eukaryota > Metazoa > Chordata > Mammalia > Rodentia > Sciuridae > Marmota > Marmota marmota. The sequence continues at coordinate 6,377,474 of NW_026000221.1, forward strand.
GTTATCATAAAGAAATGATAAATGCCTGAGGAAATGGGTATGTGTAACCTGACTTAAGTACTACACAATGTATATACATATCAAAATATATCATGGTACCCTATAAGTATGCAGTTTAACATATGTATATATCACATTTAGAAGCATTTTAAATGGTTTAGAAAAAGAATAAGTTAGATTTCTAAGCATTCTCTATTATACATGGCAAGTAGAATAACATGCACAATGGAAACTCATTTTTATAAACAACCCTATGTCTAGATTTAAGCCTGAATGAGTAAGAATAATGGCACAAAGCACACACTTAATTATCTCAGGGAGGTCAAAGGAAAGAAGTTTTTTAATTCTTCATACTTATTAATATTACTTTACATCTCATAATAGCCAGATATTTCTTTTATCATTAAAAAAAAAACCTAACACAAGAAATTTCTTCCGAATAGCAAGAAATAGCATAGTTATTACTTTAAGACATGTCATATTAACTTTTAATTTTCTGTGCAAAATAAATTTTAATTAATTGAGAACATATACTTACTGGTAATCATATATACTTATTTAGTATTTAGTATGTACTTTTAAAAAAAAACATTGTTTTTGTTAAATGCCACAATTTGCAGTTATACAATGAAAAAATATAACTTTTAAAAAATGTTAAGTTTATATTCAAATTCATAACACAGTTTTGAAAGACAGCCAAATGTACTGCCCATGAATTCACTCCACCAAAGCTTCTCATTGACTCCTAATCAATCCTGTTGACTGAACCTAATTAAAACAGCACTACCTTTAATGGGTCCAAGGGGACCTTAATTGATGTTCTTCTAACAAACAAGCATTTTAAGAGGGAAACTCAAGGCCAAACTGGATCTGTTTTTAACAATGCCAAAAGCCAGTTCGATTTATGGCCTTTGGTTGTGGATGCATGGTTGAGCCAGGAAGGTAATAAATGATGATGATGAAAAAGAACCAAAGCTTGAGACAACATTTAGCCACCCTCAGAGCTGCAGAAAATTGCAAAGGGGTAGGTCCACACAGACACTTGGAAAAAGAAACAGTAGGAGCAGAACATTGACTTGGAATGCTAAGAAAACCTTGATACCGTAATCTGATTTGAAAAACATTACAGAGAGCACCATATGTTCATTCATGTATTTATCCTACAACCTTTTGCTGAAATTTCATTTCATTGTCACATTCTGTACTGTCTCTAAGGGCAAGCCATGAAAAAGATCAGCCCTGTCACACCAGAACTAATACCGTCTTTTTAGGAAACAGAAAATGCTACCCCTTCCTTGAAATGTTTTATTGCCACCTGCCTGAAAAGCATGAGAAGAATATGCAACACTAAGAGGACTGCAAATGTGAACAGTTTGCCTACAGTTGAGCAGTACCTGAAGTGCACAAAGCCCTAGGGACTGGGAGCACAGCAATATAAAGATGGCAGGCATATCAGGTCACTTTAGTGCAATGGAGATTGTGTACATCAGAGGTACATGCCAAGGGCCAGGATGTCCAGTGGAGGGTTCAGTCTGAAAGTTTAGGAAATGTTTCCTTGAAGAGATGACAAATGAGCTGTGTTTGGTCCACCCTTCTTAGTTTTAATCCTCTTTTTCTATACATTCAGAAAAAGTGAAAAATATTTTCTTCAGTTTCTGAACTATTTTGTACATTCAGAAAAAGTGGTACCCGATAGATCCAGAGTGAGAACAGTTAAGGAGGCTCCCTGAGGAGGGCTGAGATAAGAGTACATTTGGCAAAAAGTAGGATCCTATTACTATGTTATTTTCTCCATCAGCCACTCCTTCCTTTTTCTGGTCTTTTCTATAACAAGNTATATATATATATATTTGTGAGCTAGGTAAGGATTTTCATATTTTTCTAAGCTTTCTTCTATTCCATGAGTGATCATCAGAAATTGTATATATCCAGTCATAGACAAACAAAGACACTCAACCAATCTAGGAAGTCATTTACCCAAGATTTTCTATAGACTTATTTTGTTAAGCGAATTTGGACATTTTTACTAGCTGTAACATGGGAGCCATCTCCCAGGGAATAGGCTAAAGTAACCTCGTGAAAGCATTAGCAGCTGAATGCTGACAGCTGAAGACCTAATGCTTTCTTAACCTGCCAATGCAACATAGAAGGTAGCTGCCCACTGGAGAGACAAATACAACCAAGTCCTCAACTATGACTGAGCACAACTTACCTAAATACAAAGCAAAAAAAGTTTATAAAAATTCAAAAAATATCTTTAATCACCCAAACATCTGGAAACATGATGAAAACGATGCCCCTTTCTAGTCTGGGGGGTTATAGTCTACAAAACCCTGTGACTAGAACACCCCCAAACCTGTCTTAAGTTCTTTATGCTGGAGAGGCAAATATATCAAGGAATCTCAGTCCTCTCCTGGATATTTTGACACTGGAGTTGATCTCATTTTTTTTTTTGTCATAGTTTGGCTGACTTTGAATGAGACAGGAATGAACGTCCTGGAACCCCAACCCTCAAATATAGCTAGAGTGACAGGTAGGGCAAGTCTAAGAGGAGCAGCATCTCGGGGTCACAAAAGAACACACTGGTATGCTTCTAACTTTGAAAATAATCAGGCTGGGAGGTTTTCAAACTTCCTACAATGCTGCTGCTTCCAAGTTATAAAATATAAAAGGATTTAGTTGCAGGTTTGTGCTCACTAAAGGAGGAAAATGAAACATTCACAGAGGAGGTTTGTATATCCTCATCTAGAATTGTTATCACCCCATTGTGATAGCCCCAGATTATAATCAGAAGCTAGACATGCAATTATTATTTTTTCCTTTTTAAATACAAAGTTCTAGACCTTGGAAACATCACTGCAGTAAAGAGTCCATCGTTGAATGTAGAGCTTTGAGAAATTGATCCTAACTTAAAAGCTTTAATTAATTGTCCCACATCAGACTACCGATAGATTAATGCTTTTGTTCTTGGCACCAGTACCTTGATAAAAAATACATGGGTGGAAAATGTGAAGAAATAAAAGAGAATGATGAATGCACTCACATTTAAAGAGGGAAAGGAGAGAAGAGGAACCTTTTCAAATGCCACAAGGGAGAAGGACTTAGAATCTTTCCCATTCAGAATGTGCTTATCTCATTTCCTGCCCATTTGCTCCATTATGTTTACTATTTCAGTTTTCACTGAGCCTTAACCCAAACAAATTTGGGATAAAGCTACAAGTGAGTTTTGAGATGATCATTGCAATCTTGATAATAGCTTTCCCGTTTTTTAAAACTAATATAACAATATGGCTCAGGGCTACATGTTGAGGTTTGTTTTTAATAGCCCTTATTTTTTAGAGCAGTTTTAGGTGCATAGCAAAAAACTGAACAGAATGTTCAGAGTTCCTATAGCCCTCCTGCCTTCCTCCAACTCATCCTTCCCCACTGTCAATATCCCCCACCAGATTTAGTACCTATGCTCTAGCTGTTGAACTCATACTAACACATCATCCTCACTTAAAGTCCACAGCTTACATCAGGGTTCATTCCTAGTATCATATATTCTGTGAGGTTAGTCAAATTTCAAATGTCCTGTACCTATAACATTATTATACAGAATAGTTTCACTGCCCTAAAAATCCTCATCACTCAGCCTATTAATCCCTCTTTTGCTCTAAACCCTGGAAACCCATGATCTTTTACTGTCTAGAGAATTGTCCTTTCCAGGATGTTATATAGTTGGAATTATACAGCATGCAATTTTTCAGATCATCTTCTTTCAGTTAATAATATGCTTCTATGATTAATCTGTGTATTTTCATGTCTTAATATTTCATTCCTTTTTTAATGCTGAATAATACTCTCTATCTAGGTAACAACAGTTTAATTTATCAATTCATCCACTCAAAGACATCTTGATGGCTTCTAAGTTTTGCCATGAACAAACATCTGTGTGAAGGTTTTGATGTGGATAGAAGTTTTTGACTCTTTTGGGTAAACACCAAGGGGTGCACTTGATGGACTGAATGTTAAGAGTACCTTTAGTTTTTAAGAAACTGCCAAACTATCTTTCAGAGTGACATTTTGCATTCCTACCAGCAGTGAATTGGAATTCCTGTTGTTCTACATACGTGCTAGCATTTGGAGATATCAGTGTTTCAAATTTTGGCCGTTCTGAAATAGTAGTGGTATCTCACTGTTTTATTTGCATTTCCCTAATGACAAAAGATGTTGCACATCTTCTTAAATGTTTATTTTCCATCGGTATGTTTTCCTTGATGAGGTGTCTGTTCAGATCTTTTGCCCATTTTTAATTCAGTTGTTTAATATCTTATTGAGTTTTAAGAGTTCTTTCTATATTCTGGATAATGTTAGTCAGTTTTCTGTCACTGTAAAATACCTGAGATAATCAACTTGTAAAGAGATAGCATTAACTTTGGCTCAGTTTTGAGGTTCCAGTCCATGATCAATTAGCCCTTGCTTTGGGCTCTTGGCAAGGCAGCACCTCATGGTGGGAGCACATGGTGCAGCAAAACCACTCACCTCATCACCAGGAAGCAGAAAGAGAGAGAAGGGGCAGAGTCCCACAATCCCTCCAACCACCCAGCAACCTCCCACTGGGCTCCACCAGCTCCCTATAGTGTCATCCTGGGGATGCAGCCCTCTACACAAAGATCTTTGAAGGACATTTAAAATCCAAACTGTAGCAACAGTGCTTTAGCAATATGCCATTTAGAAATAGTTTCTCTCCGTCTTTGGTTGGTCTTCTTGTTCTCTGGACATAACAACTTTTATTTCTCATTTTAAAGGGGCGGGGCGCTTATTTAAGAAAATAGGATATTTCTCTCAAAGTTATGTTTCAGATACCCAATTTATAATTTTACAATAAATATTTTCTGGTCCTTCCCACAATTCAGAATGGCAAATTCTTTATTCAACCTTTAATTTTATTGTTCGCAAATTAAATAAAATAGTTGTTCTTCAAACTCTCTTCTTCTTCAGTCATTTCACGCTTCTTATGCATTTCAAAATCAACAGGCTTTAACTTCCAACTGATCTTTACTAAAGCTGAGCAGTAAATTGATCATTGCCAGTGAGGACTAGGAGAGGAAAAGAGGTACAGATTTCCCCAAGCTGTCCAGCTGTATTTGACTTTCTGGCAAGATTCTTTCTTAGGGTTTAATTCTGGGTCAGTCACAAAGAAATATTGCTTTAGCATTAAAGCTATGCATTCTGGAGAGAGACGCATAAATCTCTGATAGGGAAGAAAACTGGGAGCAAATCCTATTTTACAATGTCTCCGCAGAGCGGGGGAGAAGGTTTGACAAAGAGCAACAGTACTGACCATGATTAATAAAGATTCATGCAGAGGAATTCCTTAATGTAGGCAAAGTAGGATAGAAGATGATCCATGTTAGTTTTCCTAGAGTAAAAATCAACTGTGCGTCTTTGCAGAATACTCACAAATTTCAGGGAGAAACTGTCACATTTCAGAGTTAGGCAAACAAAGCACTATGTTTTTCTTTCCTTAGAAAAAAGCAACGGAGAGAGACCCAAGAAAATCTGTCAGGTTTGAGATGGTTCAAATGAAGTCCTGCTGGAAGACAAAGAAAGCTGATCCTCCCTGCCAAGTCTATTTTTTCTTTGCAAGAGGCCTGGTCCTTGGTTATGGCTGCAGTTGAACATTGAGTATTTCAACAGGCAGAGCTTTCTCTGAAATTGGCAAATAATTGTCAAAAGCGTACACTCGTGTACATGTGTGAATACACCACAGTGAATCTCAACATTGTGTACATCCGTAAGACTGGGATCCTAGTTAGAATAAGATACACTCTGTGTTTTTATAAATATGTCAAAATAGACTCTACTGTCATGTATAACTAAAAAGAATAAGTAAACATTTTGGGGAAAAAAAAAAAAGACCCATTCCGAATCAAAGCATCTTTCATTTGTTGACCCCTTCCAGACTTACACTGTGTAAAGACTTTGTTGATGAGACACACCTAATCTTGCTCAGGTCTGCACATTCAGGCCATACTGAGGAACTTGGAGGCAATTATGGGAAGGGAAAGTTACCTAGGAGCAACTCCTACCTCCCTGTTAGAAATCTCCAGAAGAAGAGTCCTGTCCTTATTCAATATAAGAATAAAACTTCTATGAGGTTTATTTAAAAAAAAAAAAAAACTTCCCCACATAGTAAATGCAGACAATTATCATGAGGCAAACTATGTGGCTTAATATTTTCTATAGGAAACAAAAACAATCTGAAAACAATAAAATAGGCACCTGCTGTGAAATCAAACTCCCAGGAATGTGGTATTTGGTTTCAACAATGTAAAAAAGTTATAAATATTTCCTTAAAAAAAAAGAAAAAGAAAAAAAAAAAGAAACCTGGAAGTCTTGCTTATTTTGATAAACTGGAAAATCTTCCAATATTTGGTCCCTGTTCCCCAATGGAGGCCAAGAGGCTGGACTTGAGAAGTGAACGCTTCCTGAGATGGGCCTGTGGTACCCATCACCACTTCCTGGATCCCTGTCACAAGCTCACCTCTCTCATTTGTGTCATCATGTGGTTCCCTATTGGAATTTGGCTCCAGTCTCTGATATGAAAGAAACATGGAGTCGATGAAGTTATTTAATATTAAGATAAAAACGGAAGAGCTCGGATGTCTTGAAGATGGAACGAAGGCCTCTGTAAGTGCACTCTTGCATAAAATCAGCGAAAATATTTGAAAATTTACAAGCTTCTGGAAATTAACCAAAGGCTTGCAACTTCAAAACCTCAGTAAAAGAAAAAATGGTGTGGTTTGTGTCATTTTCGCTTTGCCTCTCCTCCCAGTATGGACAACCTCAAACCCTAGCAAACTCAAAGCCACAGTTGTAAAAAGCCAACCACCTGGCTACCAACAGAAGGGGACAAAATAGGTTTGTAGATTCTCAAAGAGACCTATTGCTAGAGCATTGTCACTATTTGTTATGTCTCCCCTGTCCCTGGAGAAACTCCATCTGCAGGTCACCTGTCGGTTTTGACCTGACTTGAACCTTACCCTGAGGGAGAAGATACATCCCTGGGGTGTTTGTGAGAAACAATGAGCTACAATTGGTTAATAATGCAGCTTCCTAAGGACATAATACCAGTTGGGCAAACAAGAGCCTCACCAAAATGTAAAAGGATGGTCTAGGATTCTGAGAGGTTCTAGAAGGCCACATACATATGTAGAACTATGCATATGAACAGGAAAGACGCAAGAAGGCACCCAGCAATCTTCTAACTGACAGCAAGGGCCTGCAAAAGCAGGAAAGGAGAGGACAAACTTGCAATTGCCTTAGTATTGAAGATACACCTGAACATACTCAGAGAACCCTTAGGCAAAGACTAAGACATGCTGGCTCAGGGGATTTAAAGAAATCAGTTAATGCTGTGACCCTACTTTGTGTACAACCAAAGAAGTGAAAAATTGGGCTCTATTTGTGTACAATGAATGGAAGAGCATTCTGTGGTCGTATATAACTGATTAGAACAAATAAATTCAGAAGTTAAAAAAAAAAAGGTAAAACGGGCAAGGGTCATGACTCAGTGGAAGAGCACTTGCCTGGCATGTGTGAAGCACAGGATTCGACTCTCAACACCGCATACAAATAAATAAAGATCCACTGACAACTAAAAAATATTTCTTAAAAAAGGATAAAGAAAATTTCTTTAAATAAATATGTTAAGTCATTACCTTATCACAAATGAACAGAAATTTCACTGACTCCACACACAGGAAATATAGATTCCACCGAATGAGATTTTTTTTTTTTTTGGAACTGGAGATTGAACTCAGAGGCACGAAACCACTGAGCCACATCCCAGCCTTATTTTGCATTTTATTTAGAGACAGGGTCTCACTGAGTTGCTTAGTGCCTCGCTAAATTGCTGAGGCTGGCTTTGAACTCAAAAATACTCCTGCCTTAGCCTCTTGAGCCACCAGGATTACAAGTGTGCACCACCGCACCTGGCCCTTGAAATTAATTGTCCCATTCTGAGATCTGTGCCCTGTTACCTAAGACTATTATATTAAGACAGGTTTTCTTCTTTAGGTATTACAGTTCCTAGTACATGCTTGCTGTGATTCATGCCAATAGTATAAAAATATTCCTTGTGGCATTATTTATGTAATTAGAAAGTTATAGGCAATTTAGGTATTTGTCACCGGGGAGTAGATACTATGTGGAGGCGTTTTATGAGATACTATGCACTTATTAGAAGCAATGAACTAGAATCATAAACACTCAAACCTGTATTAAAAACAGGGAAGCAGTTTGAAGGCTACCAGACCTCATATACACAAACAAAAGATTTATTTTTAAATAATTTTGTACAAGTAAAGGATATACCAAAAACACTAACAGGTGTTGGCTGTGGAGAATTGGTTGCAACTGAAAGCAGAGAATAAAGATAGGAGGATCTTCACAGACCAATGAAGGTAATGAGTCTGAGCAATCACAAGACTCAGCCCACAATTGAAGAAGGAAGGGAGGGTAGGCAGGCAAGAACAAGAAAGAAAAAAGAAAAATAGGCAATCATAGAAATAAAAACTGCATGTGAGCTGATAAAGATTTAATCTTATTGAAAATCAATTCAGAAATAGAATACTCTGGAAAGATGGATTTTTTGGAAGTCTGGAGAGTTAAAGACAAAACTATGGTCCAGGGTCACCTGGGCAATGATGCTGGCTTTTATCATTCCCTCCTTTACTCCTCCATGAGGAGCATGTGGCCTTCACAGTAATCCAGATGATTCAAGAGTGAGAAAAGCTCCCTACATTACACATTCCCTGAACAGGACTGCTTCACCTTTAGCGTAAGTTCTTTTAAGAATGATGATGTAAGTCTGAGAATGAAAGGGCAATGACTAAGAGAGAACTCTGCTTTTTCTTAACTCCAGTAGGATCTCTCTATGCAATATACATAGGGAAAATTCTCATCAGATTAAACATCATACTGGTAAAATTTATCAGTATTTTCATCAAGGGGTCTGCCTTTGACTAAACTTTCCTATCCCAAGATTATTAGAACAGGCACAACATGGAAAATTTCCAACAACTTATAGTTAATGCTGTATATGTCATTTATAAATTATAGTACAAAAACTTCATAAACCAGAACACTGTAAGATAGGGATTGAGTTTGATACCATATAGGGTCACTAATTTTTCTAAGAAGGAGTTTTGGTCTTAGAAACACTTGTACCCTTATGAGAATGGAGTTTGATCCAGGACTTCATACTTAAGGTATTTTACATTAGATAGAGGTCCTTACTGTGCATCTTGATTTCTAAGTAACTTACTATGATTCACGCTCATTGCTTTGGAAACTATTCATTTCCCTCTACTTATCCACACAATTTAAACTTCTGAAACATCGAATCTTGTCCCTAGCCACTTCACCATTAGAAACTACATAAAAATATAGAAGAATCACCATAGTGATAATCAGCTATGACAATAATTGACTAATTGGAACTTTTATTTTACATTATGGGCAGATATCATATGCTCAGAGGAAAATAGAGGAAGAGATGTGTAGGAAAGGCAAAGTCAACTTGGTAAAGAAGCAGTCTATAAAGAAATCTATAAACAAAGAGATGGGGCTTGGTAAACTAGAAGTGACAGTATTCTAAGAGGTACAGCAAAGCGTTTTTGGAAGAACAATAGGTTGAGTAAATTAAGATGGGATTAATACATTAGATTAGAAATAGCCAAGCTAAGCTGGTAGCTGGGAAAGAGAGAAAAAATTCAGTAAATAGAAAAACGGAGATTCCAGCAGTCACACAGATCATAGCCAAAAGGAAGGGTCAGAATTTTAGAATCCTCAATAATTAGTGACTAGAATGGGCCATTTGGGGTAAAGAACAGATTGCTGACTAGTTAAGATCATATCATCCAAAAAAAAAAGTAGATTTTAGTTAAAAAAAAAAAAAGAAAGAAAAGCATTTACTAAGCACTTACTATGTACAGAGCATTTTTATGATTTAGATTTTCCAAAAGTCAGAGACTGGTTTGATATTTTCTCCCACTTTATACAGATATTTGTATCCTTGAGGAAGACTTTGTATTTAAATTGGCAAAATTACTGTAGTGCCTATCAACAATTCCACGCAGATATTAGATACTCACTTGGTGCTAAGTTCATTGTCTCTTTGTTGTATTTTACTACTCTTAATTTCCTGTACTAAATACTCAATGCATTCTCTGGGCCAAGGCCTCTTTTGATATGATGAGAGTGGACACCGTTACTCTATGTGTTCTCAAACCAGAATCAAAATAATTTTAGGCCAGCAGAAACAAAAATATATGTCCCATATAAAATATATATATTCTAATTTTTATTTTTTCATCCCCCATTCTTTGTTCTGTATCACCACACAACAGCATGCAATCTAGTTCACTGTGTGTTGTGAATGGAAATACGTTTTTGAATAATGCAATCATTTTAGAAAATAGCTGCTTAATTAATTCTTTGTCAAGTGAAACAACTATGCTCTCTGAACATTAAAAGTACATTCACATTACATATGTGTATACATATATGCACAGAGAGAGGTGAGAGATTGCTGCTCTGAATCTAACCATGATCTTATTGAAATAAACCCCAAAGAATAGGTTTTCAAAAATCAAAATTTAGACCTTGAATAAAAGGAGAGATATGAGTGCGGTCATTACCCAGTGATACTGAGAAGCGAGCGAGTCCAGTAGCCAAAAGGAAGGGTGTCACTTACATGACAGAAGTCACCTCCATTTCTCAAGCATGGCAATGATATGGAAAAGTAGATATCAAGAAAATATAAAAAAGGACAAGGATTCCACCAAAAACTGTCTACTCCTTCTGCATAACTGCTTTTATAATGATCTTACCACCAGATTTCCTCCCAGTTTGCACATGATATATTGCTCATACTAACTTAGCCCAAATCACTTTTTGATGCATAGGGTGGAAAGGGTAGACAGCAAATCTTGGTTCCAGTCCATGACCTGCCAGTAATTCAGGTATTTACAAGAGATCCACTTTCTTTTGCCATTTGGGTCTCAGTTTCTTCATCTGTGAAGTGGGGTAGTTAACCTGGATAATAATCTCTCAAGTCTCTGGGGCTCTCAGATTCTATGAAAAAATTCTTAAAAAGATTCTCTATAGAATTCATGGGATTGGTTTTGCAGTCATTCAATTATCTATGGAAGAAAAGAGGGCAGCGAAACAAATCTCTTTGTATATAGATGAAGACAACCAGGGTTCCACTGAATAAGATAATAGACAGTTAAACGTTCCTTTATGAATTCAAGAAGGAAGGAGAAGACAAGTTGCTCTCAGATCATCAGGATATGAAAGTCCAGCCCCTTGTGGGTTTCTCATTCAGATCAATTTTATTTTATTTTTCCAAACATAAACTTTTAGACTTCTAAGGAAAGATACAAATGCTTCCCTGATCATTTCCACTGGAAGAGGCCTCTCTATCCTCCAGATTTCTGTTGGCCCTCCATAGCCAATACACACATTCCACAGCCAATGCCACTTTCCACAGAGCCATATAATCATACCAATACAAATGTCACCTTCTTTAGTAGACCCTGGTCTTCTTGTGCTTATTTATTCCAAATAGCATGTAGCCTGGTACCTTGAAAATATAATATACTCAATACTGATGAGTGAATCAATGAATGAACTAATGAGAAGGAAGAAAGGAAGGAAGAAGAGTGAAGGGAGGGAGGAGACGAAAAGCACATGGCGAATATGCAGTAATGTGTCTGACGGCATCTAGTTCCCTGAAAGAACTAAACATGTTCCCTAAACATAGGAATGTAAGACGGGAATGTTGTACAAGGTGAGAAATGTACCCCATGGGATATTTGGGTCATTAGGAAGATAAGGATTGATTTTTTTCTCTTTGAAAAAGATTGATCAGGCAATGATCATTTATAAAAAGAGATCCTTTAGGGGCTGGGGATGTGGCTCAAGTGGTAGCACACTTACCTAGCATGCGTGTGGCCCGGGTTCGTTCCTCAGCACCACATACAAAAAAAAAAAAGGTGTTGTGTCTGCTGAAAACTAAAAAATAAATATTAAAAAAAGTGATCTTTCATTATATATTTTGTAAAATAAAAACCCTGTTTGTTGAGCCCAATCACATTCATTTAAGGTGCTAGGATGCCATGAATATCACAGAAAAAATATCTCTTATTCTTTCCTCTTAACTCACAATAATTTCCCATTATTCTTCCTTAAAGATAGTATTTAACCCAGAATTTCTAGAACAAGGTTTAGACTTGATAAAAGCTGACTGCCTTCAACCATCACCACTATCTCCCTGGGTATCAGAACCTGTATGAGAAAAAAATAAAATTAAAATAAGGCAAAACCCCCCAAATTTTGATTTTATAGTCTCTAAATAAACATTAGCATAACTATAGAAAACCAGTGGGTTATTGTGCATAGGGAAGGAAAAGAATTTAAGATTTAATTCTTAAAGACAAACCACTCACTACCATTTACAGCCAGAAAGAAAAAAAAAAATAGGTACTTCCATGTTGGAAAACAAGGAGGAAAAGGTAAAATGTGACATCTTCTGTCTTACAAATGCCTTTGCCACATTATTAAGGAAGAAAGCAGAGGATCCATCAGTGATAGAATTTAATTTGATGAAAAAATTTGAGTTTTAAGTTTTAAGGTCCACTTTGACCAAATAACACATGTTGCTTGTTCCATTACAAACTGCTGAATGATTATTTTAGGGGGGAAAAATTGCAGTTCTGAGCTAGAAACATTCCAAAGGTGGAAACCTCTGAGTCCAGAACTACCCCTTTGTGCTGCACCCTACCCCCGTCCCCAGTCCTCCACACACACTAGGTCAGTCATCAAGCTGTCACAACAGTTGGCAAGTTGGTATTCAACACAGACATCTCTAGACAAGGAAATTGAGCCTCCAGTGAAATTCAAAGCACCTCTTTAAACTTAATGAACATCTTATCCATTTGAACACATGAAGGCTTAAATTAGGTTGCTCTAGTATCTCAATGTTAAATATGTGCACAATTCAATTAACTCATACCCGTATTGTCCTCCATAACCTTTTTTACTCCAGTCCCCTCTGAAAAACACTGAACCCTAGCAAATGAGGTAATGATGGAATGTTACATGGGTTTGTGGATGAAGCAATTAGTCAGCAGATCAGCAGGAAAGATGACAGAGGTCAGAAACAAAACCTCTTTGCTTTCTGAGTACAGCAGCTGCTTCTAAGGGCTGGCTGGGACCTCCATGAAACTTGAACCAGTGATGAATCAGTCTGAAACTGAATAGCCCCAACTTCAGAGTTGAGCCTGAAGCTCAGAAATCACATGGTGGAATCCTGCCTCCTGTGTCCTAGCTGAGCCCAACCTGCTTTGTGTTATTGGGCATTTAGTTTTTAAATAACATTTAAAATGTTATTTAACATTTTAGAAGAATCTACAAAACAGCTCTCCCAGGAAGATGAAAGCATATGGTTGCATCCAGGATTCTAATCATACATGACACTAAAAAAGAAATAAATAAATAAACAAACCTCTAAATCTATAATATTAAACATATGAAAACGAAGTTTGTTTTCTTGGCTTATTTGGATAATTTCCTGGTGTACAACTTCAGCTACTAATACAAACCAGTCAAAATTAAACTTTGAGATGTCAGTACTTGACCCTTAATCAGAATGATTCACCTGTTACTTTTCAAAATTCCAAAAGGCTTTGTGTAGGGTCAATACATGTTTGCTTTCCTGGTATCATAGAGACTGACAGTGGCCATGTGCGGGTACACAAAGAGGAGCAGAGCTTGGGTGAGTGAACAAGTGGACCTTCCTGACATATAGCAGCATTAGTCATAGGATGACTTACTACTGAAAACTATGGATGAAATAAAATAGACACTGGAGAGAGTGAAGAAAACACTGGAAACTAGGTCTGCTTCTATGGTGAGATCTTGAACAACCCTCTGAAACTCTTTGGGTCCTAGTTTGTTAATGTGAAAAAATAAACAATTTCAATAATTAGGATTTTTAGTTATGTTTTCTGCCTCATCAGATCCCCAAAAGAAACTGAAATTAAAAGCTGGACTTATAAATTTGTTTTTAGCTCTTAAATTTTCTCTTTCAAAAAATAAATGAGAAAAATAGTTGTCAATACAAGACTTCTAAGAAAAGAAGCAAAATCCTGCTATCAAAGGCTAAATAAATACAGGTGCTGACCACCTGGCTAGGGTCTCTGAATAACAGGATGATTTTTGGCCTCCAAAAATGAGAACCATCAATTCCACTGAATTAGTATGGGATTCGTTTTCTTCCCTCATTAGAAGATTTTTCCAAAATAGGGCAAGTGAAAAATACCATCCAGGATCCAGGTTCTTCACAGTTTTTGCACACTGTCCCCCCAAAGCAAATGGACCTGTTCCTCCAAAAAGCTCTTTTCCTGCTTATCATATACTATGGCAGCTTCAGAAGTCCCCTCTTCATGAAGCTGTATAGTAGAGAAACAGATGCCAGTTCTTCCCTGTCCTTTGGGTCTCACTGTTTCAGCAACAAAATGTTTCTAAGCTTCTAGCAGATTCCCAGTCAGGTCTCAGTGTAAATTTTGATCTATGCTGTGTCTATACCAATCATTTGAAAATAAAAAAGGACCACTGAGACTGGCTTCACTGAATTATAGATTCAAGTACAGGCCCTGGAAATGTGGGTGGCTAACATGCACGGTTGTGCAGGGAATGGGTACTAACAGGAAAGAAGTGGAGGAATGGCTTTTGAAAGTGAACCTAAATTGCTACACAGGAAACACCTTCCTAACAACACACTATATTAAAATAATTAATTGGATCTGCAAGCCATTATTAGAAAATTGGATACTGCTCCAAATTTGCCACTTATCAAAGAAGAGAATGCTTGACAAATTAAGTGTAATAACCAAAGAGGGCTGTAACTTCTTCATGGTCTCTGATGGATTGGTAGGGAAATATAAATAAATACAGGCACTGGCCACCTCCCCAGACTGATCCAGATTTCATTTAATAATTTATGCCCTAAGACAAATCCATGCCCTTCCTCCCTTACAATAAGCCACTTTTCCATGAGATTTCCCCAAATCTCCCCTTGGAGAGTCAGGTCCTAAAGCTCTCTCGGGGTGGTGCTCCCCCTTGATCAGCAAGTTTAATAACCCAGCTCTACATGCTCAGTGCTCATAACTCCAGGTCTTGACAGGACCTTGGACTTCACTCTACCTAGTACCTGTTTTCTTACCTCTCATTCTCACTAGCCTGTGAATCAGGGGCTACCCTCTTCCTTTCCCTATGATATGGACTGAACACAAATCCTGGAAGATAATAGACGGTAAGTCAATGCTTACTCTAGAATTGAATTGATATAACATAGAAACTTGGTAGATTTTAAGTGTACCATCAGAAATTCATTCACATTTTGTTTCAGTTGAAAGTTAAATAACTTATCACATATTACTTTGCTACTTAGTGAAAGAGTAGAGGCAAAGGCAAAGGCAAAGAACACAGGAACAGAAGAAGATGCCAAGAATGTTTCATTCAAAGTACACAAAGTAGCACAGCAGGAGAGATGTTGAGCCCTGCTTCATGGTAATGGGCAGACAAGATCACACCAAATTTGCTCATAAATTTTGAGCCACAGGATTCATTTCATACTTTAGAATGACACTGCACATGTCTATCATGCACTATGTGCAAAAGACCAATTTGACATGCTTGTGACATTTGTTTGAGAAAAACAGAAGTGTTTCATTTAGTGGAGACGAGGGCAGCCTGAAAGGCTTTTAGTCTAGCAGTATCACACTCTGATATCTTTTCCCTCGACTTGCCTTTTTTTTTTTTTAAAGTAAAGACATTATGACCTTTTATTTCTACCTTTTTTATAGAGACGACATGGGCAGAAAATTGTATTTCACCATACAAAACAAAAACAAAAAAATAGTGCAATGAGAGCAGGTTACTGGTATTGGGAGCCAGCAGGGAGAAATGAAGATTGTGCAGAGCAGGACGTGTCCCTAATGGAAGGCAAGCACCACGTGGAAACCAGGTCTGGCACTACCATCGCTCTCCAGTTCCTAAGAGAATTTGAACAACCCAATATTTAGAGTTGAGTTTATCTGCTGGAAGAAGAAGAAGAATCAATTTAAAAGTTGGGGAAGAGACGAGAAAATGAAGGAAGAATTACGGAAGCCAGATAAAAGATGTCCTGGGACAACCAGCTTCTACCTTCACTGTCATCAACCTACTGTTTTCACATATGTGGAAATGAGCAAAAGAGCAAACACTACTATTAGTAGGCAGATGCTGGAAACTAGGTAGTTTTACTCCTGGGGCTCTCCTCTCGACACATCTTCCTGCCCTTGCTTGATACACACCCATAATCTCATCCACACACCATTTTCTTATGGCTCTTTAAAACCTGCCTCCTGAAACTGCAGGATGCTGACAGAATTATGGCACTCTGCAATCTTAGGGAGAGGAGAGTGGAGGTGAGCACACACCTCTCCCCACCGGAAAGTACTTAAGGAGTCCAGGCTTCCAAAAAGCCCACTTCCTGAGTCCTTCACAATGAGACCCCAGGGACTCAAAAGTGCTCAGAGTAAATACTTTTTATTACTCCATTTTACATCAAGCTCTGTCTGGTACAGTAATTTTCTTATGAGATTCTCACAGCCTTTTGGAAATATCCATCTCCTATGCTCACTAAAGTTTCACCGGAAAACATGAGCCATGCTGAAGAAGATAAGGTATGAACAGTAGAAAACGTTAGACCTGGTAGGTGAAATAAAAACAGAGAAAAGTGCAGCAACTTAAACCCTGATGTGATAGTTCTCTGTTTCTATCTGTCTGTCTGTCTGTCTCTCTCCCCCCACAAAGGAAGCTACTCCCAAGTGCCTACTTTGCAAGCTTCTCTAAACAGGGAGCATGATTGCACAGGGAGCTTACTGTAAGAAACTCTTTCTGAAATGCCATCCTTTCTTAATACCATAGTTCTTCTGGTTGATTCTTGGGTCTACTAGTTGTTTATCCCTTTTAATAGCTGTGGTTCTTTTTGATCCCAGAGTAAGTTAAAAGAATCTTCAGGGCAGTTGTGATTAATGGCTGACAGGACCATGAGCTAATGAGCCCAGGCAAGGTACCAATCGGAAGCCCAAATCTTCTGAACAGGGCTTATAGAGAGAGATGAATCCTCCCCCCCCCACCCCAATACATTTCTTATTTGTCTCTGAGTGGATCTGGCCACTCCTGAACCCTGATTATCATCTGAATATTTCTCAATACTATTAAGAGTCATCTGAGGGTATGTTAAAAGTCTTACTCCAGACCCATGAATAGTGTGGTTCTCTCTAGGTGATTCTGTTGTACACAAGAATTGAGAACAATGAAGCTGGGGGAAAGCTTCATATTCTAAAGGAAAAAAAAATAGAGCAGAGTTTTCACAGGGTGACTGGGTTTAGTAGATCAGAAAATGTTACACTCTAAGTGAATAATGGGAAAATACATTAACTAGAGCAACTTTGACTCCAGGTCCTAATCAAGAGTAGAACCTAAAATACTCTAGCAATTTCCAGTGAAGCCTTGCTAACAAGGTGACCTCCCCATGGATTTGACTTTCAGACTGCTGTATTAACTGAGCAAAACATTTAACCCTTTGCACTTTTCCAGAGTGACTAAGAAGGGGTCACCTGTGCTTGAAAACATGGTGTAAGTCTGAATAAATGAATATCACAGTACTGCACATCTCTCAGTGAACACAATTATAACTGTACATGACCCTGAAAATGTCTCTCCATAATTATTATTTGAATAGTAAATTTAACCATGATATTATCCAAATAAATTGAATATTCTAGAACATTTTATCAACTACACAGGTTCAAAACAAGAAAGGTAAGAGTTGACTGAAGATAAGTAAATTAATTTTTTTTTAAAAAAGTTGCTGATTATAATTCTAAAACTCAATTATGTAGCCAAATTATGTGTTAAGAATAGGAGGATTACTTGCAGGAAGTATGATCTATGATCAGAGAGCAAGTTGTATTTACCCTACATTCAGGTTTTATCTTGCCTTACCTGGACTCTCTGCAGCATAGCAATTTTTACAGCATTGCCATCAATTGGCAGGTTGAACCAATCCCCACTGTCCAGCCTTGGATATACTGTACCTTTACACACTATTATATCCACCTTCTGTATTGCAGTTACTTGATCTGAAGATCATTTTATTAGTGGTTCTTGAAAATATGAAATCTTGTAAATCTATTTCAAGCATTTCAGGCACACTATTACAAAAGGAAAAAATGATACCTGAGAAGAGTTTGGGATGTGATATTTATGGATAATATCCATCAGTTCATTCATTTCATGACACAATCATATTGATTACCTACTATGCTCTGGTCATTGCCCTAAGCAATGAAATGTAGTTGAGGATACGAATGCTGAATTTCCTCCTGTCACAGATTTTTCACTTCAGTGGAGGGAAATGACACACTAACAGCATATCAACTAGTAAAAAGCACAATGCAGAGAATTAAGACAGGAAAATATAAGAGAGTGATGTCTCTCAGGTGACTATGGAAGGTTTCTCTGTGGAGGCAACATTATTAAGTCCAGATTTAAGTGACTAGGAGGCGACAACTCTGGGATATTGAGAAAATGAGAAGACTTAAGTGGGAAGGACCAGCCAGTATACAGCCCTAAGATTGGTGTGGGCTTGACATGTTTCAGGAACAGAAAGATGACTAGTTTAACAGGAACAAGACATTGACAAGTGGGGAGCTTCCCAAGCCAGAGAAAAGGTTCTGCACACACAGAACCAGTGTGTGACAATCCGCACAATCTGAGGACAGCTTTAGATGGGGTAATAAAGAGGTATTCATGTTAATGTTTGAGTTCTTATCATTGTACTATGTTTACTTAAGTTGTTGTTTCTAGGAAATAAACACTGACATATTTAGGGTACAGAAGAGCCATCTGTAGTCTATGCTCAAATGGGTCAAAAAAACATTTCTGTATATAGTATATGGGAAATCTAATAGTTGGAAAATCTAGGAAGTTCTTTTTACAAATTTTAGAATTTTTCTGAGAATTTTGAAATTATTTGAATTATTAAAATTGGTAGTTTAATAGTACTTTAAATAATGACAATAAAACACATTTCCAATAGAAGTGGCTAAAAGCAAAAAGGTTGAAAATGCCGAATGTAGACCAGAAGGTGAAGCAATTTGAACTTCATTTTTTGAAAACTCTGTAGTAGTATCTACTAAAGCTAAGTGTATAGGCTGATTGTACAACCCAACAATGCTATTACTAGGTATAGATAACAACAGAAATGATCACATCTATTCATCAATATGCATTTGCAAAATAATCACAGTATTACTATTCATAATCATCCCAAGTTGGGGAAAAACCCACATGTATTTCAACATAAAATGGGTCAATTAATCAAGGTGTAGTTATATTATAGTTATACAATGAATGACTCAGAAACACACAGACAAGTATAAGTGGCTCTCAAAAGCAAAGTTTAATGAAGGACACTAGAAAAATATATGCATGAACAAACCCACATAATTCTTTTAACATAAAGTCTCCAAAAAGGAAAACTTCCCCATTGATGGAGTATGAAGGGAACACAGGGGGCCTGGACAGTCTACTTCTTGGTCTGGGTGCTTATTAATATGCACATATCAGCTGGTGAAAATTCATTAAGCTGTACACTATGGACACTTTTTGTATACTCCAAAAGTGTAAGAATTTAACAACTGGACATTGATTTTAAAAAAAAGAGTTCTTAGACTTGAGACCCAAAACACAATTCATAAATGGAAAAACTGAGTAGATCTCATGAAAATTTCCAAGATGCTTTGCAAAGGACTTAGTCAAGGTAATGAATAGTTGAGGAAATATTTGCAAACCACATACTCAACAAAGGATTTGTATCTAGAATAAAGGACTCTCAGCACTCTCCAGTAAAAACCATATAATCAAATTAGGAAAAGGGTAAAATAGATATTTCATTGAAGAGGATGGATTGCAGAGAAGTTCAACATTGTTAGTCATTAAAGAAGTGCAAACAGTAACCCAAATTATACATTACTATATACCTATTGAAATAGCTAAAATAAAATACAGTAGTAACTGCAAATATTGTCAAGAATGTGAAGAAACACACACACACACACACACACAAAAACACCCACAAATAACCCAATCAATAAAGGCCACGGACCTGAACAGACACTTCTCAGAAGATGATGTACAATCAATCAACAAATACATGATGATGAAAAAATGCTCATCATAACTAGCCATTAGAGAAATGCACATCAAAACCGTTCTCAGATTTCGTATTACTCCAGTCAGAATGGCAGCTATTATGAAGACAAACAACAATAATTGTTAGCAAGGATATGGGGGAAAAGCCACACTCATACACTGCTGGTGGGACTGCAAATTGATGCAGCCAATATGGAAAGCAATATGGAGATTTCTTGGAAAATTGGGAATGGAACCATCATTTGACCCAGCTTCCCTCTCCTCAGTCTAAACCCAAAGGACTTAAAAACAGCATACCACAGGGACACAGCCTCATCAAATTTATAGCAGCACAATTTACAATAGCTAAACTGTGGAACCAACCTAGATGCCCTTTAATAGATGAATGGATGAAAAATGTGGCATATATACATAGTAGAATATTACTCAGTGATAAAAGAGAATAAAATCCTGGCATTTGAAGGTAAGTGGTTGGAATTAGAGAAGATAATGCTAAGTGAAGTTAGCCAATCCCCCAAAACCAAATGCCGAATGTTTTCTTTGATATAAGGAGGCTGATTCATAGTGGGATAGGGATGGGGAGCATGGGAGGAATAGATGAACTCTAGATAGGCAGAGTTGTTTGAGGCAAAGGGAGGGGGCATGGGGTTATTAATGATGGTGGAATGTGATGATCATTATTATCCAAAGTACACGTATGAAGACACGAATAGGTGTGAATATACTGTGTATACAACCAGAGATATGAAAAATTGTGCTCTATGTGTGTAATAAGAATTGTAATGCATTCTGCTGTCATAAAAAAAAGAATGTGAAGAAATGTATATTGCTGGAGGGAATGTAAAATGGCAAAGCCATTCTCTAAAAAAAAAAAAGAAAAAATGAAAAGTATAGCAGTTTCTTACACTCTAAACACACCCTTATCATAAAACCTAATAATTATACTCCTAAAAATTTATACCAGAAAAATAAAAATGTATATTCAGAGAAAGAATTATAAACAAATGCTATTCATAGTAGTCCCCAACCAGAAACCACTCAGTTGTCTTTCGGTATATAAATTCTTAAACAAATTCTGGTGTATCCATACCATGTACCTTAACTCAATATTAAGGAATAAATCATTGAGTCCTAAAATTTGGGTGGATTTAAAGGGAATTATGCTGAGTAAGCACAAAAAGGCAATTTTCAAAAGTTACATATTTTGTGAGTCATTTATGTAACATTTCTAATATGATAAAATAATAGAGGTAGAAGACAGATCAGTAGTTACCAGGAGTTAACAAGAAACTGTAAAAGCTTCCAGTGTCAGAAAAAAATAAATTGCTCTTAAAAAATTGAAACAGATCACCAGAGTTCCTATAAGGTACAATAAAAGCAAGAATTTGTCTAGTTCTGAGAGTAACTCTTTTGAATTTAGAATTTCATACCAAGAATTCCTGTTATGAGGGAAAAATGAAGACTTTCAAATACACAAAGAAACAAAATTAAAATTCACTTGCAAGGAATATCTCAAGGTCTAGGATATAAAGATTTTGTCTTACATAGCTGAGAAAGGCTTTGCCCATACAACTGACTTAGTAATTGTTTAGTTACCAATTCAATCACTACAAGAAAAAAAAATGAGTTTAAAGATGGACATCGGGGCTGGGGTTGTGGCTCAGTGGTAGAGCGCTCGCCTAGCATGCACCAGGGCGCTGGGTTCGATCCTCAGCACCATATAAATGTAAAATAAAGATATTGTGTCCATATAAAACTTAAAAATAAACATTAAAAAAAAGATGAACATGTCTTTAAAAAAGCTACAGTACTGCTAAGTCTAAAAAGATTATTTATAAACAAGAATAATCACACTCTGAAACAAAATTTCCAAAGTATGTTAACATGGAAAATGAGCCAAAGGTGAGGGGACAAGGTAAAGATGAGTGGAGAGATGTTAAAACAAACCCAAAAACTGCTACCAGGTGTGGTAGGGTAGTGCATACCTGTAATTTCAGCAACCAGGGAGGCTGAGACAGGAGGATCACAAGCTCAAAGTCAATCTGGGCAACTTAGTGAAGCTTTGTCTCAAAATATAAATACAAAATATGGGCTGAGGGTGTACCTTGTGGTAGGGCATCTCCTGGGCTCAATCCCCAGTATCACAATAGAGAGAGAGAGGAGCAAGGGGAGAGAGGGAAAAGAGAAAGTCTTGACTTGGCTGAAGTAAAGAAATATTTTAGGTGTTGCCAGAAAAATATAAGTTTATTAATGTGTGCTTTAATACTACTAGAACACACATTTTGCAAGAGTTAAATCACACCTCTCAATTTTTATAGACTTGTGGGCCAGAAGAGGCGGCAGCATTTATATTGATTAAATTGGATTATCAATATGAATTAATGAATGAGTAAATTAATTTCAGAGAAACTCCTTTTTAGAATATTTTCATTTGTGATTACAATCATATATAACAGTTGTATTCACTGTGACATATTCATAAAAGCATATAATTTGGTCATTTAATTACCCAATACCTCCCCTTTCTCTGCCTTCCTCCCTCCCCGTTTCCCTTTTCCTACTCTACTGGTCTACTATTTTTTAAAATTAGTATATTATAATTATACATAAATTGGTATTCATTGTGAACATGCATATAGCATAATTTGGTCAATTTCATTCCCTAGTATCTTGGTTTTTCCCTCATCCTAGATCCTCTTCTATTCTACTAGTCTCTCTTCTATTTCTGTAAGATTCCTTTTTTAGTCCTTATTTCTCTCTAGCTTCCACATATGAAAGAAAACTTTTAATACTTGATTTTCTGAGTTTGGCTTATTTCACTTAGCATGAAGTTCTTCAGTTCCATTCATTTACCAGAAAATGACATAATTTTACTCTCTTTTAAATGACTGAGTAAAACTCTATTGTGTGTGTGTGTGTGTGTGTGTGTGTGTGTGTGTATCACATTTTCTTTATCCATTCATCTGTTATGGACACATTGGCTAGCCCATAACTTGGTTATTGTGACTTATATGGATATAAGCATTGATATGCATGTATAGCTATAGAATACTGATTTTAGCACTTTTGAATAAATATCAACAAGAGGAATAACTGGGTCATATGGTGGGTCCATTCCTAGACTTCTGAGGAATGGACTTCTCCAAACTGATTTCCATAGTTGTTGTTCTAATTTAAATTTCCACAAAAAATGTATAAGTGTTTCTTTTCCTTGTATCCTCACCAGCATTTATTATTATTTGTATTCTTGATGATTGTCATTCTATCTGGAGATGAAATATCAGTGAAGTTTTGGTTTGCATTTATCTGAATGAATTGATTTCTTTTTAAAAATTCTTTTAGTTGTAGATGGACACAATATCTTTATTTTTATTTATTTATTTTTATGTGATGCTGAGGATTGAACCCAGGGCCTCACGTGTGCAAGGCAAGTGCTCTACCACTAAACACATTCCCAGCCTTGAATGAATTTATTTCAGAGTAACTCTTAAAAGGTCAAAATTATTCCAAACATCAGATATCAAAATAACTGCTACTGGATTAAAATAAGCACTGTATAGCTTTATCTAACATTCGTGTGAATTCCACATACCAGTCATGGTGACAGTATAGTTTAAGTGCATTATTTAATTTAATCATCATATCATCCTTATAGATGACTCTTAGTATATTATATACTCTATAGTGTATTACCTGGGAATACTCTATCATATTTTAATACTTGCCCATGAAATAACTGAGACTCAAAGATTTAAGTAATATTTGCACAAAACTATAAATGTGAAAATACAAATCTAGAAAACCTAATTTGGATACAAGTGTTATATAAAGAGATATTGTGATTCCCCAGAATAAATTGATGATGTAGCCCAAATGGGTTGAGAATGTAGCTCAGTGGCAGAGTACTTGCCTAGCATGTGCAAGACCCTGGGTTCAATACCCAATACCATGAGAGGAAAAAAATATATAAAAAGATATACCAATTATGAATCATGAATCTCCTGTGCTTAACAACAATCAGAAGTAGAGGAAAAAACATGGAACAATATGCCAAATCTACATACTGTTGAAAAATCCATCTATCAAGAAACAAAACAATAAGACAACAGGATTTCAATAAGAAAATTTATAAGCCTGGTATTTTAAAGATTTGGCAGAGCATACTCTTGAAACTATCTGCTTGAGATACATTATTAATAGTGTAAAAATTTGACATATTTTTAATGTATTTTAAGCTTATTGGTGGTGTAATTCACTAAGAGAACTCAAAGGACAATTGTGGCCATAGCTAAGGCTCATTACAACAAATGATCATCAGCAAGGGGAAAAGACATGGGATAGTCAGGAGACACCCCCACACATGCTTCCCTGTGTCTTGTAAGGGCACTAAGAAATTAAATATGCAGTGACAAGTGTGCAGTGTTTCTTCCTAAGAAGCTCATTACAGGCTCAGCACCCAAGGTTTCTACTGGGGCCTGATCACATTCCTGATGCCTGTCCCTAGCACATTCCAAAATTCCAGATTCCCAGGAAGAAGGCAGGTGTCCAGCATAAATCAGAGTGATTGCATTAACAGTGTAAAGCATAGTAAACCACTCTGATCAGTAAAGAAAAGTTTCATGTCAGTGCAGGGAATGAATGGGTCAAGGGCCAAGATCTCAGACACTGGCCAAGAGCCAGGCTGTAAACAGATCCTTCTAAAGATGGAAGCTTCAGATCTCCTTTGTTAATCCTTTTCTGCACATTGGTCTATTTAGTTTTCTATGTTTTCAAGATAGGTTTTATGTTTTATATTCACTTAGAAAATACTCTTTTGCTTAGGCTTTCAAATTAAATATGCTATTGCTGCCCAGCCAATTCATCATGCTGTGTTTGTGACATTAAAAAAAAATTTCTTCATTGTTTTTTCCAAAGAATAGAATATTGGTTTGCTATATCTACCTAATATTTTTGGCTTTTTTCTGTAATTCATGCTTTCTTTTTTATTGATTACTTTAGTGTTTTATTTTACTATTCTTTCCTATCTTCTGCAGTTAAAATCTAAGTTCAAGTAAATATGAAGTTGTTAAACTGGTGAAAAACTTTTACAACAAAAACTAAGAAATGCAGTATCCCTAGTAATCCACAAATACAAATGGATGGGGATAATTACCAATAGTCACAAATTTAAGAGATCGCAACTGCATGGGAGAAAATAAGGAGAAAATTTTAGAGAAACAGGAAGAGAAGCTTAAGATAAATTTCAGGGTAGGGCATAGGAGGAGGAAATAAAGACCAGAGTAGCATTTCTACAACTGAAATACACATCAAAAACATTTGCAAAAATAAAATTCCAGCATACTATTTTAAAATTAGGACACTGACACAAGATATGAAATGGGGCATATATTTGAATTTGTAAAACTCAGAATTGAGATGACAGAATATAGGGAAAAAAATAAAAGTAAAGTCCATTTTAGAAATAAAGCATAAACTAGAATGAATAGAACAGCAAATTTAAAATAATAGGTAAGCTTTAAGATAGGTAAGAGATGAGGAAAATAATGTAAAGTATAAAATAAGGAAAAGAATTTGAGAGAAAATGAAAAAATCAAAAGACAGGTAAAGAAGATACAACATCTGGATAACAGAAGTCCGTAAAGGAGAAGAAAACAAAAGTGAAGGAACAGAATACTAAAATGTTTAATTCATTGGTAATTGTCAAAGAGAAAAAATAAGTGTTGCCAAGGATGTGAAGCAATATGAACCTTTATACCCCATTAGTGGGAATGCAAATTAGTACAGCTATTATGGAAATAACAGAACTACCATATGATCCAGAAATCTCATAACTGAATACACAGAGGAAAGGAAAACAATGTTAAATTGACACCTGCACTACACTGTTTACAGCAGTCCTATACACAATAGCCAAGATGCAAAATCAACCTATCCACAGATGAATAAAGAAAATATTGCACCTACACAAAATGACCTACACAGTACTTATATATTGGATTCTATCCAATCATTTTTAAAAAGGAAAAAGAGCCTGTATTTTTTGACAATGTGGGTGAACCTGGAAGACAGTACGGTAACTGAAATAAGCCAGGCACAGAAAGACAAATACCACATGATCCTACTCATGTGTAGAATCTAAAAAAAAGTTGTTTTCATAGACATTGAGGGTAAAATGGTGGTTACCAGAGGCTAGGGAGGGAGAGGAGGACAGATTTGAAGGTACTATTAGCAGTAATAAGTTCTGGTGTTCTATGACAAAATAAGTTGACATGAATGTGCTGTATAAAATATCTAAGAATTTGGAAACTGTTCTTCACAAAGGAACAATAATTGAGGTGATTGTTTGAGGTGATTAGATCAATAATTGAGTAGCAATTGGATCACTACTACACACACACACACACAGAGCACATTGCATCCCATACATATGTAAAAATGTGTGTGAATTAAAAAAGGTTTTAAGTAAATAAAAATTTAATTCAAGGGAAAACTTCCTGAAATATGTGTACACACATGAGTTCGGTAGTCAAATTAAAAGAACAAAAGACTCAAAATGATTAACATTTAACTGTAAAACTATGGAATTTAAAGAAAAATTATTTATAAAATCTTTTGTTCTATTATCTTTCCAATGTGCATATATGATTACACAACCAATGCAATTCTACATCATGTACAATCAGAAGTATGAGAAGTTATACTCCATATATGTAAGTCAAAATACATTCTATAATCATGTATAACTAATAAGAACAAATAAAAGATATTTTAAAAATCTTCTGTTAAATGGGTTAAAAGAACAAGGGCTTTCAAATGAAAATGAAATTTTTATGAGCATCAGAATTTGATAGTAATCCTTTATCAACATCCTGAACCCAGGTAGTACTAGTCTCATTAAGATGATACTATTTCTGTAATAATCCTTCCTGAGGAATTGATTACAGAAAGAAGTGTGCATAGTCTAAGTATCTAGAGACATATGAACAAAAAGTCTGGAGGTGAGTATCAAATATATTACTAATCATAAATGAGGGTGAATCATAAATGAGGGTGAAAAATAGCATAAATCTAAGAAAATATGCACAAGATCAATGAGGAAAATCATAAATCTAAATTAAAAAAATCAAAAAACAAAGATAGAGATAGTCATGTTTATAGACAGGAAGACTGAATACTATTCATGGTGTCAATTTCCCTCAATGTGATATATAAATTCAATGCAATCTCAATCAATATCCTAGCAATTTATTCTGTGGATATCAACTAAATGATTTTAGTGTGTATTAGTCAGATTTCTATTGCTGTAACAAAATACCTGAGAAAATAACTTAGAAGGAAGAAAATTTTATTTTTGCTCATATTTTCAGGGGTTTCAGTCCATTGTTACCTGGATCTATAATGAGGAAGAACACATAGAAGGACATGGCAGAGAAAAGCCTCATTGTGTCTAGGAAGGAAGAGGGAGAAGGAGAAAGAGAAGGGAGGGAGGGGAGACAAAAGAGCATAAGTAAGTACATTCAAGGTCATGTCCCCAAGGACTTACTCCCTCTAACTAGACCTCACCTTCTAAACTTCCACCACATCCAAATAGTCCACTAAATTATAAGTCCCTCAATGGATTAATCCATTGCTGAGGTTAGAACCCTTATGATCCAATCACCTTCCAAAGGCCCTTCCTGTGAACATTGTTGTCTTGAGAAAAAAGCCTTCAAAATGTGAGTTTTGGGGGAATATTTTGGATCTAAACTATGACATACAGTTTATATGAAGAGGCAAAAGACCCAAAAAAACCAAGATAATATTGAGAAAGAAGAGCAAAGTTAGATGACCAACATTACCCAATGCTAAGACATACTATAAAGCTACAGTAATCAAGAAAGTATGACACTGGAGGAAAAAACAAATAAATCAATGGAACAAAGTAAAGGCGGCTAGAAATAGGATCCCTTAAATAGAGTCAACTGATTTTTAACAGAGGAACAAAAGCAATACAACAGAGCAAAGTTAGTCCTTTCAATAAATGATGCCAGAACATATGTCAGGGTGGAGGCTCAGACCCTGGGAAACAGATTCGGGATCTCTGCAGGTGGAAGAAATTGTGAGACCCAGTTGGGATAGTAGACATGCTTTATTCAGAGGTAGCAGCATCTTCTAGCCAGCCCCTAACTCCAGCTTTAGCCCCCAACCAGTTCTAGTTTTCCCCCCTGAGTCCTTCCATAGGCCTTTTTCATTTGCAGGCCAGACAAAATAAGGAGCAGTGCCAACAGGTTACATCAGTGGAATGTTTATGACCTTGATTACATACACTTAATCAGAGTATTTACCACCTTGACTACATGCTAAAAACATAGCCTGCCAGAAGTCTTGGCAAGGAGCCTAACTATAGCCATTTTGGGCCTTTCCTACAATACATGCAAAAATGAATCTAAACAGACCTTGAACATGTCACAAAAAATAACTCAATAGAATTATAGACCTAAATTTAAAATGAAAAATTATAAAACTCCTAGGAGATAACAGAGGAGAAAACTAGGGGGCTTCAAGTATGATGATGACTTTTAGATATGACAAAAAGGACATGATCCCTGAAAAAATAATTAATAAACTGGATTTCACCAAAATTTAAAATTTCTGTTCTGTGAAACATAATGTCAAGACACTGAGATGACAAACCCAGACTTGAAAAATATACGACTGAAAACGGATTGTTACCCAGAATATACAAAGAATTCTCAAAGTTCGACAATAAAAACTCTACCAATCAAATCTAAAAATCTAAAAGTCTTTTTAACAGACACCTCCTCAGAAAAGTTATATAGGGGGCAAATAAGCATATGAAAAGATGTTTCATATCATATGTCATCAGAGAAATGCAAATTAAAACAACACAGTACCACTGCACAGTAGTGGAACGGCCAAAATCTGGACTCCTGACATCCCCCAAACCTGGGAAAAAGTGAATGGGGACTCTCATCCATTGCTGGTTGGGAATGCATGGAGGGACCTAAAAGGAATATTGGAAAGTGAATGAAGCCAATCTTAAAAGGTGTGTACTGTATGATTCCAACTAGAAGACATCATGGAAAAGGTAAAACAATGGAGAGGAAAATGATCAGAGGTTATCAGGGGATAGATATGAAGAAAGAGATGAATAAGCTGAGCATAGAAGATAGTTAAGGCAATGAAAATATTTCAAGTAAAACCATAATGATGGACATATGCCATTATACATTTGTCTAAACCCATATAATTCCCAAAACCAAGAATAAACCTTCAGTTAAACTATGGGATTTGGGTAATTATTATGTGTCAAAATAGCTTCATCAATTGTAACAAATGCTCCACTTTGGGTGAATGTTGACAATGAAGGAGAATATATTATATGTGTGAGAGTAGAAATTATATGGGAGATCTTTATACCTTCCTCTCAATTTTGCTATGAACCTAAAACTGCTCTAAAAATACCATCTTGAAAGTATGTAATATAATACCTATGTTCTCCGAGAGTGAAGATATAGTACAATTGATAAAATATAATAAAACCAGGAGAGAGTGTGTGTGTGTATGTATATGTGTGTGTGTGTGTATCTTCATTAGTCATATTGATTGTTGTAATAATTGTTATTCTGAGATAGCTCAGTATGTATGGGATAAAACAATTGAGCATTTCCAGAATATTTTCAGTGAAGAACAAATAGATCCACATGGAACATAAAGGATATTAGACCAGAATCCTACAGTCTTAAATTTGAATTGGGAGAATCAAATATCACTTTATGAGCTGTTTTATATGTGAACACACACACAAAAACATTATAGTTCTGACTCCTGAGAAAGCATAGAAAAAAATGACTAACCTAATAGCACTGAATATTCCTAGTACCCATATCACATTCCTGACATCATAGTTCCCACAAGGAGAAATCAGAACTTCCTGGGGAACAGTCGATACCAAGCCAAGAGCAGGAAATGGGCAGAGATGATCCTGAAACATCTTGCCATACAAGATATTGAGAAAGCACCCAGAGATAATATGAGTTGTGTTGAAAGACTTGGGAGCCAAAATAAAGGAGCTTCTACTGGGAAAAGATGAGAAAATTTGAACTTTAATATGAATGATAATTGTGATTGATTAGAAAACACTGATACCTTTAAATTCATGAGTTCAAAATGCTTATTAAAATAAGCAAATTGGTCACATTCAGTTGATAAATGGAAATCATTGTATTCTTTCTAAAATTAGTAAATGAAAGAAATACTTAATCTTGGTTAACCAAATTGTGAGCATCACTTATTGATTCTCAAGCTCTGTCTACCTGTGCCACAGTACCATGTGTTAATGCTCTTTATTTCAACTATCATGTATTCCATCCTGAAGATTTCTAATTATTTCAAAATATAACTCATTGTTCTTTTTCATATTGCTTACAGCTTCCCTTATCTCCTTAAACAGATACTCCTTATAGCCATTTTAAATTCATGTTCTGTATGTTCCAATAATTCTGCTTCAGGTTGTGTTTTTCAGTTTATTATCTTTCTCTTTGATATGCGATAAGAAGGCTTATTTTCAGTAAAGGGCCAGAAAGTAAGTATTTTTGGTTGGGGGGACAGATGGTCTCTATCACCACCACTCAACTCTGTCATTGTGGTGTGAAAGCAGCCACAGACAATACGTAAATGAAAGAGTGTGGATGGGTTCCAATAAACTTGTGGGCACTGAAATTTGAATTTCAAATCATTTATAATGTGTCACAAAATAGTATTCTTTCTGTTTCTTTCAACCACTTAAAATGTAAAAACCACTGTTAGCTTGGGGACCATAGATAAGCACCAAAGGGCTAGTCTTTATCCACAGTCCATTCTGTGCTGATGACTTTCGTGAATGGTTGCACTTCTCAGTTGTCTGGCTATACTGACCTGAAAGCATGTGTTTTCCTGGGTATTTAAATTGTGTTAAATTGCCTTTTTTTCCTATTGAATCCCAGTATGTATTTACATAAATACTTGTTTTAGGAATTCATGCTGGGTTTATATAATTTTTAGTTGTAAATCTTTCTATTAAAAGTCTGACTTTCTATTAATCCCACTATGGAGATCCTAAAAGGACTTCAAAGACTGAGATGAGGTAACGTGTCTATCACAGATAACGGATCTCAAGGATCTGGAATATTAATTGAATCAAATAATTTGATTTCCAATGGATATCGAGAAGACTGAATCTCTCTGCTTTTCTTAACTGTGAGGAAATCCTAAATTTTAGTCGAGATTGAGGATCTCCTTGTTTAAACTTTTCCTTTTGGGAAAAAAAAATCAGGAAGAAACAAAGCAATCAGGTTAACAACCTGCTAACCTATAGGATGCCTGCAGATGTAGATCACTTTCAAGTTTGAAATATGTGACTGTGCTATTCGATGTTGAAGTTTTATTTTCCTGATCCTTCTGGAACCAGAGAAACACTGGTGACATGAGAAACATAGAAGTTTGGAAAGACAGATCTGAAAAATAACAAGTCTTTGAAGTTTGGCCATTGACAGGCTAATTTCCTTTTGTTATAAATGTAATAATCATTACTCTGGCTCCCTGTCCTATCCTGACTCTGGTGTACCTTAATACTCTCAGGTTATAATTCCCAGTCCAAAACTCCTCCCAGCTAGTGGGGAAAAGATACGTTAGAGGTAAGATAAAGAAAGATCAGACAGAAGAGGTGAGGCAATAGAGACATATATCATTTACAAAGACTTTGAGCAACATCTGTGGGGGAAATAAAAGGTATATCCCCTACACAGACCATCTCAACCCAAAAGATAACTTCATAACCCCAATCTCCCCAAAATATCCACCCTGGAATTTTCACCAAGAAGGAGGCTTTGCCTCTAGTTATAGTTTACTTTATTTCCATGTGAATTTTCTTATTGTCACTCTCGTGAAAAGAGAGGCCTAGTTCATGGACAACTAGGAAAGGTTCAGCCTTCATTGGCTTAAACTACAACTGTGTCCTTGACTCACCTTGTTTTGGTCTTCATGAGTGTACACAACTGTCCACTTTGCTTTTTCCTGTTTCTCCATAAGACTTTGGTAGCCATGCTGATGCCTTTGAAATTTCTTTTTGTTCCGAAATAAAACAAGACTTTATTACATTGTTCTTTGGGTTTATGCTTTCTTGTCTGTCTTTAGGTTTGGAGCAAATTGCTTTTTAAAAAAAAATTATTGGTTCAGTATAATTATACATAATAGTGGGATTCATTATGACATATTTCTACATGCATATAATTTTCTCAATCTCCTTCCCCAGTACCTTCCCTTTCAATCTCTTCTTCTTTTCTCTGATCTAGTCCCTCTACCTTACTGCTCTTCCTTCCATTATTATTATTTAATTAGTGCATCATACACACACACATATGTATTCATGTATAATTCAAAAATCTCCAATTTCATATATTTCACTTCAGTTTCAACCTGATACATCCTGTACCTTATTATTTCATGCCTGTTTTCTGTGGTAAACACTTACACGTTCTCATATGGTCCTCAAATGCATAAATACAATCATCCATGAATGAACACAAGTTTTTCCTCACTCATTATATCACCTTGTACAATTTAAGAATTCCTCCTAATCATAGCTTTGTCAATTTAAGTCATGTTAATTATTATTCTAATTTAAATCTTAAGATGCCTTTGTAAAAATAGGTTAATTCTTTCTCTACACACTTGATGCTCAAAAGAAGTTTATTATATTTGAAAGCATTTAGGAAAAATTAATTTCCTGAAATGGAACTTGAGGGATTAACTTCTAATTGAAGCAATATCATCAAAACCCTGCTGAAAATAGTGTCAATATTCATGCTAATCTTGTTATAAGGGATTGGATATATTCCAACTCTTCTCTTTCCAAAATCAAGTTTGTTTCTCTGGGAAGTTTTTCCTAGTGTTTCAGCCTATTGACACTATGTCTTCCCTAAACTCTGAAGGGCGTAGAGTTTGTTCCATTAACTTCAGAACATAAAGACTTCACTTGCTCCCTATTAATATTTTTTTTCAGGTTTGATCCTGAATATTAACATGTGAGCCCCACATACTAGTTTAAAAGCTCTCTGAGATCAGTAATTTTTGTTTCTAAGAAATGAATATTTGACATTATCTGAATTCCTGAAAGTAAGGAGTGTATATGGAGACAGGTAGAAAAAAGAACCAGAGCCCTCATGAGATTTCAGAACTTGCTAGTCAAATACGGCTGAAAGGAAAAGCAGCAACAGCATCTCATGGGCACCACAATCCTACTCTGTCAAGCATAACTCTTGATTTTCCCTTCCACTTGCCCCTCCCCCACTTTTCTCTACCTCAGTCAACAGTAATACAAAAATCGGAGTCAAATCTGATCCATATTTTCCCTGCCTCCCAAAATTCAATCTTCAGCAATTCCTGTTAATATGAGAAACATGCTAAGTCCACCTATTCCTCTCTCCCTTCAGTGCCACCTCCTTGGTCCAAGCCATCAGTATTTCTCACTGGAGAACCCAATATAACCTTTTAAGTACTTCCATTATTGTTCTCTTTTAAAACCTTCTACACAGCAATCAGTGGGATCTTTTTTAAAATGCATGGGTCAGATGCTTTACTTGAAACAATACCTCGTGTGTCTAGTGTATCAGAGGTAGAACAGAATGCAGAATCATATAGGAATTTAGGTGTCCAAAGGGCAGAGACAATTGCTTGCTGCTTATATTGATTTTGTTTAGTCTCCAGAATCCCCAACAGGATAATTGCATACAGCTACCACATGTCCTGTTTGTATAAAGCAGAAAAGCTCAATGTATACTTTGGTCATAAGTTGCCATTCCAGAAATATTTACATGATCTGTATCAGTTTCCTGTGGCTACTGTAATAAGTTAACACAAATTGCGATGGCTTGGAACAAAAACAATTTATGCTCTCATGATTCTTGAAGCCAGATAGCCAGAGTGAGTATCGATGAACTGGCATTAGCACATCAGCATATCTAAATTCTCTGGGTTCTCTAGGGAAAATGTGTTCCTTGTCTCTTGCAGCTCCTGGTGACTGCCAGCATTCTTTTGCTTGTGGCTGCATTGTTATCTCCAAGGCCAGCATCTTCCACTCTGCTCCATCTTCCCACTGCCTTTTCCTCAGCACAT
Source organism: Marmota marmota marmota (assembly GCF_001458135.2). Taxonomy (NCBI): domain Eukaryota; kingdom Metazoa; phylum Chordata; class Mammalia; order Rodentia; family Sciuridae; genus Marmota; species Marmota marmota. Next base: position 6,411,947 of record NW_026000221.1, read on the forward strand.
GTCAAATCTCTCTGAACCTCTCTTATAAGGACACTTGGGAGGGCATTTAGATACCACCCAGATAATCCAGCATCATCTCTCCATTCTTCAGATACTTAATCCATTTGCAAAGATCCCTTTACCAAATAAGGTAATATTTAAAACTTACAGGGAATTAGGACCTGATATCTTTATGGGTGTTATTTTTCAGCCTAACTTATGGACTATCTACAGTTTTTTATTTACAGTTATATAGACAGACATCAAACTTACCCAGTTCTTGAACCCAGTTCCACAAAGTAAAACTCATGTACCAAGGGAGAAAGCAGAACCACCCTCCAGGTGTGTCTAAGGAACACATGCCTTCACTTTCTAACATGCCAAAATGCCCACTTTGCTGAACCCTCCCAACAGCCTCTCTGCTCTCAGAATATATTTTAAAAATTGTTACCATGGTCTACACCTAGTGTGACCTGATTTATCCTTGTCTTATGATACACTCCCCTGTTCTCAGCAGCTTTTTCAATAACTGTAATTTAGGAAGTGCTGTCACCCAGGGGTCTCTACACTTGCTACTTCCTCCACCAGAATCCTTTTACCCCAGATTTTTTTTTTTTGGTCATCTTCTTCTTTTCATTCTGGCCTCAGTGGCAATGTTTCACAGAAGCCTCTGTTTTATTTTCTCTGATTATTTATGATGTCATAATAGAACATAAACTCTTGGACAGTAAAAACCTCACTTGGCTTTGTTCCCTAGTCTGTCTCCAACGTTTGGCATAACCCATTCTCCCAAGATGTTAGAAGAGTGGGTGCAACAGATGGAGAAGCAACTAACCGCCTACTTGACCCCTGATATGAATAAATCAATATAGTAGATATACAAGGGGAGGAATTAGAAGTTAGCATTAAAGAAACCCCTGCAAATATATCTCTAGAAAAACCTCTAAGAATGATAATTCTGTTCATGTCAAAGCACTCAAGTGCCTGTCAGGATTAGATGGGATTGTATCTTAGAAAAAAAAAAAAAAAGAAAGCTAGGAGTAAAAAGATATTCCTAGTTTATATCCATTTCTCAACACTGTTATATTCTTCACAAGGAGCAAATATTTTTCCATGTAGATCTGAGCTTATGTTTATAAAAGAAAAATATTAATGCATTCTGAAGCTAATGTAATTAACTTCTCCATAAGTATATTTGACTTAGGATAAAAGGAAAGGAAAATAGTTCTACTCTCATTGTAGCATTTTAAAATACTAGCTGTAAAAAGGGAGCCCCTTCATAATTACTTTCTAGATAGGGCCCTCAAGAGGGCCTGCTGTTGCAAAACAGCAGTGGGAGGGGTTACTTCGGAACATGTAATCACAAAATCATCATGTTACTGGTAATATTCCACTGGATGAAGCTCTCCAAAGATAAGAGTCATTAGCTATTATATAGCTCTTCTTGTTTGATAGATGATAATCAGTCAGCAAAAGATCATGTCAGAGTGCCCTTCAATTCCAATTTTGTATCACACTTGAAATCAATTTCAGATTCCATGTAAAAAGTGGCATTAAATAGTTTAAGATTCAATGCATAGGACAAAATGCCCCCCCCCAAAAAAAATCTATAAAGATCTAGCCCAAGTCTCCAATTCTACCATTTAGCATCATGTGACCTTGGGTATGCCTTTTTCTCTCCCTGGGTCTTAAATCTTTCATGATCACAGAGAGGGCAATGTCACAAATTATTGCTGAAGATATGTCCAGATCTTAGATTTGGTAGATATTTACTTATTTTCACTAAGATCTTATATGGTGATAACTAATAAAATACTCCAGTAAAATCTGAGACACTGGATCTCATGCCAAGTAAGGTCTGAAAAAGGCTTATCTACTGATATGGGGTAGAGGAATGTCAGAAAGCACCATGGTTATTTTTCGATGAAAGACTTCAAGCAAGAAAGAGTTAATCCCTCAGTCTTACCTGTCTTGATCTGTTTACATGGGGAATTATTACCCTATTTCAACTTGAGTTTATGACACCAAATAGCCATAATTGTGGCTATTTTTCACATGATATAATGTACAACCAAAGAGTATTATAATTATTTCTGCACAATTCTCGAGACACCAAGGCCAGGAAGTTATGTCTTGACTGTTCTCAAGACCACTTAAATGGATGACTGCCCATACAGATTGGATTTCTCATCATGTCTGTGGAAGGCTCTCAAATAACCAATATAAGTAAGTGGTACAACACATCCTTTTACCTAAAACACCTCTACTTTTGATCCTAATGGTACCCATATTCTTATATATACATCATAAAAAACAATAACCTTTTGTTTCTTCAAAACATTTTCCACTCTGGGAGAGGCCTGGTCTCATTTCTTGGAAAGGTTCTATAAAAATGTTGGTGACTATACTTTTGAATACCAACCTCTTCCCTTTTTCAGAGGAATTTTTCCACTGAGAATAATGCAGACTTTATGAATTTTTTAACTGGCATCCTTTGTAATTTTTCCCCTCACTAAAATGGAAAATGGCCTTCTCAGGAAGCTTTTCTGAGCCTTAAAAATTTTAAGAGTATGTTTCTTTTTTCCACTTCTAAGTTTAGCCCACAAGAATGAGTGAGTTTAATCATTTCATGTGCTAATCACTATAAGATGCACATTTCTGAAAACCATCAATAACCAGTGAAATCACTGGTTGCCCTTTGCAGATTTACTGAAAGAAATGTAGCTCTTTTGTGGCTTACTGCTATTCAAGGCCATTGATGTAAAAGGAACTTTCACAGGGCTAGTTCTCTAGGGGAATCCTCTGGGTCTCCTAATACCACACTCTCCATGTCTCCAGATGCTCAGAGACTTTATACTGCTATCCAATGCTCCAAATTCCAAAACACTCTCCTCTATGATCCCTAAATTGTGAAGAAGAACATTAATCTGATTAACTAAATTCACAACGATATGTATTGTCAATGGAAGCTGCTGTGTGTCCCTCCTGGGGTGCTGGTATCCTTGAGTTCCCCAAGTGACTGCAAGACAGAGAGGCTGAAGCCTAGAGCATGAAGATACAATTGACTAGGCCTGTGTTGGCAGCTGAATCTATGCAACATCAGTAAAACTGAAATATTCCTAACACCAAATATAATTTGAGATGAGGTAGGAGCATGTTTACAATTTTCAGTAGAATGCAATGTCCTGGGCAGAGGTACAGCATGTATTAAGAGAATCTTCCCCACTCTAACCTCTCCCAGGTACTCTTCCTCCTAACCACCTTTGTGCCAGTAGAAAGAACAACTCACAGTAAGAAATGTAGTCCAAATTAAATTATTTCTATCTGCTCCCACTTTCAGATCCATTCTAGCACAGAAACAACTTTCCAAAGAAATGTAAGTCACTTTCCAAACCCTGAAAAAGCAAGAATTTATTTACTGAAAGTTTCTTCAAAAAGTATAATAAGGAGATGTTATGGAGAAAGTTTTTTTTTTTAAAAAAAAATTCTTAGTGATTGGAAGAGTACAGAGTCATTTACAGAAATGAGGGGGAAAGTCTCATTAAGGACAGGAACCAGATCAGTTTCATGAAAGCATAAGGCAGGAACTAATGGGCAGTGTGTTTAGAAAGCCACCATTGGGATGACTAAATCTCAATAGTTTTTCTGTTTCTGGATTATTTCACTTACATAGGAATCAGGATTGAGATGCTAGTGAAGAAATGGTAAAGATAGAGTGTGATCTAGAAAATATTATGACTTGGAGGCTTCTGGGTTACTCAGTCCCAGGACTCAGGATAGGTTTCCTGCCCTGCAGTAAATGGCTGAGGAGCAGAATGAAGCTGAGTTCATAGAAGGGGCCCTGCAGTAATTGTTACCTTCCAACTTCATCTTCTCTGAATCACAGGGAGCAAATGCTGGTACTTGGGCGCTCCCCCAAATGTTCTGAGTGCTGGGTAGAAACACAAAGAAATAGAGAGTAGCCTCTGTCTCTTTCCTTGTCAACAAATGGGACTGTCATAAAAGAGCCCGAAGACCAACAGTAGTCATGAGTTTCAGGAAGCACCTCTAAAAATTTTGGATAGTCTTATAACCTTGTTCAAACTAGAGATTTTACTTCCTTCCCATTTTTATAGTGCTACTGGGAATAACTAAAATCTCAATAAAAATAAGACTATCAGACACTCAAAGATCACATTTGATTGCAGCATGGGCTGCAAAATCGTAAAAACATAGCCAAATGGACAAAATTTTCCCAGATGGTTTCCTCTTGTTCTCTCTTTTGGGTGGGGAAGGGGGGCTTTTCTACCCAGAAAACTAACTTTTTTGTTTGTTTGTTTTCTTGTGATTCCACCACAAGAGGCAAATTGTAACATAAAATCTATTGTACTGCAGCACTATGGCTGAGGTACCTCCCTTCTGCCCAAGAGCATTTGCTTTTAAAATAAAATCCACCAGGCTAGGGATAGATATAACAAGAAGAGAGGATTCTGACCTTATAGAAGGTGAATCTGCAAGGCAATGGGAGGGGAGCTTTTTGGGGGATAGAAGCTCTTCTTATATCCCTCAAAACAGACAAAGGAGCCTCCATACATCCTCTCTAGGTAAAGTTGATCTAGGGTGTGTATATATGTGTGTGTGTGTGTTTTATTATTTCTCAAGGTATAGTAATAACCCTGTACATTATTTCCAAGTGTTCAGCTTCACTGCTAAATGATAGATCTCAAAGCTCTGTGCAATGACTTATTAAACCCAAAGAAACTTTTTGTCATGGGAGAATTTAAACTGAGCAAGAGTACTAGATCATAATCTGAGCCATCATGTGTTGGTCTAAAATTATTATTTTAAGTAATGGATCTGACATCAAAGGTTTGGTTTTAGTTCCTGAATTTGCATTTGGGTTCACTGTTAGAATGGCACAAGAAAAGGACAGTGACATCACAGCAAGTAATTTTAAAGAGGGGCCTTAGCTGTTCTGAAAGAAAACGACCAAGAAATTGAGTACTCAGCAGATAAGGGCATGCAGAGCTCACCTTTCACAGTCAACAGAGCACATACACTCCCAAGGGGACGTGTTACATGGGTCTCATCTTCACTACTGCCACTGGCCACAAGTCATTATCAGAAAACACAGTAGTATAGAGATAATGGGAAATAACTCAGCAAAGGGTGTTTTTAGAATGTACTCTGGCATTTTAAAATAATTTATCAATGGCTGAAGCTTAATAATTTAGAAGAAAAAATATATACAGAAATAATTATAATAATATATTGTTTTCAAAATAATAAAAGTCTACTTGGATACAAATAAAACAAATAGAAATATATATTCTTCTATTATCCCCAGCATTGACAATTTTTTCTCTAACACTAAACTAAGACTGCTTACTGAATTGTATTGTTTTAGAGTTTTTTTTTTTAAATTAATTTCATATTTGGCTTGATAACTGCAAAAGTACTATAAACTAGAGTTCACTCCTAGTTTTATGTTTGGTTTAAGTAATAGTATTCTAAAAATAATTTAAGTACACCTTGGGAGTTTAGGGGACTTGCTTTCTCCTTTAAAAGGGTCTATTAATAACTTACTATGGAGAAACACTACCTTTACCAGAATGAGAAGCAATTCAGCATACTTTGTAAGGTCCAGGGTAATGGAGACCGATTCGGTTTAAAATTCTGGCTCCACTTCTCTCTGGCAGTGTAATTCTCAACAAATGTCCTTATCTTATTTCCTTATCAGGAAAGTGTAATTATAGTATCTCCCTCATAGAATTGTGGTAAAATTAGATAGTGTACTGAAAACATAATTCCTAGGTCTTGGTAATTGATCAAAAAGTTCTAGCAATTAAAAGTGTTTCAGGTCTAACAGTTCAAAGCAGATATCAAGAAAAGGCAGTCATGGGTTGATTTTCCTAGATTGCCTTTGATATATCAGAAACCAAGTGGGGGTAGTATTATGGTCTATGAGCCACAGAGCTGTGATTTCCTAGATGGACTCCATTGCTTAGAAATTATATAAGAGGTGACTGAGGAACAAGGCATAGGAGAACAGTATTTAGCAATTTTCAAGCCATATCAACTCTCCAATTTAATACAAGAACTTTTTAGTTCAACACCCAGTTGCTAAAGTGAAATGACAAAATTAGATGACTCGGTCAACCTCAAGGCTGGACAAATGATTATGCAGGTATTAAGAAGTCCTATGATAGTACAGAACCCTAACTTTTGGCTAGTTTTCTTAATCTTGTACATGCATTTCTGTGGCATTGTAGACCATCTTACATATGTCCCTTGATTCAGCATTGACTTAGCATGCTACCCCTATATTATCCTTACCCTTTTGTTTTCCAGATTTTTTATTGGTGCATTATAGTTGTAAGTGATGGTGGGATTTGTTGTTACATATTCATACATGCACACAATACATCAATATAATTTGGATAATTAGACTAATATCACTCCCCAGCACTTCCCACTCCCCTGGTCCCTTTCCTCTGTTTTATGGATCTCCCTTTGCTTTTCAAGAGATTCCCCTCCCCAACACCTTTCTTTTCCTTTTTCCTCTCTAGCATCCACATATAAGAGAAAACGTACAATCCTTCTCATTCTGAGTTTGGCTTATTCACTTAACATAATGTTCTCTAGTTCCATCCATTTTCTTACAAATTGTCTAATTTCATTTTTCTGCATGGCTGAATAAAACTCCACTTTGTATACATAGCACATTTTCTTTATCCATCCATCCATTGATGGACACCTAGGCTGGTTCCATGGTTTAGGTATTATGAATCATGCTGCTATAAATATGGATATGCATGTATCACTGTATTATGATGACTTTAATTCTTTAGGATAAATACTGAGGAGTGTTAGAACTGTCATATAGTAGTTTCATGCCTAGTCTTTTGAGAAACCTCCACATTGATTTCCATAACGGTGTAAAAGTGTTTCCTTTTCTCTCACCTATTCTCCAGCATTTATTGTTGTTGCATTCTTGATGATGGCCATTGTGAATGGAATGAGATGAAATCTCAGTGTAGTTTTGATTTACATTTCCCTAATTGCTAACAATGATGAACATTTTTTCCATATACTTGTTGGGACTTTATATTTCCTCTTTTGAGAAGTGTCTAATTCATTTGCTCATTTATTAATTGGGGTTTTTTTTGGCATTAAGTTTTTTGAGTTCTATAGAGAATTAGATATTAATCCTCTGTCAGAAAAGTAGCTAGAAAACATTTTCTCCCACTCTATGGGTTCTCTCTTCACATCCTCGTTTCCTTTCCTATGCGGAAGCTTTTTAATTTGGTGCTGTCCCATTTATTAACTCTTGGCATTGTTTCCCAAGGAAGGTCCCATTGAGGAAGTCAGTGACCTGCCTCTATGTTGGAGTGTTTACCCTACATTTTCCTCTAGGAGTTGCATAGTTTCTGGTCTAATTCTTAGGTTTCTGATCCATTTTGAATTCAATTTTTGTGCAGAATGAGAGCCAAGGGTATAGTTACATTCTTCTAAATATGAATAGCCAATTTGTTCCAGCACCATTTGTTAAAAAGGCTGTCTTTTCCTCAGTGTGTTTTTTGTACCTTTATCAGGAATCAAATGACTGTAGATGAGTTTTTCTGTGTCTTCAAATCTGTACCACTGGTGTACGTGTCTGTTTTTAAGCCAGTACCATGCAGTTTCTGGTACTCTATGTAGCTCTGTAGTATAATTTGGATTCAGGTATTGTGATGCCTCCAGCATCTTTTTTTGGCTTACAGTTGCTTTGGTTATTCTGTTTTGTTTTGTATTTTTTATTCTTCCAAGTGAATTTTAGGACTGATTTTTTTCCTAGTTCTGTGAGGATTGTCATTATCCTCTTTCTAACAAGATTAAATGATTTCTCTTAAAGCAATGATTCCCAAAGTGTAGTATATTATCCTTCAAATGGACTTGAAATACATCTTAAAATTTTTACTAGATAGAGAGAATAGATATAATAGGTGGAGATTCTGAACCATCCAAAGGGCTATTGTCTAAAAATTTTTAAAAGTTTGAGAATAACTATGGCTTTGGCCTGGCTAGTGATCTAAATAAGGGATCCTACACAGAGTGGTCTTCCTCTAACTATAGTGGGCATTCCATCACACCCACATGGATGTGTGTCTTCTAACTCTATTTGAGAGAAAATTACTGTCAAAATGGTTATCTTTAATTTTAAAAAAATTTAAAAATAAAGATCCTTCCAGAATTTCATAGTGATCCTAAAGGAGATGTATTATACAACATATTCCTTGAATAAAAAGGGAGTACTATGGCAGTAGAGCCAGACTAAGATTGGAAGCTTGGATCTGCCAATTCCTGCCTGTGTGATCCAACAATACAGGATAAATCCTACAGTGTTATGTAAATTTTATGATATGAGAAAATTTTATAATATAAGAACATTATGAAGTTCAGAGTTGGCCAAATCATGATCAAAATTAAATGAAGTATGTTGATCCAAAGCATCCTAAATAATTCTAGCTGCAAAGAATTTAATTCTGGAGGAAATGTAAGTTATTTACTCTCTTGGTTTATAATATGAAGTTGAGGAATGGAGGATGAGAATCAAATGAAAAATAAACTAGTACAATAAAAATATTTTTGTCTTAAATTCAGTATGATATACTATAGAATAGGAACTTTCAATCCTGATGTAACCACTTTATCTAAAGACCAAAATCAGTATCAAGATATTATGTTTTCTTGGAGTGTGCTCATACTCTGGGTTCTGTATACAATCCTGGAGCTAACTACTATTTTTGTTAGGAATGCTGAATTTTTTTAGTGAACCTGCAGTTGTAAACTGGCTTTCACACACTCAACTCTACCAAGGGGCATATGGCAAGTGTGTTTAAGTAATCAAGGTTTTCTCCAGTTACCTTCCATAACACATTTCTTCCTTCACCTCTGCTTTCTTTGAACTGCCCAAACTCCAACCCACAATTATTTCCCACTCTACCAATACCTAAGTCTACCTTCAGAAGATCCTTTCTACACTTGACATTTTACATCCCATCTGTGGATTTTGCTGCATAAAACAAAATTCCTTAGACCCATTCCATACTGACATAATTTAAATATGAAATAAAATGCTTGAGTTTTAGGTAGTATTAGTTTTCCATTGCTGTGTAAGAATTATCACAAACTTAAATATTTAAGCAACACGCATATATTATCTCACAGATGTGGTAGGTTAGAAGTCCAAGCATGGCTTTGCTACCTCTTTTGGTCAAGGCCTCAAAAAGCTGAAACCAAGGTGTCAAAGATGTAACTCCATCTGAGGTGTAGAGTCCTCTTTCAAACTCATTCACTCTATTGGCAGAATCCAGGTCCTTGCACATTTGGGAGACGGATATTCCCATTCCTTGCTAGCTGTTGGCCAGGTGAAGGGGGTTGTCACCTCCCAGTGGCTATCCAATGTTCTTTACCATGTGACCCATATAGGCAGATCTCAGTGTGGTTGTCTATTTTGTTCTAGGCCAGCAGAAAAGTTCTTGTGCCTCATCTCTCTTTCTTCCAAATGTTTTAGTCTTGGTTAAGGTTTCAGTTGATTAGGTTAATTCCCATTTTAAATCAACCCTAACTTCCTTTTGATTTACTCCAAGTCAACCACTTGAGACCTTCCATTCTTATTCAGGTTCCACTGTCTTATTACTTCCTGTTTATTCAAAGAATGCATTGTAGGGGCTGGGGTTGTAGCTCAGTGGTAAAGCATTTGCCTAGCACATGTGAAGCACTGGGTTCGAGCCTCAGCACCAACTAAAAATAAATAAATAAAATAAAGGTATTGTGTTCATCTACAACAAAAAATATATTTTTAAAAAAGAATCCATGTATAATACAGTTCCTCAAGGATCACTATACATTCTAGAAGGATATTTTTCATTTTCATTTTTAAATGTTTTTAATTATAGATACTGTTTTATTTCTTTAGTTACATGTGACAGTAGATTTCATTTTGACAAAATCATACAAGCATGGAATATATCTTATTCTGTTTCTAACTCCAGTATCCATCCTTCCCCTTCCCTACCCCCTGCTCTCTTCCCTTTATTCTTTCTGCCATTTACCCACAGTTATTTTTTTAAATTAATTCCTTATGGATGTACAAGATGGTGAGATTCACTGTGGTATATTCATATATGTACATTGGAAAGTTATATTAGATTCATTCCACTGCCTTTCCTTTTCCCCTCCCTCCTCCCTTCCCTTTATTCTCCTTTGCCTAATTCACAGAATTTCTGCTGCCTGTCCCCACAATCATTGTGAGTTAGCTTCTACATATCAGATAAAACATTCAACCTTCAGTTTTTTGGGATTAGCTTATTTCACTTAGCATGATAGTCTCCAGATCCATCTATTTACCAGAAAATATCATAAAATCATTCTTATTTATAGTGGGGTAATATTCCACGTGTATATATACCACATTTTCTTTATCAATTTATCTGTTGAAGGGCATCTAGGTTGGCTCCATAGCTTAGGGTTTGTGAACTGTGCTGCTATAAATATTGATGTGGCTGTGTCACTGTATTGGAACCAAAACAGGCATGAAGGCCAATGGAATAGAAGATACAGAGCCAAACCCACATAAATACCCACAAAAATATACACACATACATTGCTGGTAGGACTGCAGACTCTGGAAAGCAGTGTGGAGATTCCTGAAAAAACTAGGAATGAAGCCATCATTTGACCCACTTATCCCACTCCTTGGTCTATATCTAAGGTACTGTTTTAAAAGTGCTATTTCCCTCAATGCATGACCACAGGTGTAAAAGGCCACTTACCAAGGGACCCCACTTGCATCTGCAAAATTCCTTCACCTTACACAGTGAAATTCATTGTAGTCACAATTTTGCCATAATCAATAGCATGGACTTTTACAGGAGCATATGTAAGAAGGTAGGACTCTTGGGAAACATTTTGGATTCTCCCTACCATATACACCTTCCTACACTGATACTCCTGATTTTCATCCTATAGAGCCTCAAAAGTTTTAAGCCTGGGGTTCTTCAATGAACCAGAAACTTCTACAGATCACAAATGAACAGGACTCTTGTGCTTTCTAGTATGTACTGTCCTTTTCATATCCAAAGGGGGAATGAAGGACTGAAAGACAGGAGACAACAACTATCATTTATATTTGTATATAAGGTTGATCTTGTTGCCTTTCAGATGAAAATACATGATAAATTCTCCACTTAAAAATATGTATAAGTGGGCTGGGGATGTGGCTCAAGCGGTAGCGCGCTCGCCTGGCATGCGTGCGGCCCGGGTTCGATCCTCAGCACCACATACAAACAAAGATGCTGTGTCTGCTGAAAACTAAAAAATAAACACTAAAAAAAATTCTCTCTCTCTCTCTCTCTCTCTCTCTCTCTCTCTCACTCTTTCTTTAAAATAAAATATGTATAAGTAAAAAAATGTTAAAAACATGTGTAAGACTATATAGCACTTGTAACCATTTTTAACCACATATGTAAGACATAAGCATAAAGGAGTTAGCCAGAAATATAATTATTAAAATGAATATGTCTTAAAAATAAAAAATATATATAAATTGCTTATGCAGAATATTTTATATTTCAAAGGATATAACTGAGAAAAATTTAAAAATGAATTCAATGGTCAAGGTGAAAGCTTTTTAGACTGTTCTTGTAACAATAGCTTTTTCCAAAAATTCATTTTTAGGATGCCCAAAATAGAAAGTGCACTGAACATCTGGTTCTTTCAGAGTCCATTATGTGCAATAATTTATGGCAAATAATTCATATCCCAGCTCAAAAGTGTGTACCCTTGCCTTGTTCCAAGAATATCCCTGTACCAAAAATACACAGAAATAAATTGTCTTTGGATTGTGCAACAACCTCATGATTTGGGATTCTGTTTCCAAAAACTTATGAATGACAGGGTTTTAGAATTAAATTTAAATGGGCACAAAACAAAGGACAAACTTCAATAGGAACTCATCAGTCAAAATTAAACAATTTTGAAATGTTCTGAAGAACTATAGAAATTTTGGAGTGAATATCTAATTCAGCTAAATCTCAATATGTTGATCTACTGATTTCTTTGTTGAAGAAATATATTTCACAAGAGATTACAGAGAAGGGGAAAGGTGGAAACTAGGTAATGTGAGAGTCTATTGGTGTTAGTGTGGAAGCAGGACATGAAAGCCTTCCCTCTGAATTTGCAGAGCATGCAATGGAAACATGATCAGAAATCATGCTACTATGTTTCCCACTTCTTCTTAAAGTTTCAGTTTGGTTGAATGAGCAAGGCTTTTTCCTCTACCAAAACAATGTTTCTGATCCAGTGGGAGAAGCATGAAGGCCACAGTTAAGTTCCTTGAAGACCATGATTCTTTAAAAAAATAAAACTAAAAAGTCCACCTGTTTTATTGGTCTCTGCTCATCAGATTCAGAGAGAAAATTCTTTACAGAAAACTGACAATAACATGTTTTCTTTCTTTTCTTCCTCTTCAAATACATTGTGGGGTCATTCATAACAACGTTTCAAAATGTGCATTTCTGAATGTGATCCATCACCTTAGTTTCATTAATAAGCAAAGCAGCTTTAGGGACCAAGCTCTAGATAAACCCACTTAATAAAATAGGAAACACAGCAGCTCAACTTATAAAGCAATTAGGTCATCAAGCATGTAAAGAATTCCCCTAGTCTTCTATATTACTTAGTTACAAATAAATATTTGACATAAATGTGGGATGGGGTCATAAAAAGGAGAAATTAAAGTTAGCATGTTAGGAGTCACTGTCAATTAAAGATCAGAAAGATAAAAGATAATAAGAAATTATCACATAGAAAAAGAAAGGAAGATTCAATATAAAATTTTCAATTTACATATATGGTCTCAGTGGGAACAAAAAAAAATCTCTTTTACAAAAATCCAACCAAGTAAAAAGTATCTAAATTGTAACAAGTTAGATAACATGTTTAGCATTATAGAAAACTTACAAATTGAGATTTATCCATCTCAATATTAATTCTTAATATCTTTTAAACAACACCTTGTAAACAATTCAAATATTTGCTTTTTTAAGATACTTTTCTTTTTCTGGTACAGATGATTGAATCCAGGGCCTCCTGCATGCACCAAGCATGCATTTTACCACTGAGCTACATCCCCAGTCCTAGACTCTTGATCATTCTGAAACTTCCCTCACACTTAGATGATCCAAACTTTCACTGAGAATAAAGACATTAGATAGCTCTGTTCTCTTTCCTCACTATGAACATCTCCCAATTATTCTCTTTTAAAGGAATATATTCCTTTGTCCCATCCTACCCACCTCACCACAGCAAATCCTTCTGTTCCTATACTAAATTATATCCATTTTACCTCTTCCTGAAAACAATTCTATTAATTTTTTGGCCCTCCCCTTCCTAAGGGGAAGTATACATTAAAATGGCCATGAAGGCAAATATAAAGAAACACAGAGGCTAAACACAGAGGCTAGACACAGGGGCATACGCCTGTAATTCCAGCTACTCAGGTGATTGAGGCAGCAGGATCCCAAGTTTCAGGCCAGCCTGGGAAACCTAGCAAGACCTTGTCTCAAAACAAGAAATAAAAAAGATCTGGGGGATGTAACTCAGTGGTAGAGGGTTCGAGCTGCTCTGTTTACTGTTCTGTGTGACAAAACAGTAAAGAAAGAAACTAAAGAAGATGCTAGAAGATGGAATGATCTCTCATGTTCTTGGATAGGCAAAATTAATTTTGTTAATATTATCATATACCTAAAAGTGATCTACAGATCCAATGCAATTCCCATCAAAATGCCAAAGATATTCTTTACATAACTAGAAGAGTAAAATCCAAAAGTTCATATGGAAGGACAAAAGATCCAGATAGCCAAAGCAATCCTGAGTTAAAAGAGCAAAGCTGAAGGCATCACAATACCCAATTTCAAATGACAATACAGAGTCATAGTAGCAAAACTAGCATGGTCCTGGAATACTAATAGACATGTAGACTAATAGAACAAAATAGAAGACACAGAGAACAAGCTACATTCATGTGATTTGTGACAAAGGTACCAAGAATACATGTTGGAGAAAAGACAGCCTCTTTAACAAATGATTCTAGGGAAACTGAATATCCATATGGAAATGAATGAAACTAGATCCCTATTTTCCATCCTATGCAAAATCAACTTAAAATGCATCAGAGATTCAAGTCTAAGACCAAAAGTTTTACAATTATTAGAAAATAAAAGGGGATACTTCAACACATAGGCACAAAAATTTTGCAGTTATTAGAAAATAAAATGGGGGTACTTCAACATACAGGCCTCTTCATCCTGAAGAAGACCCCATATAGCTCAAGAAATAAGAATAAGAACCAGTCAATGAGACAGCATCAAGTTAAAAGTCTTATGCAGAGCAAAGGAAACAAGAGAGTGAGAAGAAAATTGACAGAATGGGAGGACATCTTTGCCAGTTACTCTCTGACAGTATTAATATCCACAATATATAAAGATTTCAAAATACAACTGCTGCCAGGTGTGGTGGTACATGCCTGTAATATCAATGGCTTGGGTATTGGAGGATATATATATATATTTGTTTAAGTCATTAAGGCAGGGAGGCCACTCCTCTAGGAACACCTGGGTTGAAATCTGCCAGTTCAAGAATGGATTATGTTGCCCCCGTCTTAGTTCACAACCTTAGGGTCAAACAGCCTTCTGGAGATGGGTGTAGCCTGCCAAACACCAATCAATCTATTTATCACAAGACCCCAGCCATACAGAGAAGCAAGCAATGAAAAAAGACTCCTCCCAGTGAAACCTCATCCCTGCCTTTGATGTACTCCCCCTTAAATAAAGAATTGGTGTATTTTTCAGTTGTTCAGTTCCAGTTCCTATCAGGACTGGAAGATCCATCAGGTGCTCTGCTTTTTAAATCTAACCTGTAGCTTTGCCCTATCTCTTACTGATAATTTCAGATGTTTTATTTTCCCAGGTGGTTCATACCCCCCAAGCAGGAACCTGCTCTGTCAGGGTGCTGGCTACCCCCTCACTTTGGGGCAGAGGCAGAAGGATTGCAAGTTCAAAGCCATTCTCAGCAACTTAGCAAGGCCCTAATCAACTCAGTGAGACCCTGTCTCCAAAACAACATACAAAAGTGGGAAGCATAAGGATGTGGCTCAGTGGTTAAGCACCCTTGGGTTCAACCCCCAGTAGTAAGAGATACTAGGAACATACCTCAACATTGTAAAAGCTATATATACTAAACCCAAGGCCAATATCATTCTAAATAGAGAAAAACTGAAAGAATTCCCTCTAAAAACTGAAGCAAGACAAGGATGCCCCTTTCACTACTGACCACTCCTATTCAACACAGGTATTGAAACCTTAGCTAGAGAAAGCAATTGAACAAAAGAAAGAAATTAAAGGGATACAAGTAAGAAGAGTTCAAACTATCCTAATTTGTCAATGCAAAAGACCCAAAAACTCCACCAGAAAGCTTCTAGAACTCATAAATTAATTCAGCAAAATAAGAGGGTATAAAATAAATACTCATAAGTCAATTGCATTCCTATATACTAGTGATGAATCAGCTGAAGAGAAATCAGAAAAACTATCCTATTTTTACTATAACCTCAAAAAAAAAAAGGAAAATATTTGGGAATCAATCTAACAAAAGAGGTAAAAGACCTCTACAATGAAAACTATAGAACACTGAAGAAAGAAATTGAAGACCACCTCAGAAAATGGAAAGATCTCCATGTTCTTGGATAGGCAGAATTAAATATCAAAATGGCCCTACTACCAAAAGTTCTAAACAGAACTAATGAAATTCTTATTAAAATTCCAATGACGTTCTTCATAGAAATAGAAAAAGCAGTCATAAATGTATTTAGAAAAATACAGAATTAATGCAATTCTTATTAAAATTCCAATGACGTTCTTCATAGAAATAGAAAAAGCAGTCAAGAAATTTATTTATAAAAATATGAGGTCCAGAAGAGCCAAAGCAATCCTTAACAAGAAAAACAGTGCAGGAGGCATCATAATACCAGACCTTAAATTAGACTACAGAACCATAAAACAGAAACAGCATGGTATTGGTACCAAAATAGACATGAAGTCCAATGGAACAGAATAGAAGACACAGAGACAAACCCTCATAAATACAGTTATTTCATATTAGACAAAGGCACCATAAACATACATTGGAGAAAAGATAGCCTCTTCAATAAATGGTACTGGGAAAATGGGAATCAAAATGTAGTAGAATGAATTTGAAACCCTATCTCTCACCCTGCGCAAACCTCAACTTAAAGTGGATCAAAGACCTAGGCAGTAGACCAGAGACCCTGTGGTTACTAAAAGAAAAAGTGGGTCTGCCTCTTCATCATGTAGGCTTAGGAACAGACTTCCTCAATAAGATGCCTAAAGTGCAAGAAGTAAAATCAAGAATCAATAAATGGGATGGTATCAAACTAAGAAGTTTCTTCACAGCAAAGAAAATAATCAAGAACATGAAGAGAGAATATGGGAGAGAATCTTTGCCACCTGCACCTCAGGTAGAGCATTAATTTTATGGTTATAAAAAGAACTCAAAAGACTTAACATGAAAAAAAAAATCAATAAGTGGGCAAAGAAACTGAACAAGCACTTCACAGAAGTAGAAACACGAATGATCAAAAATATATAAAAAATGTTCAACATCTTTAGCATTTAGAGAAATGCAAATTAAAACTACACTGAGATTCCATCTCATTCCAGTGAGAATGGCAATTATCAAGAATATAAGTAACAGTAAATATTGGCGAGGATGTTGGGGGGAAAGGTACACTCATATATTGCTGGTGGGACTGCAAATTGGTGTAACTACTCTGAAAAGCAGTATGGAGATTCCTTTGAAAACTTGAAATGGAACCACCATTTGACCCAGCTATCCCACTTCCTCAGTTTATACCCCAGATCAATATGATCTGCTCACCACTATCCTCCATGCTTGGCCCACTACATAATAAGCAAGGCATTCTGGATACAACCAGATTCACAANATATATATATATATATATATTTTAGTAGAACTTTACAGCAAGGAAAAATCACCCCTACAAAGTTCATGGCTTAACTTCTACTACACAAGTGTGGGTATGCAGGCTATTACCTGCCAAAGAGGACTCCTCTGAGGATGGACATTCTCAGGACTAGAAGAGATGATGTAACGTATACTTATGACTCCTCTACCAGTGTTTACACACTCATAAGTCTCTTATTTCACACACACACACACACACACACACACAGAGAGAGAAATATATAATAATGAGAGGTATTAGAATCTGCTAGTGAAAGATGGGCTAAAAGTAGAGGAAAACATAGTACGTAAGTCAAACTTGGACATAAGTGGTGATGGAAAAGGAAAGCATATTAAACCAAGACTGGTACTGTTTGGTTTTACTTTTTTAATATGGCTACTGGAATATTTAAAATTCTAAGTGGAAGCTGGGTATGGTGGTATGTGCTGGTAATCACAGCTATTTGAGAGGCTGAGGCAGGACAATCATGAGTTGAGGCCAGCCTGAGCAACACAATGAGACCCCATTTCCCCAAATAATAATAAATAAATAAAATAAATTACACATGGCTCACAACTTATGACTCACATTATATTTCTACTGGACACATTATATTTCTTCTGGAACCACCACTGGTGGGGGAAAAAAAGAGAAAAAAACAAATTTTAAAGTCAATAGAGAAAATAAAAAATTAAAATAATCAAAAGACAGGAAAGAGTAAAGGAAAAAAAACTAAAGGAATATAAAATTAAAGCCATGATCACCAAAAGAGTAGACTTAAACACAAATATGTCAATAGTTTATTAAATATGAAACTAAAACTCTGATTATAAAGCATATGTTGATATTTTGGTCCAAAAAAAAAAAAAAGCAACACACTGAAAAACAGCTACCAATTAATAAATAATGGATTTAAAAGATAAAGTTTGGGTTTTAGTAAGCTTTTTCACTATTGTGACCAAAAGACCTGACAAGAACAATTTTAGAGGAGGAGGTTTATTCATGGTTTCAGAGAACAGTCTCAGTTTATAGACTGCCAACTCCATTGCTCTAGAGTTTTTTCACATGCTCTCCGTGTGAAACAAACATCCAAACATCATGGCAGAAGAGTGTGGTAGAGGAAGTAGCTCAGAACATGGCCACCAGAAAGCAGAAAAAGAGTGTTCCACTCATCAGGAACAAAATATAAACACCAATGGCATGCCCCTAGTGACCTATACCCTCCCACTAAAACCTACCTACCAATAGTTAGCATCCAGTTAATTCATTCAAGTGATTAATGCACTGATTAGGTTAAGGCTTTCCTAACCCACTCATCACTGTGAACTTCCTTGC
Organism: Marmota marmota marmota; assembly: GCF_001458135.2. Taxonomy (NCBI): domain Eukaryota; kingdom Metazoa; phylum Chordata; class Mammalia; order Rodentia; family Sciuridae; genus Marmota; species Marmota marmota. Next base: position 6,430,326 of record NW_026000221.1, read on the forward strand.
ATGGTCTCACAAATGAGCTTCTGGGGACACCTCATGTCTAAACCATGACAGCATGTAAACACTACATATAAGAAAGGTGTATTATGTGATAGTGAAAGTATTAAATTAGAAACCAACAATTAAAATATGTTTAGAAAACTTGCAAAATATTTAGAAAGTAAACACAATGCTTACAGATAACTCAGGAGTTAAATATACCACAAGAGAAACATTAAAAGATATTTTAAACTACATGATAACAGCATCTCAAAATTTTTGAGATGCAGATAATATAGTACACTTTTAAGAAAATTTAAAACTTAAAGGACAATTTTAGTAAATAAGAGTACATTATCTGTGCTTCTAATTTAAGGAATTTTAGAAAAAAGTACAAAATGGACAGAAAAGAAGGGGAAAAGAAAAAACAATAACAAAATAGTAAAGACCAATAGAAAACAAGTAGAAAAAAATTTAAAGATTTTTTTGAAAGACCAGTAATAAATTTGAACAACTTCTAGCAAAGTTGATAAAAAATATAAATTGAATAGAGAAAACACAAATTCTGAATATAACAAATATAAAACAAAATATAACAAAGATATAACAAATAAGGGTATCACTATTTGTACTATATACATTAGGTGGAAAATAAATAGTAGGAACAATGCAATTTCTATTAAAATCCCAATGACATTCTTCATAAAACTAGAAAAAGCAATCATGAAATTCCTCTGAAATAATATGAGTCCCAGAATAGCCAAAGCAGTCCTTAGCAAGAAGAGTGAAGCAGAAGGCATAACAATACCAGAACTTAAACTATACTACAGAGCAATAGTAACAAAAACAGAATGTATTAACACCAAAATGGACGTGGAGACCAGTGGTACAGAATATAAGACACAGAGACAAACCCACATAAATACATTTACCTCATACTAGACAAAGGCACCAAAAACATACATTGGAGAAAAGATAACCTACCTATTCAACAAATGGTGCTGGGAAAAACTGGAAATCCATATGTAGCAAAATGAAATTAAACCTCTCTCACCATGCACAAAAATCAACTCAAAGTGGATCAAAGTCTTAGGAACTATAACAGAGACCCTGCACCTAATAGAAGAAAAAGCAGGCCCAAATCTTCATCGTGTCAGCTTAAGACCTGACTTCCTTAACAAGACTCCTAAAGCACAAGAAGTAAAATCAAGAATCAATAAAGGGGGTGAACTCAAACTAAAAAGTTTCTTCTCAGCAAAGGAAATAATCAATAACATAAAGAGAGAGCCTACAGAATGAAAGAAAATCTTACCACATGCACATCAGATACAGCACTAATCTCTAGGATATATAAAGAACTCAAAAAAACTTAACACCAAAAAACCAAATAACCCAATCAATAAATGGCTAAGGAGCTGAACAGACACTTCACAAAAAAGAAATACAATCAACCAACAAACATATGAAAAATGTTCATCATCTCTAGCAATTAGAGAAATGCAAATCAAAACTAAGATTTCATCTCACTCTAGTCAGAATGGCAATTATCAAGAATACAAGTAACAACAAATGTTGACAAGGATGTGGGGGAAAAGGTATACTCATATATAACTGATGGGACTGCAAATCGGTGCAACCACTATGGAAATAAGTATGGAGATTCCTCAGAAAACTTGGAATGGAATCATCCTTTGACCCATCTATCCCACTCCTTGGTGTATACCCAAAGGACTTAAAATCAGCATACACAGCCACATCAATGTTTATAATAACTCACTTCACAATAGCTAAACTATGGAACCAACCTAGTTGCCCTTCATCAGATGAATGGATAAACAAAATGTGGTATATATACACAATGGAATATCACTCAGCCTTAAAGAAGAATGAAATGGCATTTGCAGGTAAATAGATGGAACTGGAGAATTTCATGCTAAGTGAAATAAGCCAAGCCGCCCCCCGCCCCCGCCCGCCCCAAATGAAGGCCAAATATGTTCTCCGATAAGCAAATGCTGATCCATAATGGGAGAGGGAGGTAGGGAAGAATGAAGGAATTTTGGATTGGGCAAAGGAAAGTGAGGGGAGGGGAGGGAGTAGGGAATGGGAAGGACAGTGGAATAAGAAGGACATTATTACCCTATGTAAACACATGATTATACTACCAGGGTGACTCTGAACCTTACACAGCCAGAGGAATGAGAAATTGTGCTTCATTTGTGTGCAGTGTGTCAAAATGCATTCTACTGTCATGTATAACTAATTAGAACAAATTAAAAAATAAAAGTTTTTAAAAGATTAAAACAGTAAAAATTTTAAAAAAGACCACAAAAGCACATTATAAGAAAAGAATATTAGAGGCTAGTATCCTTCATGAGAATAGATAATAATTAATAATATAAAGACATGGAATATAGAAATACATAAAAAATGTATGTCATAACTAGTGGAGTGTATTTTAACAATGTAAAATTGACTTAATTTATGGATTCAAATCTAGAGTAACAGATTAAAGGAAAATAAATGCACAGTCGTTTTAATAAATGCAGAAAAATACTGACACAATTTACCATCCATTTTTGTTAAATAAGAAAATTTCTCAACTAAAGAACTCAAAAAACTTAACACCAAAAAACTAAGAAGAAAAATTCTCAATATAACAAGCATCATACAGAAAACCCCCAGCTAATAATATATTGACTTTGAAATATTGAACATCTTTCTCTAAAATCAGAGTAAGATAAGGACATCCATTCTTCTCACTTCTGTTTGACAGTGTACTGAAGGCCCTCTCCAGTTAGGTAAAAGAAAAAGGCATAAAAATGGACAGAAAAAAATAAAATTTATTTTACTTGATATAGAGAAATTGGAGTGAATATAGCATCTAAAAACAAATCCTAGTTTATAAAAATGTTATGACTGAAATGCAGTAGATAAAGAGCAATATTCTCTTTGATAAATTGTGCTAAATCAGCTGGATAAAGAATTTGGCTTTGATCCCTTCCTCATATCATATACAAAGATCAGCTTCATATGATTCTAAATATAAATGCTAATAATAAAAGAACAAAACTTTTAAAAGGTAACATAGAACAATATACTCATGGTCTTGAGTTAGGCAAAGATTCTTTTTTAAAGGAGAAAAAGACTGAAAAATTGTAATCATTAAAAAAAACCAAAACTTTAATTCATCAAAATAATCCATGAAAAGGAGAATCAAGCCATAGAAGGAAGAAACTATTCACATTCAATAATTTCCATAAGTCAACAAGGAAAAGAAAGCCAGATAACCCACTTAAAATGGCAGGGATTGGGGGAGGGCTTAAATAGGCTCTTCAAAATGGATAACATTCAAATACACAACAACATAAATCCCTGACATCTGGAATACTGTCAAATATAAAATTGGTTTAATCACTTTAGAGGACTGTTGGGCAGTACCTTTAGCAGCTGAATAGTCACAGGTCCTATGATCTGTCAATTCTACTTCAAGATATATACTAAAAGAAATACTGAGACATAGAAGCAAGGGTGTTCTTGTCCAGTACCAGGACTAGGGCTCAATATTTAAGAGGTGCTAGGGCTCAATATTTAAGGAGCACTCATCTCAGGGTCACACCTATACTGGCATCATTGTGGCATTGGGTGCTTCCTTAGATTTTGCTTTCCAGGCACTCTTGTCTCAACCAAGTTCCAGTTTGCTCCTGGCAGTGTTCATGAGAGTCCAAATGCCCAAATATCCATCAACTGCAGAACACATGAGTAAATTATGTAATACTTAAGGATTTACTACATAGCAGTGGGGAGAATGAACTAGTAAAGAGCAACAATATGTATCAATCTCACAAATGTAATGTTGAAGAAACCTGTCACTAAGTAGTAGATGATTTCGTTCATTAAAATATCAGAAACAAGCAAAACTTATCAATTACCATAGAAATGAGAGTTGTCATTAATTTCAGAAGGGATAATTATGAGGGTACTCAAGGGACACTTCTAGAGTCCTGGCAAAATCTGTCTTGATGCAGTTATGGAAGTATGTACACTTTGTAAACAACCATTGAGATGGACACATTCATTATGATATCTAATGATACATATTACATGTATATTATTTTTACTTATGATTTCCTCAATTCTCTAAGTGTGATTCAAGTAAAAAGTTTGCCAAAACATCAATCACTGGAAAATGAGTATCAAATTCTAGTTATGTTGAGGAAAACAGAAGTGGGTACCGTAACTGGTGAGTACCAAGGGCTTTCTCTGTACATGTGATGTTTTATTAGTTTTAAATTACACTGAAACAAATATAGTAAAAGGATATAATTTGAGAAGGGTGGACAATAAATACATTGTTCATTGTTTTTCTCTTTAGCTTTTTGTTTCAAATGTTTCTTACTTTTAGAAAACCAATGTGGGTTCTGTGGGACTGGGATGTGATCCACCAAGAGGACAGTGCAACCCACATAACTATCAACACCTCTTGAAAAATGCTATAAAGTGCTGTCTTCCACAGTAGACTTCTCATTCTGCTCCCTGCCAAGGCAGAATATGATATTTGCAGCTAGCCTTTCAATTTCATTGGAGAAAATCATGCAAAATGTGGAGAGCTTGTTTTAGTATTTCTTGAATATTACAGGTTTTGAAATCAAAGCTGCAGGAAAAATATTCTGCCCTCTGTATCTCTATTGAAGTCTGGTGTTCCTTGAAAAACAACTTATAAGTGGTTCTGCTCACCTCTCACAGATCCCAAATCATAGAAAAGATAATAAATAAGATAAACTTTACACTTGGGGGAACTTCTGTGTGACAGGCCTTCAACTGTGGACATAAAACTGGAAGAGTTTATTTGCCCTCTTCCTTTTGCCCTTTTAGCTTAGTTTTATCAGAAACTACCAGAAACATTGGAATTTTTCATTGCGTTTCAGTTAGCTTTCTGTTCATTTCCATTTCAGAAATGGCTTCCTCTCACATATTAGAAATAGACTCTAGAAATAGTTCTCCAGCTGCTATGTCACTGCTGAGTGGAAGACTCCTATGCCATTGTTGTGGTCAGGACAGAACCAAATGAAGAGCTTTCATACAGACACAAAGTAGCTCAGCGCTCTGTATTCAATTTGTGCTAGACTTTTCTGCAAACCTGTTCCTGACCTCAACTGACTCCAATTCTCTGTTTGCTCTGGCCTCAGTTAAAAGTGAGAACAGGGGGAGGTGCATCTGGTTGGATCCAAAGGGACATGGTGGCAAACTGACCACATGGAAAAACTGAGGTAGGTATGATAGAGGGGAAAGAGCAATGGGCTTAAGACACAGAAGCTCTACAACAGAATTATGGCTTTCTGAATGACCAACCTCTGCAAAAGGAATAAGGTGAAACCTCTCTCTCTTCCTGGAGTTGTGTGTGGTTCATAAGCAGGGAAATGTTGAGGATGTCACATGGGCACAAGGCATTAACAGAAAGTGCCTTTCACTGGTTCTTCCACTATTCCATAGTCTGGAAAATACTTTGCAATTTATTTTTGTCGGGTTTTATTCTGTTCTCCATACACTCATTACTCAATATACTTTGGTTTCATTTCTTCCACCTCTTTCCACAACTTCTCAACAGGCTGTTTGTTGTCCTCATCACATACTCGGAAGCGTCAAGGTATTTGAGCTTTTGCATTTCTTGGCTTCTCTTTAAATTTTGATGTATCTGAAAGGCCATCTTTTAGGTTGAAATGAAGGACAGGCCATTCACAAGCAGATCAGGTGACAGCCACCTCACAAAGGACAAGTTAACCAGGCATTACTGAGTCACCATGGGGATGAGGTTCATGGAGATGAGGTCAAGAAGGGTCAAGGTTTTGAAGAGAAGTGATTATGAACCATGAGCAAGGAAATCTTTCCTAGCCATAAGTGGCCCTATAGTTTTTGTCAGATTGCATGCTTTGGAACCTCATTGCTGTAAAATTGCTCAACTTTGTATTTGTTTCTCCTTACCAGGCAACATGATATTTCTAACTGACAGGTTGATGTTTTTTGTGGTTTGGATATATTTTTATTTTTTAATAATATTTGTGTTGAACAGGAGATGTTTATTCTTCTTGGCCTCATTTTTCTACTGCCTTTTAGCTTAAGTCCCCTCTCCAGAAGTAGGAATGTTGTGGTGTACATTTTTTTTCTATCTTACTCAATCCTTTCCCAAAGGCAAAAGACACTAATATGATTTTTCAGAGGATCACATTTTCCTGTAGGACATGGGATGACTTTGACCATTTTCTCTCCTCCTGCCTTCCTAAGTAAAGCAGACCCATCCATGGTCCTGATCAATGAAGCTGAGTGACTAATTTCAGACCCATAATGCAGCCCTGATTGTCTTCAATTCAGTGGAGGAAAAGGGGCAATCCAATTAACCCACAATCCTTAGCCTTATCTTACAGACATCCTTGCACTTGAGTTATACTTGTTTTCCATTTGTCTAGAGATCCTGTCATCAGAGAGAATTCGAAAAGTGGGATTCTGCCTCTCCACAGCCCTAATAAAGTTAACACCTCACAACCTCAATCTGGGATCATGAACTTGAAACCATGCCCTATAAATCTGAGGTAAGGAGGAAGGCTTATGCAGCCCACACTGCCAGATTTATCCCACTTTGCACTGGGAATATCCTAGAGAATGCATTTTGGGGATTTTACCAAATTTGATTATCCTGGAGAAGTAGCTCTTGCCAAAACCTCAATGCCAGATTTCCATTAGTGTTGAGTTAGACTCTTCTTCCAGGTGCTACAGCCTGTAACTGCATACAATCAGTCTTTCCTAGCAGCCTACAATATCCCATTGGAGCAAATCTGGGAACATAATGAGATTGTTATTAGTTTGGGTCAGAGCCCAGAATTCACCACAAGACAGAAGTCGGTATCGGTTTACTACAATTAAGGGTCAGAAGTCAGGCAACAGCCAAAATCAACTAACTGTAGAATAAAACATCTGTCCCACTATTGCAAGATCATGAGGTTTTAGTCAATGCAAAACGCTTTCAGGTGACCAGAAAAAGCATTCAGGGAGAATTGGGATCGGAAATAGAGACCATCATCAGGAAATTTTGTTTCTTACACGAGAAAGAAGTCTGAGAGGATAATCCTGAGCCAAAGGTCAGAATGTTTATCACCATTGAGGGACACAAATATTCTCAGTGGGAAGAGAGACTGTGAAAACGTTTTCTTGACATTTTGCTGTACAGCAGGATTTTCAAAAAAGAGAGTGAGGAAGAAGCATGTGTTGAAGGATTCCTTGCTCTCCCCCTCTCCATATGGAAAAAGAACTGATTTCCATAAAAGGTGTCCCTCAGAAATTCTGGCAGGCTATCAATTTTACTGTTGTCTTGGTTCAAGAGATAATTGATCAACACATCTGTACTTCCCTCATGCAAATTTGTGACTGAGTTTCCAACAGTATGTCTCCACACTGCAACAACACTCTCTTGTTACAAACAGAGTACCCAAGGAATCTTCTGTGAAATTCTAGTCCCTAGAGATGCTTTTTCTTTAAGGGAGTGTGAGGAAGTGGGGTGGGAGTGAGCTTGCAATATGAAATATAGTTTAAAAAGAAAAAATAAAAAAACTCCTCCTGGAGAGTCACAAGGTATGCTGATATAAAGGCTCTGCAAAAAAATCAACAAAAAAGAATAATTATAATAAGTCACACAAAAAATCCTTTTGAAAATTTTAAAACTTTATATATGAAACTTAAATGTACATGATCTTTCCTTTCCACATACCAGCTACTATTATCCAATATCACAGATTTTCCATTCAGAAGGGCTTATTGTGGAAAATTCTGCCCTAAGATTGAAGATATGTGAAGGTGACTTCACTCTCATTTACTACTCCCAAACGCTGATGATGGGACATAAGGAAAAGAAAAATGAAGAACCCCCTTCCACAGTCACATGTGAATGGGTCAATTCATTAGCTACCATGTGTGAATTATTATATTTATTGGTGAGCTGCCAAACATAACCAGAAATCAGGAGGTTGCAGCACTCATACCTAACTGGAGCTCACTGATTTGTACAGACCGTATAAGAGAGCAGATCCTTTTCCACATCCTTCAGATCCACCACAAGAACACTTCTGTGGCTTGCTTAAAGGTTACCTCCATGGTGGCCCTTTCCTAGAGGACCCCTGGGTCACCATTAGCTTCATAGGTTACCTTTGAACTGGTTCCTATTCACGCCTAGGTCTTACCCTCTCCCTGGGGTGAATAGCAAGGGGCAAAGTTAAAACTGCAGATTTAGGGAAGAGCGGCACCTATTGTAGTAAGCTGTCACTGTACTCAGGGATGTGAAACAAGGATGGAGTAGTGCTCCTGGTGTTGTGGGGTGGCTGGTCTGGGCTATGCAATTCTGCTTCATGTTATGCAGCTGAGGTCATTCACGTGGATAGTCAACTGGGGTTTCACCTGGGACTGGGACATTTAGCATAGCCCTTTTCCCTTATGACGGTCCTTCACACCAGTGGCCTTTTATCTTTTCCCAGTGTAGTCTGCACTTCCTTACAGCATAGTAAATGTGCAACAAGAGAAAGTTAGTGGTAGTTTCTAGTTCTCTTAAAGCTTCTGCTCAGAAGCCCCAAAACATCACTTGTGATGTGTTCTATTGGTCAAATAACAAGTCCAGCCCAGATTTCACTTCCTGAATAGAGAAGAGGCATGCATATACAGAGACAGGAAGGTTATCACCAGCTATACTGGGAAACCATCCTCCACAACATCCAAAGCTTCATGCTTCTCATTCATTCATATATATATGTATATACATATATATACATATACATGTATATGTATATGTATATGTATATGTATATATATGTATATATATGTATGTATATATGTATATACATGTATATATGTATATATATGTATGTATATATGTGTATATATATATATTATTAGCAGAATGCACTACAATTCTTATTACATACATAGAGCTCAATTTTCATATCTCTGATTGTATACATAGTATACAGCATCATTTGGTAGTAAACAGAAAAGTGCATACCATTTCTGTCAAAGAGGGCTCTGTCTAAACAAATTTGAAACTTGCTCCTTTATATCCACAACACTCTAATTCTTTAGAAAAATAAAGGAAAAGCATTATGAAGCTCTGTAGGGTTCCATTTGGAGCAAAGGAAATGAGCACCTAACTAATTATACCCACTCAGTGTATAAGATTAATTATTTTTAGGAGGAGACTAGAACAACATATTCTGGGTTAATATTACATTCCTGTATGGGAAAAAAATGATTCTCTGGCTAGTCAATTATAAATTAAATTTCGAAATCTGTTCTGTTTCATTCCTCATTTCTACTCCTTCCCAAGGGGTAAGCAAGCATCCTTCTTATGAACTCTCTAACTAAACTCTGAGGCTGAAAGTCACCATATCCAGAAGAGAAAAGCTAAATATTTATTTAACAGTCTTATCACCTTTGCCTAAAGCAGCCAGATCTTCTTTTTGCCTCATTCGCCATGTAGCACGTAAAGTGAAGATGAGTAGGCTATGCAGCTGCCTACAGGGTACATTTTGTGGGATGCAAAAAGGGGCCCTGCCCAAAAATAATCTTCACAGCTGCCGTGACACAATGCCTGGAATTCTATCATAGGGATTAATTTCATTCACTTATGGTATGACTCTCCTAGGATTCAAGAACAGAATGCAAAGATCCTAGAATATGGAACATGGGGAGCTGTCACCATCCATTATCTGCTTAGCCCAGGGTGAGTGGCTGAGCTGGAGGTTCCACACACTGAGGCACAACCAAGGCAGGTCAAAGGTCTGCAGTCTGGTATATTCCCAAGGGCCAGAAAGATGAGTGCATCTCAGGTAGCCAATTGTATGTTCCTAGAGGTGGGGGTACCCCATGGGTAGACAGAGATGTAGGCACAGGCACGCCCCTCCAATTTCAGTGCTCTGAAGGGCATTAATGGGAAGTAAGGAAAAAGAGGATAGGAGGAGAGAGAAACAGGCAGAAGCAACCATTATGAGCACATTCTCCCAAATGTTACCTTCTCAAGAGTTTTTAAATTAACATATGTCATCATGATGGTTATGATCATGATAAAAACACATTAAAGGAAATAATGTGATAGTTAAGGCAGTTAAAAGAGGAGCTTTAAATAAGTTTGATTCATTCTATGAAAGTGTTGAAAATATTTCAAATAAAAAATAATATTTGTACTGTACATTCTATAAATTAATTATGTTCTGAAAACTTCACATTCACTGATAATCACAAAAGCCCTATGATATAGATGTTCTTACTCCCATTTTAAAAGGGGGGGAAACTGAGGCCAGGAAGGCTGACTGACTTATTTATGATCCCACACTGATTATCTGGGAAAGCCATGCATGAACCCCAGCAATATGATGGGTGTAACTTAAAACCTTTATTCTGTCGTTACAATGTGATACTTGCCAGGGACCATCACTTGCACAAATGCTTAAAAATGCAGAGAATGTGCCGAAAGGGAAAGAAACCATTTTCAGTACAGCCTCTAAGATAGGAAATTTTGAGCCTGGAGTTAGATTTTTTTCCCCATTGTAATTTTAAAATTATAATTGTCTAGTAATAACACTAGTATTGTTCAAATTTTATTGTGTGTCCTTTATGCCTATAAAAATTAAAAGTAATATTAAAATTTTTCTTTCAAAAATGGCACATGAAAACTTTTTCTAATTTTAATTTCAAGAGACTCAAAATTTATGGTCAATTAGGAAGTAATGAATATGGCTAGGGAAACAATTCTCCATCTCTGAAAAGTCCTGTTTCTTCCCTCCCTTTCCGAAACCAAAATCCATGTGCAGGCATAATTAAGACATTCAGAGAGCCCCAAGAGGTGGGAATCTGAACAGTCTTACCATGCTCACCAGATCAGTTGGCCTCTGAAAGGGTCGAAGCAAAACCTTACTGTAGAATACAAGCACCACCTGTGGGAAAAAAACCCCTCTCTCCTCCTTGTTTTTGGTCAACTATGAATGTCAGAGAAAATGATTAATCTTCTGCCCATGTTTTCTACTACTTCTTTTTCTTTCCTCTACCAATCAACCTCAATAACATACATCTTTTCCTCCTTGAATAGGGAAGAAGCTGCAATTTTGCTCAGGTGAGAGAAGCACTCAATGCTGCAACTGAAATCAGTTTTATAGCTTACCACCATTAGTCCTAGCCACTTATATGAATTTAACAGAAATTAAAGTTAGATTGTGGCCAGAAAGACAAATATGGCAAATGTACCATCATAAATATCTATAAGTAAGGCTTGTAAATCCTAAATTGGAAAACTAAGGAGCTTGCTTTATTGGGAAGGAATCATAGTATTCAGTATTTAAATCCAGAGAGAGAACTCACTGCCCTACAGTCTGGCTTTTAGTTAATGGCTGTGAGTCACATGTTAGTGAAAAGAAATACAGTTTCCAAAAGGCAACACTAAAGATGGAATTCATCCACAGTAAGCAAAAACCTATCTCCTGTATATCGGATTCCCTCAGTGACTCTCAGCCCAGTATAATACCATGATCTTTCTAAGGCACAATTAGAAATACATGAGAAAATTTCTTTAGTGGTCACAATGGAGAGGCACTTAATAAATAGCTGTCAGTGATGTTAAGTATCCTGCAATTTGCCATAGATATGTCTTGTACAGTGGAGAGATTTCCTAACTGATGCAATGCTCAGAGCATCCCAATTGCATGATACTTCATTAAACAGCTTCTCTGCTGTCTCTCAGAGACTCCAGCCTCTAAACCTGTTGTCCCCTTGCCTTGAATGACCAAATAAACTCTCTCTGTTGGAAAGTCATGGTCTCCTCCTCATTTTTAATGAAGGGGAAATGCTGTAATTCAACTAGACTCTGTACCATTTCAAGGGATCAAGGACAGTACAGTAGTAGGGGGATATGTTCCAGACTCCTTGGTGCATACCTGAAACTGAGCATAGAGCTGAACACTATCTCTATTTTTTTCTTATACATACATACCGATGCTAAACTCAATCTAAAAATATAAGAAAAGATAATCCTAATTATAGAATAATTTTAACAATATGCTCTAAGAATTATTTGAAGCTTATTACTGTTAATTTCTGAGATTTCCCATTTAATATTTTCAGACTTTGTTAACCAGCAGGTAACTGAAACCATGGAAATCAAAACTGCAGATGGGGTGGGGTGGACAGAGAATTATAAGAGGAAATCCCTCTTTAAGCACAAATAAGACTCATGGAATTCTGAGACAAGGGGGTATGTAAGTGGTTGGATTTAGAAAAGAGGTAATGGATGAATGGAAACAAAGATTTGAGCCAAAGTAGACTATCATATATCCTTCCTCCCTTCCTTCTTTTTCTCTGCAAATAGGTGTTGAGTGACCACTATCTGCAAGCATTGTGCAAAGCACTGGGAAACACTAGTGAGAAATGAATGACATAGCTGCTACTCCCATGGGGTTTATACACTATTGAGGGAAACTAACATTAATAAAATAATCACCCAAATGATCTGACGAATGAAGACCAACATGGTCATGCATGATAGTTGGTCACATTACCTGCTAATGCAAAAAGAAATGGGTAACTATTACTTGTGCCATATAATTTCTGGGTTCCATTGCCAGGAAGTCAGTTAGACTAGACAAAAACTTCAGTAGATTCATTATTTCTAGGCATATAAATGCAGGTTTCTTTGGATAGCAACACGGGATCTAAGTGGATAGGAGAGAGCCTGGTAGATTTTTCAGAATAAGCAGGTCACTTAAACATGGCTAGTTTTAACTTGGAATGAGTCTTCAGGGATAAGGTGACTGTACTTCCAAATAATGACTGAAGGATTCTTCCCACAAAGAGGCCACAGAGTTCTTACCATCACAGGTGGCCTTGAGATTCCTCTTGGGACTATCAAGAGCAACTGTGTCATTAAACTAATACTATAAACAGTTATAGAATATAAATTCTGGCCCTTGTACCCTGCAAAGGCCTGAGGACATAAAGATGAGCAGGAATCATCCCTTGCCTTCAAGGGCTGAGGCTGAAGAAGACAGCATAACACAATGTGATTTGTACCTATGAACAGCGATGGCCAAGTGTCATGGGACCACAGAGAAGGGATTATTGATGCCTACCTTGGGTTCTGTCTGGTCCCGAGGGAGGATGTCTACAGAAGGAGAACTTAACTTTCAGCCTTTCCTGATAGTTTCATGATGTTTGCCTCTGATAAACCATCCCAAAATCAAAAGGTCTTTTGTTATTGTTGCTGTTGAGTCTGGATTCTCCCAGATGTTTCTTATCTAAACCTGAATATGAAGTACTGCTTTAATAACAACATTTAACTCTGATGAGTTGAATCAGGAAAATTCTTTGTACACACAGGAATGTCACTGTGACCTCTTCTATATGTACTTTATGTATACTTCCTCCACTTCCAGAATCCTCCACCCCAGCTAACATAGACTCATCCATTGCTCAGTGCAACTGGTGCTAAAGCAAAGTGGGGAGAGAAGTAAGAATACAGCCTATACCCTCCACCAGGTTTTCCCCAGACATGACTTGGTGTCTACAACCAAGCCACCAGTGCTCATCTGCTCATTCTCTGCTGTGAAGACAAGTGAAGGAAAACTCTGCTGTCTCCCAAGGCTAGAGGAGCAGCTTTGTTTACTTTTCAAGACGGGTCTCCTGTTGGAAGCAGTATAAAGTCAAAGCAAAGGCATCATATGGCTGGAGAACAAATCTGAAGAAGAACTAAAGTTTCACTGGGGCAAAAGCAAGAAGAATCCCACAGTGTAAGCTCCCTCTGCAGGCAGCAGAAATCTGGGTGGTAAAAATAAGAACCAGTAAGAGATTTGACTCTTCCCTAGGGACTACTTGGCTCTGCCCCAAACTCCCTGCAACTTCAGCTCCCTGCTTTATTGTCTCCAATTTAGGGATACAAACTCAGGTTGGGTTCCACCCAGGCAGAACTACCTAAGGCAGCAGTGAGCATCACTTTGGCAAGGCGTAGTAAACTCCTTGCTGCCACAGCAAGATGAAACGGCTCATCTGTTTCTGTCAGAATTTGCCACAACAATTTCCTTTCAAAAAAGGAAATGCCTCAATCTCTGTTGCAGCCCCTTTCTGCCAGTTCTCAGGAATGCTATGAAACATGGTAGTAAGAATAATACCAATTCTTTCAGTACAATAGATGATGCCAACACGCAGTGTTATTTACACAATATCTATGAAAAGTGGGACGGTGAAGATACTTATGTATAAAGTACACTTCCCAAAATTCTGAACAGAGTGTAAAGCAATTTTTAATAAAGGATACATATAATACAGGCAACTGAAACAGGAAATTGAAAGGTGGTGATAAGTTATCTAGGAACAGTGGGCTGGAGCGGGGCATTATTAATCACATGTTAGAAATCAAGAAAGCGGCTTTCAGTGTGTATTGATTCCCACCCCACTGAGGCTTCCTTCCAGCCTCCGCTGCTACATGATATTCTGGTTCTTTTTTCCTTGTTCAGTGTCAGGGCAGCCATTACTGGCTAGCAAAAGTCACAGAATAATGAACAAGCAACCCTGTGATTTGGGGGGGACAAAGGACAACTGCACCAAAAAAAATATTGAGAAGTTCAATATCACAAATAAAATACTGATGCTTTAGAGGTCATGGAACCTTAGGTCAATGTAAAAGTACATGATTATCATCCAGGGATAAGAGACTGTTAAGTCCTATTGTTATCTAGAGGAAAAGATCTTTAATAAAGATGTATATCACATTATGAGAGTGAAGTGCAACTGTTATTATCACCATTTGCAAACAGACAGGGTAAGGTAATTATGACTTCAGAAAAAAAACTAACTGAAAGAACTCCCTTCTACCCCCTGGTGAGGTACTGCTTGGTCAGAGTGCCAGAGCCATAAAGCAGAAGCTGACAATGCTGCTATCCAGGGACTATGAATCAGCATGTCCCTTCCTCATGCTTAGACCTCTAAGACATGGGAGCCCCATCCTAGAATTGCTATCGCCTAGATACCTCCACCATCCAGCTCCCCTCTCCATGTCCACAGCCATTCAGGTACTCGTGAAGCACAATGATGCAATAACTTCCCATATTGATCATTTAGATCTCGCCCCTACATTGCCACCAGTTACCTTGGAAAAAAATCAAGTCTAATCATGTCATTTTTTTCTTTTTCTTTTTTCAATGCTGGCAATCAAATCCAGGCCTCACACATGATGGCGGATGTTCTACCACTGAGCTACACCCCTAGCTCTCACGTCATTACATGCTAAAATGTATTTAATGGTTTATTATCATTAGGTGGAAAAGAACTACTTTCCGCCTAGAGTTGGTGAAAATCTAAACTCCTAGTTTGGCAGCCAAGGACGCACACAGTCATACTTTTTATCTTTATCTGCACACTCCAATAGCACGGCCCTGTCCCCGTCCCAACATACTTCATGCTTTAGGCACCCCAAAATATCCTTTTCCAAATAAGTTCTGTGCTTTTGAGCATCTGTGCTTCTATGGAACCCAATATCTTCATGTAAAATGTTTTTTCCTACCATCTGCATCTGGAATTCTTTTTCAGTAGTCAATCTGCTCAAAATCTTTCGACTAACTTATTGATTACCTCTGTTTACCTAACTGTGTGAGCCTAGTCAAGGAAAGCTTTTTTAAAATTGAGATTTTTGAATTGAGATCTGATAGGAAAATGAGGCGAATGGAACAGGAGTTTTATTCAAACTGGGGTCCTGAGACCCATTTCAGTCTTTGGACTATTTATTCCCATTCTGTAGCAACATAGGACAATAATTGAGAACAAGCATTTAGAAGATTTTAGAACAATTTGACCAAGCGATTTTATATATCTTGAATCTAATAAAAGGTGAGGCTTGTATTTTATGTTTCTTTTACTCATTTTACTTCTCTTATATTTCATTTTTATTATACTTATAAAAGTATCAGTCGGTGATGGATTAGAAGTTTGATAAACAACTGGTCTTTGATCACAGATAATCTTGAAGAGCACTATCCTAGACAGAAGGAAAATGTGTGTAAAGGGACAGTTCTGGGACAAACCTGCATCACCCAGAATGAGACATACAGTGGAAATGAGGCAAGGTGGTAATGTGGGATCAAAGAGCACCAATTTACATGGGATGACTAAAGGGGTTCCTGCTGTTACTACCTCCCAGGGAGCAAGGAATGGGATCCAAACAGAAGAGAGAAAGAGAGAAAATTTTTTAATATTTATTTTTTAGTTTTCGGTGGACACAACATCTTTATTTTATTTTTATGTTGTGCTGAGGATGGAACCCAGCGCCCCACGCATGCCAGCGGAGCACATTACCACTTGAGCCACATCCCCAGCCCCAGTAACGGGAGTTTTAATGAAAGAAATCTGGGTATTTTTCAAGATGAAAACTATTGAGAGGAAGAGGTTGAATACCGAGGCAGAGAAAGTTTTTTTTTTTTTTTTTTAATTAAGAAGGCAGGTGGGGGTTGATATCCAAAGGACAAATAAGGAAAGTCAAGTTAATCCCTCCCCAGAGATAGATTTCTGAAAAACAGCCTGTGATGTCTACTCTACATAAGGGGAAAGAAAAGAAGGGAGAGCGAGATTGGAAGAAAGTGGACGTAGCAATGGACCGAGCTTTGGGAGAAGGTAAAGAGTAGTCTCAATGGGGAAAAACAGACCCATAGGCTAAAAATGGGCACCGTAGGCAGAAAGGTGAATCTTCAAGTTTTTAAGAAAATGGGTTGCCTCACATCCCTTCTCTATATTTTTCTTAAATGTTTTCTATTTCTTTTCCAGGGCTTGTTTTGAAGACTATTTGTCCTCTTTAATTTCTTTGAGATAATGGAGAAGAAATTGTCTGGACTCTTACTTTCAAGGGTTCCCTGTCTAAGGTCAATACTCTGTTACTTCTCTTTCTTGGTTTATGGTCTGCACACACCCACTCAAGTTTGCTGCCCCTCCACCTGGATACTGTGCTGCTCGCCTTCGGGTTAATCATGATCTCTGTAGCAGTTCCCCACAGGCCAACTATAGCTCAAGATCAGGGAAAGACAAGGAAAGGAGAATGAACTGGAGCAGTTACAGCTTCAATTTGGGTTTGTCTCCAACACTCAACTAATTTGGATACACCAAGAGTAATATCTCCTGCCCCTGCACCACCCCGCTCCCTTCAGTTCACATTATAGGAGCCCTTTAATACCTCAAAACTGTCAATCAATGGTACTGCTCTATCCCAGGCTATTTACCTAATGCAATCCCCTTGCCCAGTAGGCTACCATCAACAATTCTACCTCCCGACCTTGCTATAATGTGGAATTAAGCATCTCCGGACACACTTCTCTCCCCCTCCTAGATCTCATCCACACAATCAACGAATCCTTAGATGGGCCTTTAAGAATTATGACACTTTTTGAGCTGTGACCTGAAACTGGCAGCCCACAGATGGAATCCAGCTGGCAGATATAATTTTGTTTGGCCCACACAGTTTTGAAAGATAGGAATACTTCATATAAAAATCTATCTTTCCAGTTTCTTTTTAAAAACATCAGATGATCTGGCAATCTTCAATGGCAATTTTCAACATGGCAAAATTTGCCTGGATCTGAGCTATGGATGTTCTCTATATAATTCACCCTACGGATTCCATACAGCTTTAAATCCCTGACAGAGAGTGCTGGTCATCTGACCGCTGATTTTGAAGGCCTTACGTAGTCTTCGTCCAATAACCTTTCCCTCAGTCCACATACCATTCTGTTTAACAGATCATTTTTATAGTTTAGTTCTGTGGGTATGTTTATTTCTTTTTCCTCAACATGGATTTTCTTCTCAATATATTTTTGTTTTGCTTTTAAAAAAATTTTTTTTTGAGTCAACTTGTTCTCTTTGTTAGTCCTTTTATTGTTAAACATAAGAAAGAAAATAACTTTTCACCAGGCACAGTGGTGCACACCTGTAATCACAGCAGCTCGGGAGGCTGAGACAGAAGGATCACAAGTTCAAAGCCAGCCTTAGCAACAGTGAAGCACTAAGCAACTTAGTGAGACCCTGTCTCTAAATAAAATACAAAATAGAGCTGGGGATGTGGCTCAGTGGTTGCATGTCTTTGAGTTCAATCCCCAGTACCCAAAAAAAAAAAACCAAAAAACAAAAAAAAAAACTTTTTTGTTTCATCATAATAAGCTTAAGTCTTTTCTGACTTTTTGATACTTTCTATTTCAAAATGGGGCAGTTATCAAACTAGATTGTAAAAGGTTTGCGTATCAGAAATGAAATTGCTCCCAGGTCAGTGGAATAGAGACTGGGTTTGGAAAGGCTGATCTGGGTTTGATGATCCCCAGAGATGTCAGAGACAGGGCTGAGAAACTGTTGAACACTGACAGAGTTCAACTTTCCAGCAAGTCTTATTTTGTGTTATTTTTTGATTCACTAATCTCTCTACCACATCTGGAACAAAGTTTTTTTGAATATTTTTTTGTGCATCAGGAGGACAATGATACATGATTGGTATGTTACATTTTTGTATTCTTAAGTCTTTAATTTTTGTATCATTCCTCTTTTGTCTATTTTCTTTCCAACTTTTCTCCAACCAACAGTCAATCTCTGTCAGCTACTCTTCCACTCTTCGTGTGATTTTCTTTTACTTTTAACTTCTCTGTGCATACTACACTATCTCTGTTCTTTCATCCACCATTTTAAATTGTATATCGTTTCAACAAATATTCTGTTTATACTGTAGATAGTTATTGAACTCATCATTTTGGTTCAATTCAAGAAAGCAGTAAGAAGTTATTAGGATTAAGGCTATATATTGTGTACACTGGGTGCTGTTGATATTGGTCTTACCAGTAAAGGCAAAGCACTGGAAACCTTCAGGGACACTGTAGGTCAACAGGGTAGAATTTATCCTGATTTAGATCCATACTTTTAGGTGGGAAAACACACTAACAACATGAGCAAACAAGGAAATAAAGCACCCCAAACAAACCAAAATGTTTCAACAACAGAAGCCACTGATAACACAGTAGAAGAAATATCCAAGAAGGAGTTCAGGTTGTATACAGTTAAACTGATATGTGAAGTAAAATATAGTATAAGGAATAAAATCAAAGAGAAATACAGGAAGTTACAAAATGGATCAAGTATAGAATAGAAGAAAAAGTAGGCCCTAATCTTCATCACGTGGGGCTAGGCCCCAACTTCCTTAATAAGACACCTATAGCACAAGAATTAAAACCAAGAATCAACAAATGAGATGGATTCAAACTAAAAAGTTTTTTTCTCAGCAAAAGAAATAATTGGGCTGGGGATGTGGCTCAAGGGGTAGCGCGCTCGCCTGGCATGCGTGCGGCCCGTTTTCGATCCTCAGCACCACATACAAACAAAGATGTTGTGTCTGCCGGAAACTAAAAAATAAATATTAAAATTCTCTCTCTCTCTCTCTCTTTCTCTTTCTCTCTCTCTCTAAAAAAAAAAAGAAAAAAAGAAATAATCTGTGAGGTGAACAGGGAGCCTACATTCTGGGAGCTAATTTTTACCCCTCACACATCAGATAGAGCTCTAATCTCCAGGATATATAAAGAACTCAAAAAGTTAAATAAATTTTTAAAACACACAAATAACTCTATAAACAAATGTGCCAAGGACATGAACAGACACTTCTCAGTAGAGGATATACAATCAATCAACAAATATATGAAAAAATGCTCATCATCTCTAGCAGTCAGAGTAATGCAAATCAAAATACTCTAAGACACCTTCTCACTCCAGTCAGAATGGCAGCTATTAAGAAGACAAACAACAAGTGTTGTCAAGGATATGGGGGAAAAGGTATACTTATACATTGCTGGTGGGACTGCAAATTGGTACAGCCAATTTGGAAAGCAGTATGGAGATTCCTTGGAAATCTGGGAATAGAACCACCATTTGACCCAGCTATTCCTCATCTCAGACTATACCCAAAGGACCTAAAAACAGCATATTACAGGGACACAGCCACATCAATGTGTATAGCAGCACAATTCACAATAGCTAAACTGTGGAGCCAAACTAGATGCCCTTCAGTGGATGAATGGATTAAAAAAATGTGGCATTTATATACAATGGAATATTACTCAGCACTAAAAAAGAACAAGATCATGGCATTTGCAGGTAAATGAATGGCATTAGAGAAGATTATGCTAAATGAAATTAGCCAATCCCAAAAAAACAAATGCTGAATGTTTTCTCTGATATAAGGAGGGTGACTCAAAGTGGGGTAGGGAGGGAGAGCATGGGAGGAAGATTATTTCTATATAGGAAATAGAGGTGGGAGGGAAAAGGAGGGAGAAGGGGAATAGCAAGGATGGTGGAAGGTGATGGTCATCCTTATACAAAATACATGTATGAAGATGTGAATTTGGTGTCAACACACCTTATATACAAAGAGAGATATGATAAATTGTGGTATATATGTGCATTAAGAATTGTAATGCAAATAAAAGTACATGTATAATGGCATAATTTGGCGTGAACACACTTTATATACAGAGTTATGAAAAATTGTGCTGTAAATGGGTAATAATGGGTGTAATGCATTCCACTATTGTCATGTGTAAAAAATAAATAAGAAAAAGAAAAATACAGGGAGTGAAAGACCATTTCAATAAAGAGTTAAGAGATCATGAAAAAAAAATCCTCAAAATGAAATCCTCAAAATGAAGGAATCAGTAAACCAAATTATAAATTCAATAGAAAGCATCACCAACAAATTAGACCACTTGGAAGACAGAACCTCAGGTAATGAAGACAAAACATATAACCTTGAAAGTAGAGTTGAACATATGGAGAAGATAAGAAACCATGAACAGAATATCCAAGAATTATGGGATAACATTAAAAGGGCAAATTTGAGAGTTACTGGAATAGATGAAGAAGCAGAGATACAACCAAAGGAATGCAAAGTCTTTTCAATGATATAATAG
The DNA here is from genome assembly GCF_001458135.2 of Marmota marmota marmota. Classification (NCBI taxonomy): domain Eukaryota; kingdom Metazoa; phylum Chordata; class Mammalia; order Rodentia; family Sciuridae; genus Marmota; species Marmota marmota. Next base: position 6,451,292 of record NW_026000221.1, read on the forward strand.
CAGAAAATTTCCCAAACCTAAAGAATGGAATGGAAAATAAAATATAAGAGGCTTACAGGACCCCAAAAGTACAAAATTACAGCAGTCCCACACCAAGACATATTATAATGAGAATGATTAACATACAGAATAAAGATAAAATCTTAAAGGCTGTGAGGCAAAAAAAATCAAATTATACATATATGGGGAAACCAATTTGTATCTCAACTGATTTCTCAGCCCATACCCTCCAAGTGAGGAGGTCCTGGAATAATATATTTCAAGCTCTGATAGAAGACAGATACCAACCAAGAATTTTATATCCAGCAAAATTAAGTTCCTGATTTGAAAATGAAATTAAAACATTCCATGATAAACAAAAATTAAAAGAACTCACAACTAGAGAGCCTACACTACAGAGAATTCTCAAAAGAATATTTCATGAGGATGAAGTGGAAAAAAAAGTGAAAACCAGCAAAGGTAGGATCTTCACTAAAGGTACATTCAACCAAATGAGAAATTAAGACAAATCAAAAACCAGAAATAAATGAAAATGGCAGGGAATACAAATCATATCTGAATAATAACCGTGAATGTTAATGGTCTAAACTCATCAATCAAAAGACACAGACTAGCAGATTGGATTAGAAAGCAAGACCCAACAATATGCTGACTCACCTCATGGGCAAAGACATTCACAGACTGAAGGTGAAAGGTTGGGGAAAAAACTTAATGCTCATATGGATTGTGTAAACAAGCAGGGGTTTCCATTCTCATTTCAGATAAAGTAAACTTCAAACCAAAGTTAATCAGAAGAGACAAAGAAGGACATTTCTTACTTTTTAAGAGAAATATATATGCAGCACATAACAATTATAAATATGAATGCCCCACAAAATGGAGCATCTATATACACCAAACAAACCCTTCTCAATTCCAAGAGTCAAATAGATCACAACATAATAATGCTGGGTGACTTTAACACACCTCTCTCACTACTGGACAGATCTTCCAAACAAAAACTAAATTATACAATCAATAATTTAGACTTAACAGACACATATAGAATATTTTACCCATCAAAAAGCAAATATACTTTCTTCTCATCAGCACATGGCTCCTTCTCTAAATAGACCATATCTTATGCCACAAAGCAACTCTTAGTAGATACAAAAAAGCAGAGAAAATATCTTGCATTCTATCAGATCACAATGAAATGAAATTAGAAATCAGCGATAAAATAAAAAAATAGAAGCTACTGTAACAAATAGAGACTAAATAATACACAATTGAATGATGAATGGGTAGTAGAATAAATCACGGATGAAATGAAAAAAATCTTAGATGTAAATGAGAACACCAGTACAACATATCAAAATTTCTGGGACACTATGAAGACAGTATTAAGAGGAAAGTTTATTGCATTGTGTACATTCATTAAAAGAGGAAAAGTCAACAAATAAATGACTTAACATTATATCTCAAAGCCCTAGAAAAAGAAGAACAAATCAACACCAAAAGCAGAAGACAGGAAATAATTAAAATCAGAGCTGAAATCAATGAAATTGAAACAAAAGAAAAATGGAAAAAATTGACAGAACAAAAACTTGGTTCTTTGAAAAAATAAATAAAATTGACAGACCTTAGCCATGCTAACAAAGAGAAAAAGAGAGAAAACTCAAATTACTAAAATACAAGATGGAGAAGAAAATATCATAATGATATGTCTGAAATACAGAAGATAATTAGAAACTATTTTTGAAATTTTTTACTGGTCTAAATAGAAAATATCAAAGACATAAACAAATTCTAAAGACATATGACCTACCCAAAGTAAATGAGGACATACACGATTTAAATAGATCAATTTCAAGTAAAGAAATGCAAAACGCCATCAAAAGCCTATCAACCAAGAAAAATCCAGGACCAGATGGATTCTCAACCAAGTTCTACAAGACTTTCAAAGAAGAATTACCACCATATTCCTCAAAGTATTCCATGAACTAGGAAAGGAGGGAACTCTTCCAAACTCATTCTATGAGGCTAATATCACCCTGATACCAAAACCAGACAAAGACCCATCAAGGAAAGAAAACTTCAGACCAATATCCCTGATGAATATAGAGGCAAAAGTTCTCAATAAAATTCTGGCAAATCACATACAAAAACATATTAAAAAGATAGTTCACCACGATCAAGTGGGATTCATCCCAGGGATGCAAGGTTGGTTCAACATATGGAAATCAATAAACGTAATACATATATTAATAGACTTAAAAACAAAAATCATAAGACCATCTCAATAGATGTAGAAAAAGCATTTGACAAAATACAGCACACCTTCATGTTCAAAACACTAGAAAAACTAGGGATAATAGGAACATACCACAACATTGTAAAAACTGTATGTGCTAAACCCAAGGCCAGAATCATTATGAATGGAAAAAAATTGACAACATTCCCGCTAAAAACTGGAACAAGAGAAGGATGTCCTCTTTCACCACTTCTATTCAATATCATCCTTGAAAGTCTAGCCATAGCAATTAGACAGGAGAAAGAAATTAAAGAGATACAAATAGGTAAAGAAGAACTCAAACTATAACTATTTGCTGATGACATGATTCTATATTCAGAAGACCCAAAAAATTCCACCAGAAAACTTCTAGAACTAATAAATGAATCCAGCAAAGTAGCAGGATATAAAATCAACATCCATAAATCAAATGCATTCCTATATATCAGTGAAGAATCCACTGAAAGAGAAATTAGGAAAACTACTCCATTCACAATAGCCTCAAAAAAATAAATAAATAAAATACCTGGAAATCAATCTAACAAAAAGGTGAAAGACCTCTACAATGAAAACTACAGAACACTAAAGAGAGAAATTGAAGAAAACCTCAAAAGATGGAAAGATCTACCATGCTCCTGGATAGGCAAAATTAATATTGTCAAAATGGCCATACTACCAAAAGCATTACACAGATTTAATGCAATTCCTATTAAAATCCCAATGACATTCTTCATAGAATTGGAAAAAGCAATTATGAAATTTATTTGGAAAAATAAGAGATGCAGAATAGCTAAAGCAATCCTTAGCAAGAAATGTGAAGCAGGAGGCATCACTATACCAGACCTTATTCTATACTACAAAGCTATAGTAATAAAAACAGCATGGTATTGACACCAAAATAGACATGTAGACCAATGGTACAGAATAGAGGACAGAGAGACAAATCCACATAAATGTGGTTGTGTCACACTAGACAAAGGTGCCAAAAACATTCACTGGAGAAAAAAATAGTCTATTTAATAAATGTTGGTGGCAAAACTGGAAATCCATATGTAGCAAAATGAAATTAAAGATTTAGGCACTCGAACAGAGACCCTGCACCTAATAGAAGAAAAAATCTTTACCATGTTGGCCTAGGATCTGACATCCTTAACAAGACTCCTAAAGCTCAATAGGTAAATTCAAGAATTAATAAATGGGATGTACTCAAATTAAAAGGCTTTTTCTCAGCAAAGGAAACAATAACATGAGGAGAGAGCCTACAGATTGGGAGAAAATCTTTACCACATCCACTTCCAAAAAAGCATTAATATCTAGGATATATAAATAACTCAAATAACTTAACACAAAAAAAAAACCACCAAAAAATCCCAAATAACCCAATCAATAAATGGGCTAAGGAACTGAACAGACACTTCACAAAAGAAGAATACAACTTATCAACAAATATATGAAAAAGTGTTCAATATCTCTAGCAATTAGAGAAATGCATATCAAAACTATTCTAAGATATCATGTCACTCCTGTCAGAATGGCAATCATCAAGACTACAGGCAATAATAAATGTTGGTGGGGATGTGGGGGAAAAGGCACACTCATACATTGCACAAATTGGTGCAACCACTATGGAAAGCAGTATGGAGATTCCTCAGAAAACTAGGAATGGAACCACCATTTGACCAGCTATCCCACTCATTGGTTTATACCCAAAGGACTTAAAATCACCATACTATGGTGATGCAGCCACATCAATGTTTACAGCAGCTCAATTCATAATAGCTAGACTATGAAACCAACCTAGGTGTCCCTTAATAGATGAATGGATAAACAAAATGTGGTATATATACATACTAAATGGAATATTACTCAACTTTAAAAAAAGAGTAAAATTATGGCATTTGCCAGTAAATGGTTGGAGTTGGAGAATATCATGCTAAGTGAAATAAGCCAATCCCACAAAACCAAAGGCCAAATGTTTTCTCTAGTATGTGGATACTAATTCACAATAAGGCAGGGGGCACTAGTGTTACCTTAGATTAGGCAGAGGGAAGTGATGGGAGGGGAAGGGAAGGGATATGGGGATAGGAAAGATAGTAGAATGAAACAGACATTATTAATGTATATATGTGACTGCATGACCAATATGATTCTGCAACATGTACACTCAGAAAAATGAGGAATTATATCCCATCTATGTATAATATATCAAAGTGCAAAAATGCATCCTACTGTCATATATAAATAATTAAAACAAATTAAAATTTTTTTAAAAAAATGAAATTGCTGATAACATGCTTTGTACCTTAAAACATAACATTACCATAATATTACATATAAAAAATAATGGTCTCTGTGTTAACAGAAGGATCAAGTTACAGACCAAAAGAACTGTTCACAAACCTATTTTCCCTGTGTCGTTTTCTCTGATTTTCATGGTTATCTGGATATGAGAAGAAAATACAAATAGCTTTCTTTTAGAAAACATTTAAACACAGTATCTGAGGTAATAGAGTTGTCCATTCTTAATTAGCAGTAATCCTTGGATAGACTTCAAGATCTATGAGAATGCCTTGAGAATTCATAATGCTGTACACGTGGATTTGAGGGTTTTTCCTGGGTGAGAATCTGCACCCTCAAAAATAAAGGAATATGTGGGGGAAAAGGCATACTCATACATTGCTAATGGGACTGCAAATTGGTGTAACTAATCTGGAAAGCAATATGGAGATTCCTTAGAAAACTTGGAATGGAACCACTATTTGACCCTGCTATCCCACCCCTTGGCCCATACCCAATGGATTTTAAATCAGCATACTATAGTGATGCAGCTATATCAATGTTTATAGCAGCTCAATCCACAATAGCTAAACAGTGGATGCAACCTAGATGCCCTTCAATACATGAATGATTAGAGAAACTGTGGTATGTATACACAATGAATTAAAAGGGAATAAAATTAACATATAACCCAACCAATAAATGGGCCAAGGACGTGAACAGACACTTCTCAGAAGATGATATACAATCAATCAACAAATACATGAAAAAATGTTCATTATCACTAGCAATTAGAGAAATGCAAATCAATACCACTCTAAGATTTCATCTCACTCCAGTTAGAATGGCCACTATTATGCATATGAAACAACAATATATGTTGGCAAGGATGTGGGGAAAAATGTACACTCATACACTGCTGGTGGAACTGCAAATCAGTGCAGCCAATATGGAAAGCAGTATGGAGATTTCTTGGAAAATTGGGAATTGAACCACCATTTGACCCAGCTATCCCTCTCCTCTGACTATACCCAAAGGACTTAAAATCAGCACACTACAGGAACACAGCTACATCAATATTTATAGCAGCACAATTCACAATAGCTAAACTTGGAACCAACCTAGATGCCCTTCAATAAATGATTGGATTAAAAAAATGTGCATATATATACCCAATGGAATATTACTCAGCAATAAAAGAGAAAAAATCATGGCATTTGCAGGTAAATGGATGGAGTTAGAGAAGATAATGCTAAGTTAGCCATTCCCCCCCAAAAAACAAATGCCAAATGTTTTCTTTGATATAAGGAGGCTGATTCATAGTGGGGCAGGGAGGGAGAGCATGGGAGGAATAGATGAACTCTAGATAGGGCAGAGGGGTGGGAGTGGAAGGAAAGGGGCAGGGGGTTAGAAATTATGGTGGAATGTGATGGACATTATTATCCAAAGTACAGGTATGAAGACACAAGTTGGTGTGAATATACTTTGTATACAACCAGAGATATGAAAAATTGTGCTCTATGTGTGTAATAAGAACTTTAATTCATTTTGCTGCCATATATAAATAAAAAATTAATTTAAAAAATAAAAGAGAATAAAATTATGGCATTTTCATGTACAAGGATGGAGTTGGAGAATATCATGCAAAGCAAAGTTAGCCAATCAGAAAAATCCAAAGGCCAAATGTTCTCTCTGATGAAATGATGCTGATCTATAAGGGTGGGGGGGTAAGTCATAGGAAAAATGGAGGAACTGTGATTGGGCAAAGAGGAGAGAAAGCAGGGCAAGCAGTATAGGAGCAGGAAAGATGTGGAATGAGACAGACATCATTTATGTATGACTGCAAGTATGGTATGACTCTATATCGTGTAGAACCCAAGAAATGAAAAGCTGTGCTGCAATTGTGTACAATGAATCAGAATGCATTCTGCTGTCTTATATATCTAATTAGAATAAATTAATTAATTTAAAAAAATAAAGGAATTCTGATCAGAGTTCAACTCTGTCACTTCCCCCTGAAATCTGGATATACTCTCCTCAGCAGCCACCCTGTGTCCAATCTTGCCCTTTTGTGGTCCTTTCTCTGATTAACTAGGCAGAGGATTTTTTATAAAGTAGAATCAACCATGGTTCATCTATTCACAACCTTCTACTGGTTCCCCACTGCACTGAGAATGAAATCTACACCTCTTATCAGAGCCTTCAAGCTCCTGCAGAATCAGCCACTGTTCCCTCTCGGAGTTACGAGTCCCCACCCAACCACCCTTCCATCTCTTCCCCACTGCATGCCATCCACATTTATCTGTTTCTGAACAAGCCCCATTTGCTTGGGCTGAAGGGATTCTCACTGGCTGTCCTGTTACATTCCTTCCTCAGCCCTTTGCAGGCTTGCTCCTCCTAGTCACTGGGGTCTCAGCTCAGTATCACTGTGCCACAGAAGCCTTCCCTGTGGACCAATATCCTTTGTCACTGTGTGATGCAGTACTGTTTTTTTATGATGTTCATAGCACTCGTTATCATCTGATGATTTCATGACCCTTCTAAAATCATTCTGCTCAGGGCCTCGTCTGTTTCAACCTCCAGAGACACTGTCTCCTTGAGAACAGAGACCTTGTCTTCTTTCCTGTTTTAGCCCCAGCCATCAGTGGAATGACTGGATTCTGTAAGGTGACAGAAGTGGGACTTAGAAAAGGAAAATGGTCCATGCAAAATCCCACGCCTCATTCAAGGCAGGGATCATCGTGTAATCCAAAACTCCTGAAATCAATCCAGAATTTTTTCATGATCCCTAAGTTCACTAAAAAGAAAATCCCACTAAAAACAGTTGGAATGTAATGGAAAGGTAAAGATGAATCTAGTGAGCCAAATTTAATTTTGTTGATCTTAATGAGATTTCTGTTTTGTAAGGCTACTACAAATACAGAGATACACACATACACATATTGTGATAAAGTTTTTTCAAAGCAAATGAACGCCGATTCTAAAGGCTGCCCACTGCTGTAATTAAATTTAATATGAATTCTTTAGGAGTCATCTAGTCAACAGATAGCCATTTTAGTACATTTATCTCTATAACTGAATGCAATATTTCTTAGCTCTGTCTGTAGTTGCAATATCTATATTCAAATAAATGCATGAAATGCTATTATTTAGCATTCTACATGGTCCTTCAACTACTTAGAATATTCATAATCTAACAATAACAACACCATTAAAGTTAAATGTATATAATTTCTTTGTTCTCCCAAGACATCAAATTGCTAGTGAGTTCAAATTTTCTTTCTCAGATTTCAACAAATAGGCAACTAACTGTCAGGGTTGCTAACTGAGTAAATTACTCCTGAATGACTCCGAGGCCAGATGAATCTCTGTAAAGTAGTGATATGGATCTTCCTTTTGACAAAAAAACTCAATGTGCTATTCAAAGCTGAAAATTATGGGCTTGGTAATTCACCTTTGTAATGGAAAAAAAAAACAAAGTGAAATCTTTTTAAAAAAACAGGTGTCTCAGCAAGATCATCATGAGTCCCCTCTCACAAGACAAAAGATTCTGCTAAAAAGGAAAGTGCTCCCCCTTCCAGGAATGCCACTTTAAGAAACAAATAGTCACATATCCAGTTCAGGACAATATTCATTGCCTGAACAAACTGCAGGTAGATTAGAGGTTCATGGGGCTGACAAAGGGATTGCAATAAACTTGAGCTGAAAAACTGGGATCTCTTTGATAATGTGAAGGAAAAAAGAGAGAGGTTAGACTGCCTATCTCCTGCTTCCAACTCAGTAGGCACTCAGAAGGGAAATTTCAACTGTTAAACTCAACCCAAACCCACATTTTCCTTCTGCAGGTCAGGTGGAAAACAAAGAAGGGCATGCAGATTGAAAGAGGCAGGAGGAGGCATCCCTCTGAGGCCTTGACTCTCAGTGTAGCTGTTCCATGGGGACTCACCACCACAGAGGCCGTGGCTATGAAGACAGGACAAAGTGGAAAAACAAACACTGAGGAACATCACTCTGTGTTCCTAGTTTGGAAACAGGGGACAACATGACCTTTCAGACTTAAGAAAGCTTCTCTGTTTTTTGAAATCTAAACAACCTAAGTCAATAAGATTGTTAGCCGAGGTAATCAGGTCTGATATTTCTAATTCTAAACATTTAATTTCTAAAAAGTAAAACTCCTCTAGTCTTAGGTCCAGATCAAATTTTCTCCAAGATCCCTGGAATTGGCTCATTAACCTCTTTGCATGCAAGAGAGGTTAGCAAACTAAAACCTACTCTTTGTTATCTAGTAATTCTGTGTAGAAAGAAACAAACACCTTGGCCTCGGTAGAGCGGCTCCAGAAGTGTGTATGAGAGAGTTTCGGGTAAGGAATTGCATGAACTCTGTGATTTCCTGACTCCACCAACATGGAAAAGTTTTTAGTAGCAGCAGAGATTGGATTCTCTGAATGTATGATAGTCTATTGTCAGCATTATTAAACATCAGTAGAGGTCATTAGGCACATGAGAGGGAATGCAGTTCACCAATTTGATTATATTTTTGTGCAAAAAAAAAAAAAAAGAAACCCAACCTGGAAAGACACCAACATTCTACCACATCAAATCTGTTGTTCAGGGTCCATATAAACCTGGTACCTCCCCACCTTCTACTCCAGAGACACACATACCCTCCACTTGAGGGTGGCTGGCTGCCCTTAGCCTACAAACTCTCTAATTATCTCATCCCATATCTTTCAAAATGTGAAACATCCTTTCCAAACCATTTACATCTGCTCAAATTTACATCTGCTCACATCCCCCTCCTACAATAATCCTGGCCTTCACTGATGCTTCTGTAATGGGATGCCATTCAGAGCAGGTGCCACATCTTTGGTTACACTTTACATCCTCTCCATAACTCAGATGAAAACTCTGAGAACACAGGATCCAATATCATCCATTTATTCATAAATTTTAAATAATAAACTTAAGGCATCATATTGAAGTTGATTATAAACTCTGGCAATTTATTGTCCTGATCTCCGTTCTTGAAGAGGCTAAATCTCGTTATGATAAAAAAAAAAAAAAAAAATCACCATGAACATTTTTGATAATTTTTTTTAAAAAATCAATAATGGTTCACTTACTTATATAATATTACAATATTGTGAAAATTATGAGTTTATAAACTGTATTTGTAGCAATTATCATCTTTATAATAGTGATCTCTCTACTTCTTCATTTTCACACAATTTAAATTTAAACCCTTCTACTTGCCATAACATAAGTACATATATAAGTTCAAGAAAACCTGGAAAATCCCACCAGAAAAGCCTAAAAGAAATCTCTTCTGCAAGTTATAAGTCAACCAGCATGATTCTCCAACCAGAGGGCAAGTTTTTGTGTGTATATAGATGTGTGTATATGTGTGTGTGTGTGTATTTATTTATCCCAGACCATGTGTCTCAGTTATTTTCTTTTTACTCTCTAGTTTCAGAATTCATCATTTGAAAACAGTTGGGAATAACAAAGAATCCAAATAGGTAGTATGTTAGCTTCCCTACCTCCTTCTTCAGGGAGTCCTGTGTGGATAGGGATGAAATGAGAATCTCTTCATTCTCGAAGAAATCGCCTTTTCAGAGTTCCTCCCAGGCGCAGTTAACTGTGGCTGGCACCTACTGTTGCTTGATCACTTTCCCTGCAGGAGGTGAGAGGGGCCAGAGAAGGGGATACCTGATCAGATAGTTTTCCCCTGACTTGTGAAGTACCTGCCCTGGGAAGGCAGAGGTTCAAGGTCACACCATTTGAGGCAACACAGGAAGAGGAGAGGGCCGCCTTAGCAGGTTTCTTGAAGAGTGCAGAGATAATGTTACCCAAGGACACAAAATCCTCCAGGAGCAAAGTTAGCCTGAAGGTCCACTTCAAGCTTTTTTGCTGTGGGTTCGCCTTAATGTGTGGAAATGTTCTTTCCATCAATGTGTCAAGTTTTCAACTGAGGTGTTTTGAAAACCTGTCTGCCCCCAATGCATCTCCTTAGAAAGTTACCCGAAATTGAGAATGTTATAGTTTTCCTTTTTTTTTTTTTTTGACATATGGCTTCCAGGCAATCCATATTAATAATGCAACCGCAACTTAGATGCTAAATGAGGATCCTCGCATCCCAGCTCTTCTTAAACCTGGACAGGATTAACTTTAATAGAGCCCAGAGAAAGGTAATATTTCCTGAAGATTTCTGCTAATATTCAAAGAATTTGTGTCCTTCTGTCCTTATCTGCCTCCTAGGGACTGACTGAACCCTCCTCTTTTCTAACCCTGGCTCCTGTGTGACCCTGGACTTCTTTAACGATTTATTTACATGCCCATATACAATCAATTCACCAAGCTGTGGGGGTTCAGTCAATTCCCACTTGAAGATTTGGGTGACATCATGGACCAGGCTTCCATAAACTTCTGTCCAACACTGATCTTTCCTCTATTTCATTTTCTTTCTCTTTCTAGAACAAACGGTTTCTCTTTTCCAAGTCATGGTTCTTTTCTGAGCGCTCAGTGTTGAATGAGTCCATCCTTATGTTATACCTTTTTTCCCCAAGTATTTCTTCCAAAACCAGGGCTTTTTCTAACAAGAATTCAGTGTTTTGGGCACCTCTTCACCCTGGCAGCCTAAAGTGATAAAGTGAACCACTAGTACTGACACAACAGATAAGGAGAATCAGTGAAGCTGCAGCAAAAGGGAATGGGAACATGAGTATGAGCTCCAATGGAAGAGAAAGTCACGGAAAACCACCCACCCAACTGGAGGATGCCACCCAAAGCTGAGTCCTACCTGATTCTCTGTTTTTTTTTTTTATTTTTATTTATTTTTTTAGTCATACATGACAGTAGAATGCATTTTGATATATAATACACACATGGAATGTACATACATCAATCATATTGTCTATTCTATTCTGCTGCCCTTCCTATCCTCCCTACTCTGTTTCATCGTTAGACGACCAAAATCAGAACCTTTGAATTTTCTTAAATAATATCTTGATTTTTTTAGAAGATAAAACTCTACCACTCAATACAATGCCAATAAATCTAACAGAAAACTTACTTCTAAATACATTTATTCATTAGAGGAGTCATAAAGTCATTCACAATCTAACCCCTACCTACTCACCTTTCACCCACAAATGCTATAGTGCTTTATGACTAGAGGACCTGCAGTAACATTGGTCCCGCAAACACCAATTGCTGTCTCATGTCTCCCTACCTTCTCTGGGTTGGCACTCTAATTGAACTTTCCTTTCTGGGCTCCAAAACTGAAATTGATTGCCTCTTTTCCTGAAAAGGTTTCCCTGATATAAACCTTTCAGGGAAACTTTTGGCACCTCTAACCTCCTGTGCAGAGTTTTCCCTACCTTTGTAATTATGGTATTGTAAACACTTGCTCACATGCCTGCCTCCTTTGTTAGAGGGTGATGTTCCAATTGCATGGCTATCACCTATCCATCTCCACATGCCCAATGTCCAATGCAGCCTCTTCCATTAAAAGCAACTGATAAGGGTTAACTGAATATAGTTCTCTCATTTTCATAAGCTACCTAAGGAATGTTAAGGTTAGGATCTGGCATGGCCCCCAAAGACTCATGTGTTGAATGAAGACTTGTCCCCAGTGCAGCAATGTTCAGAGATAATCCTCTTGGGAAGTGATTCAATCATAAGGGCTCTGACCTCCTGTTTTTAGGTGTCATGTCCAAGAAGCCAATCATTAGGATTCATACTTTCTTCTAAGAGTTTATAGTTTGACCCCATACATTTACACCCATGATCCATTTCTAATTAATTTTTGTATATGGTTGAGGTAAGGGCTCCAACTTTATTCTTTTGCATGTGAACATCAAATTGTTCCCATACTATTTGGTGAAAAGACTAGTTTTCCCCATTGAATTATCTTAGTATCTCTTGTCAAAAATCAATCAACTATAATAAATGTGATAATTTATTTCCATACTCTCAATTTTATTCTACTATATGTCTGTCCTTAAGCACAACAGTCTTGATTAAGATAGTTTTGAAATACATGTTGAAATTAGAAAGTGTGCGTTCTCTTACTTGATCATTTTTGAGATTGTTTTTGTAATTTTGGGTTCTTTAATCTCCATATCAGTTTAGGTTCAACTTGTCAATTTCTGAATAAAGAACAACTGGGATATTGATCAGGACTGCAGTGATCTATACATAGACAATTTGAGGAACCTTTCCATTTTTACAACATTAAATCTTTTAATCCATGACCATGTTTCATTTATTTAGATGTTCTTTAATTTCTTTCAACAATATTTTGTGGTTTCCAGAGCATGAAGTTTACATTTGTTTTATTAAACTCACTTCTGCTATTTTATTCTTTCTAGTAGTGTTCTAAATTGAACTGTCATGTTAAATTTACTTTTAGGTTCTTCATTGCCTAAGTAGAGAAAAACAATTGATGATTTATTTGTATATTAATCTTGTACCTTGCAAATTCACTGAGCTTTATTAGTTCTAATAATTTTTAGTGGATTTCTTAATATTTTTATACATATGTCATCTGCAAGTAAATGTGGTTAATTTCTTTTCCAAACGGAGTGCCTTTAATTTCATTTTCTTGTCTAATTACCCTGGTTAGAACCTCTGCTCTAACCTCTATTGTGTTCTTTTCTTGATATTTTAAATCATGTATTGATGGCCAGTCTATCTCCATTTCAATCTATTTTCTTAGGATACTCAACCAGACTGATACTTGTGAATCATGTAAGCTGCTGACTTATAAAAGGTGGAGAATCAGCTTCTAGATAATGTTAGACAGTCTTGTTCTATGCTAGTGTTATCCTTCTCTGCCTCATTGAATTCAACTCTCCTTGTATGTAGAGGTGGAGAACCAATGTATATGGTCTCTAGTGCAGTCCCAGCCTCAGACTAGCCTAGGGGGAAGACTTGAGGTATGTTGCCAATATGGTAGCTGGGGCAGGCAGAGGGAAGGGAATGCTCTAGGGTTCATACTTGCTAGCACAGCCTCTCAAGTTTACTTAATGATCATCTGCAGGTTTTACTTATTTAATAATTGTTAATATTCACAACTCTCCCATGTATGACCCCTGGAGAAGGATTAAGACCAAGATAATTAGAATGGCACCATAGGGGTATGTTGACTTTAATCACTTATTCAGGAGAGTAACTTTACCTCATAAATCTCTTAGGCTCACATGAAATAGAAAAAACTTTGACTCATTGGAGTCATTTGAAAACACCTGTTGTGGCTTGTTAAAGCCAAAGTACATTTGATTAACAAGAGAGCTGGGTTAACTGAAACCTTTTCAAGTTACATCCTAAAGAATCCCTGTCATTTTCCTTTTCTTTAGTCTTTGCTCAAGTGAATATATATAAAGGAATTATGGGAATATGTGCAGGGAATGCAGCAATATTGTCCATGTAATTACTGTGCTGCCCAGTGACACCACAGCAACTTGGGAAGAAGATGTGAGTTCTGAGTTGTCATTGGCTTCCAACCATGTTGTGGATTTCATCTTAAGTTTCTGTTTATTCATTAATCATCTCCCCTTGGGCTCAAAGGGATTTTTCAATGACCCCAGGCAGTTTGGTCAAGCATAAACTTTAGATTATTTTTGGCCAATAATGTTAGCTTCCCAAAAGTTTAAAGTGAATGAGGGTAAGATCTTCCTCAACAATGTCACTACTAAATTATAAAGAAAATGTAGGACTAAATCTTCATGCTGTTGAGTTCATCAAAGCCTTCTTGTATATGACCAAAGCACAGGCAGCAACACAAAAGGAAACAAACTGGGCTTCAAAGGATACCTTCAAGAAAGTGAAAAGGCAACCCACAGAATATGAGAAAATATTTGCAAATCATCTGATAGGAGACCTATAGGTAGGATACATAAAGAACCCTCCCAACTCAAACATATGACAAATAATCTAAGTTTTTTAAACACCGATCTGAAGAGATACTTCTTCAAAGAAAATATAAAAATGGCCAATAAGCATATGAAAAGATCCCTGTCAAATTATTAGCCCTGTCAATTCATTAGCCATAAGGGAAATGCAAAGCAACCTGATATGTAATACTGCTTCAAGGCCAGAAGTAGTGTTGTTTCTTTTTTTTTCAAAAACATTACAAAGCTCTTGACATATCATATTTCATACATTTGATTCAAGTGGGTTATGAACTCCCATTTTTACCCCATATACAGATTGCAGAATCACATCAGTTACACATCCACTGTTTTACATATTGCCATACTAGTGTCTGATGTGTTCTGCTGCCTTTCCTATCCTCTACTATCCCCCCTCCCCTCCCCTCCCCTCCCACCTTCTCTCTCTACCCCATCTACTGTAATTCATTTCTCCCCCTTGTTTTTTCCCTTTCCCCTCACTTCCTCTTATATGTAATTTTGTATAACAATGAGGGTCTCCTTCCATTTCCATGCAATTTCCCTTCTCTCTCCCTTTCCCTCCCACCTCTCGTCCCTGTTTAATGTTAATCTTCTTCTCATGCTCTTCCTCCCTGCTCTGTTCTTAGTTGTTCTCCTTATATCAAAGGAGACATTTGGCATTTGTTTTTTAGGGATTGGCTAGCTTCACTTAGCATAATCTGCTCTAATGCCATCCATTTCCCTGCAAANAAGATCTTCTTCTATTTCTCTCTTTAAGGTTCTGTAGTTTTCATTGTATAAATCTTTCACCTCTTTTGTTAGGTTGATTCCCAATATTTTATTTTTTTTGAGGATATTGTGAATGGGGTGGTTGTCCTCATTTCCATTTCAGAAGATTTGTCGCTGATATACAGGAATGCCTTTGATTTATGTGTGTTGATTTTATACCCTGAGTAATAAGTGTTAAGAAATATTTTTACCTAAAGGGAATTAAGCCAGACAGATGTAGCTCCTTTATTAAATGGGAAGTGTTGAGAATTCTCTATTTTTCCTAAAACATAATGTGTTTACATTCCTTAAGCCTAACAAATTATTCTATTTGAGTGTTTTCAAAAACATCCTTAAATCAACAAGTGTTGCATTATGTGTAAAGGGATTTTAAAATCAATCACATAAAAATGTACTTCCAATCACATTTCTCTCTAATCAAGCAAGTAAAAGATCACCCCTTTGCTTTGTATATGTTTCTCCTGAGTGGTGTTGATGCATCTGAGGCTGGTTGTCTCAGTGTGATACTTCTGTCACTTTGTGGGTTTGTTTACACAGCTAGTTTCTCTAAGAATTTGGCTTGCAGTTAAAATAAACTGACAGTAGGTGGATGGGTGGATCCTTAACTATGACAGCCAGGTCTCACCACCTAGGATTTCTGTCACATCATCCAAAGGCAGAGAATATATCATATGCTCCTCTCCATTATAATTGCTTTTCTGTAAAACTAAATCAGTTAAGACTCAGAAAATATCATTCTTGGAAAGATTTACTTGACTGTGATTTTTTAAATTATAAACTCTGGGGTTTTAAGAGCTTTCTGCTAATCTTCAATTACTCATATTTAATGCAGAATATACATCCAAATTTTGATATCAGAACTAAATTATACATGTCTTCCTACCTACCCTAAATTATTATACTTTCAGTTATAATCCTTCACTGGATAAATACTCATGGTTCATACGTGGCTTTACTTCTGACAATTCAAACCTACAGGATAGTTTGATATCAAAAGCACATACACATTAACTATATCATCAACTATAAACAGTAAAGTTCTGAATTCAGCAGAGAATGAATTTAATTATCTTAGAATGAGAGAGACAATGACTCAGAGGTGATGAGTGTCCTAGAAAGATCAGATATAAAACAGTCAAGTTCTGAATTCAAAAGCACATTCCACATCTGTCCATTTTTTTGACAATTATCCAATAGCTTTCTTGCAATGTTAGCTATTAGCATATTTAGGGACAGTTTTTTTAATTTGATCTTTTTTGTTTTCCAAATTCCTAATACCTTACACTTAGATTTTCCCTGTCTCATCAGAAGTAAGCCACACTCACCTGGATTTTTGATGATAGAAAATAACTTATGCTTTCCTCATAGTTTCTTTCTAAATTTTTTTAAAAAATCTTTTTACCCTGACCTATAAGGTCCCTCATCCCCACATCATATCTGCAAATAATTGAATCTTTTCCATTATATTTTAACTCTTAAAATAATCCACATCACTCTTCTGATAAGAAGATATTAAAGATAAATATAAGCTTTACTAAAATACATTTAATCAAAGTCTAATAAAATTTTCTGAAAAGTTCAGAGTTACAAGGGACCCTTTTCTTACTTGATGAAACACTATGTTCTTAAACACAGCAGTAGAGAATAAATTTAATTATCTTGGTATGAGAGAGACAATGACTCAGAGGTCATGAGTATCCTAGAGGGATCAACTATAAAACAGTCAAGTTCTGAATTCAAAGAATACAAATAAATAATATCATAAACAACAAAAGACCACAACAAAATATTTGGAACTTAGGGGGAAAAGTGTACTATCCTTGATACGTAAAAAAAAAATCTCATAATCATGTATGTATGTCAAAATACTCCCTGTCATGCATATCTAATAAAATTTTTTTTTAAAGTTTTACAAGCTGTGTGTGGTGGTACACACCTGTAATCCCAGTAGCTTGGGAGGCTGAGGCAGGAGGATCGAGAGTTCAAATCTAGCCTCAGCAAAAGTGAGGCACTAAGCAACTCAGTGAGACCCTGTCTCTAAATAAAATACAAAATAGGGTTGGGGATGTGGCTGAGTGGTTGAGTCCCTAGTACCCTCCCCACAAAAAAGTGTCACAAAACCCCAAAGGAAAAGATCTATTCAAAAGTGGGAAAACAATAATGATGAGGCCAAAAGAGATATAATTAGTTAATACTCATATAAAGCAGTCTTTGAATTTATTAGTACTAAAATTAAATTAGATTTAAATACTTGTTAAATTATTCTAAATTATTAGAAATACAAACTAAGTTTTCATTCTTAGGCTGGGAAAGGTAAAAAAAATTGAAAATCACATTGTATATATTTTCAATTTCTATTGTTACATAATGAATCACTCCCAAATTTGGCAGCTTAAATCAACTATTTTGTCCTGATCACCCAGTCTGTGGGCAAAGAATTGTGAGAAGGCACAGTGGAGTAGCCTGTTTCTGCTCCACAACATCTTGTGTGTCATTTGGCCGGACCTAAAAGCTGTGGGGGAGTCTACAGCTGGGACAGGAACCACTTTTCAGGTGTTGTCACCCATATCTCCTATGGCTGATGCTGGCCAACAATGCATCTGGGACTATAGCCTGGCTCTCTGCTCATACAGTGGCACAGACCTCCAAAGTGGAGCATCCCCAGGGAAGCAGGTAGAAGCTATTACCTTTTATGCCCTAGCCTCAGGAATCACATAACATCAAGTCTGCTGAAGTCGCAACCCCATCTTGATTCAAAGGGAGAGAACACACCCAACCTTCAATGGGAGGAATGCCAAAGCCACATTGAAGACAAACCAGGATGGGAAATATTGTTTCAGCCATCCTCTGAAGCCACAATCTGCCTCAGAAAACCTGTAGGAAAATGCATACTCAAATAGACTGCCAAATGTAAATCAGTGGCTTTCTGAAGGTCAAATTGCCAGTGTAAACTGTAGGTGTTAAGTGTGTCTTAATCTTTATTAACAAAAAAGTTTTTTCCCAAAAATCATATACTAATTGCAGAACCGCTAGATCCATTTCACTTCCCAAATATCAATTCATGATCTTCCAAATATAAAGAATTGGGGCGTTCAGCCAGGTACAGTCATGCCTATGATCCCAGCAGCTCAGGAGGATGAGGCAGGAGGATTGCAAGTTCAAAGCCAGCCTCAGCAAAGGCAAGATGCTAAGCAACTCAGTGAGACACTATTTCTAAATAAAATACAAAATAGGGCTGGGGATGTGGCTCAGTGATGGAGTGCCCCTGAGTTCAATCTCTAGTACCAACAAAAGAAAAAGAATTAGGGTCTATGCTATCTTATGTAATGTAGATTTTCTCCTAGAATATGTTTTACTGAATGAATCAAGATGCCACTCACAAAGTCATTCAACTATTATAGAATTCCTACTGAGTACCAGGAGTTCTTTTAGAGGTTGACCTCTCTGGATACTTTTCCGGTTACCATGGGTTTAAAATCTACTGGAGAGATGGATATTACAGAAACCATTATGTATGTTTAATTTGAACCTGTAAGAATTTCTTTTAAAATTCCTGTATTATTATACAGGAAACCATGAGAGAATTTTCAGATGGAATTAACTTATATGAGAAATCAAGGAATTGAGAACCAATGAATAACCAGAAATATATTATTATATGAGTCAGGGTATATACCAGGCAGTAGAGAATTCATATAAAAACCCTAAATTGTGACACAAGAAAGAAGACCAATGTTTGCCTATTGTACTGAGGGAGGCAAAGGTACAAAAACAGACTGGAGATACAGATGGAACTCGGACAACCACTGGGCTTATAGCCACATTAAAGACTTTTCATTTCACTATAAGTTCATTCAGCACACCCTCAGTGACCCAACTCCTCCAGTCATACCCCTAAAAGATGGACTGATAGATTACAGCTCTCATGATCTAATCATTTCACCTCTGAATATTCCAGCATTAATACAGTAGCTTTTAGGGGGATTCCTCATATCCATACCATACTAGACATGTAAATAATTGACCAAAGCTTGCTGGTTACCAGAATTTGAATTTTAGGTAAGATTTTCCAACAAAAGTACTAGGGATCTTTGTGGTTTTGAAGCCCATGCATAACGTAATCTCATTTATTTGTATTTTCAAAACATTGTTCTGAATTTTATTTAAGGAGTAAATCAGATAATGGGAGAAGAGGAAGAAGAGATTAGCTACAAGTTTATTTCAGTAGTCCAGGTGAGAAATAAGT
The DNA here is from genome assembly GCF_001458135.2 of Marmota marmota marmota. Taxonomy (NCBI): domain Eukaryota; kingdom Metazoa; phylum Chordata; class Mammalia; order Rodentia; family Sciuridae; genus Marmota; species Marmota marmota. The sequence continues at coordinate 6,470,769 of NW_026000221.1, forward strand.
GTAATTAGGCTGGTGTGTTGGCAGGGGATGTAACTCAAGATCTGTATTTGGCAGAGAAATTGATTGTCTTGGGGGTCAAGTTCAAAAATACAAATTACTGTTATAGCCATTTAAATGGGTATAATCTTTCTAGAAGACAAAATGATATATTAAAATTGTTTTAATGTTTCATTCCCTTTAACCCATGATTTCTACTTCTATGAACTTACTATAAGGAGTAGTCACGAATATGTGCATATTGTAAACTCAAGGCACATTTACAGTCGCTGTGATCAAAATACCTAACAAGAAAAACTTAAAGGAGAAAAAGTTTATTTTGGGTCATAGTTTCAAACATTCATAGTGTGCCAATTCCATTGCTCTGGGCTCAAGGTGAGCCAGATAACCATGACAAAAGGGTGTGGTAGAAGAGCACTCTCTCTTCTTGGTGGCTAGAAAGCAGACAGAACAAGTAGAAGGGGCCACAGGAAGACCAAACCCTTCTAAGACACACCCCCGTGACCCACCTCCCCATCTACAAGGATGGACTGATTAGGTTACAGCTCTCATGATCTAATCATTTCACCTCTGAATATTTCAGAATACAGTAGCTTTTGGGGGGACACCTCATATCCAAACCATAATAGACATGTAAATGATTGACCAAAGATTGTTGGTTACCAAATATGGGGGTTTGTGTAAGATTTTCTAACAGAAGTAACATAAATGTGATATTTATACCACATTTGTATAAATGTGATTCTAAAGTCTGTGTACAGAAGAGATAATGAGTCTGAAGCAGCAAGTAAGAAAGTATTCAAAAAATAATAAAGGAATGGTCTCGGGATATAGCTTAGTTGGTAGAGTGCTTGCCTTACATGCACAAGGTCCTGGGTTCAATCCCTAGCACCTAATAATAATAATAATAATAATAATAATAATGGAACAAAGGAGCCAACTTGGAAGAGCTGCCAATGGACAAAGAGAATAATTTGACTAATAATAATAGTGTAATAATGGATTATAATATAATTACTATCTTATAATAATGTATATATTACTAATATATATTACTATTATTTATTACTATATATTTCTATGTTGCCATATATATTATTATAAATACTGGATATAAAATCTGGATATTAGAAGGAATGCTAGTGAAATCCTAATAAGGTTTTGAAGGCATACAATATTAGTGTACCCTACCAATATAGGGTTCTTGGTCTTGACAAATGGAGCATAGTTTTGTAAGCTATTGACAAAAGAGAACTGGGAACTCTGTACTATCTTTGCCATTTTTCAGTTAAATTATTTAAAAATTAGAGAAATAATCTTACAGTGTATTTGAAGAAATAGGAACAACACCCCTGCAACAATTCCAGAACTATTAGAGGAGGAGCAAGAGTTCCCTGGTGGCGAATTCCCACCCACAATAAGTCTGCAGCCAGCATTCCTATGCTGCTTCCTTATGTACCCTGCCCTGGTGCTTTTCTTTCAAGATAGTCCTCTCATTAAAAAAGAATGATTTCATGGAATTCAGTTTTTAAAAAGAGGATTAGTTGAGCATATGGTAATCATAACATAGAATGCAGTTATAAATAAACATACTATAAAATAATATATACTGACAATGAAGATTTTATCTATTATTAATGTGAGGTTCCTCTTTTGGATGCTTTCAGAGTATTCCCTACTTTTATAGAAATTACTACAATTACAATTGCATATTTTTCTCTTAACTCTATAACTGATATCATATATTGGTTCACTGAACATGTGAAGGTTTTTTCATGAAGGACCTTTGCACTAGGTTTTTAAAATTTGTCTGGATGTTAGGCCCCAAGATTTTTACATAGTCAGTCTTTCTCTCATTGTAGGTCTCAGTTCCAATATTGCCTCTAGAGAGGATCTCACTGACCACCCTATCAAAATAGTGTTTGTTACATCCATCACTTTTCCTCAGAGTTCACTGCATTATTGGTTAGCCCAGGCACTGACCTCCATCTTAAATTACACAATTTATTGCTTACTTGGCTATTTTCAGTCTGTTCCTTGTAAAACCTAAGCTCCACGAGAGTGGGGATTTTTTTTGTCTATCAGTCACTCCTCCTCAGGGTCTCCCACAGCAGAGGTATCTGGTATCTTATAAAATATGCATAAGTAAATCTTGGCTGGATACACAAATTTATGAGCTTCTGTAGAGGCAGTGGTTGATGGTTGAAGCCAGGAGACTCCATGGCATCGGGTAGGTAAAGAGTACAGGCAGTACAGAGCTAAAACCTGAGCCTTAGAAACAGCTGTCAATAAGCAAAGTGGAGGCAGGGGACCGAGTGGAAGAAAGACTGTAGGGAAAAACAGAGGTTCAGGATGGTGTCTTGGGGGCTAAGACATGGGGAATTTCAGGAAGGAGATTCACATTCCCTGAGGCGGTGTTCAAGACTGAGGTTAAGACAAGTGTTTGTTTTGACAACTCAGTTCTGTTCTCTAATGAACACAGGTGCTTGCCTGTAGAACAAACCATGTACCTCTGCACTCTGAAACCTGCCACCTCCTCGCCTTTCTTTCAAATAAAATATTGTCCAATTTGGTGCATCTCAATGTCACCGGGGCCAAGATTGCTGCCATATCATTCTACTCCCACTTGTAATAAGTAACTAAGTAAATGCATGAAGAAATGAGTTACAGAAATGTGTATTACCTTTTAAATGGGTTACCTTGAGCAGCCTGTCTTTAAAACAACAAAAAATGCAATAGTGTTATTTACCTGATAACAGACTGCAGGTAATAAATGACTGTCTCTGACTGCTGGAGCATATATCTAACCACAAAGCCTCCTGGTTGAAGCTAGGAGACTCTATGTCTCAAAACTTTAAATTTGTAAAATAGATTTTACAGTGTAAGCAACAGAAACATAAGAAAGGGAAGACTTGCAGAGAAGATGCCAGAATGTTAACGCTGATGCCCTCTGAGTTGTGAAGTCATGATTAATTCCTTTTCTTCTTTTTTTTATATTATTCTACATATTCCAAGTTCTCAGAAGTGTACGTGCATTACTTGTATAAAAATCTTCATGCTTTTGACTTACTTGTCCAATTAGTAAAAAGATAAGTAAAAGTCAATGGATGTCATGCTAGACACCCACCTTGACTTCCCAGCATTTCTCAACATCAAACAGAAAGCCAAAGTCTCGAGCAATATGTGTAGAAGTTTTATGACAGAATAAAATATCCTCCTTCGTCTAGACTTTACACCACCAAATTCATCACAGTCTAAATCCTTCTTTTCCAAATTAATTTGAGTTAATAGACCATAGCTTTATTTAGGATGAACATTCAAAATGCTGATTTCCATAGGATTGCCAGGTATTAGACAAGGCAGCTTTCCCCATAATTCACTTAGATACAGAGCAGCAGGATATTAAAGCTTTTAGAAGATGCCATGAAATGAGAAAATTCCTTATAAATTAAGAAATATTAATAACAAAAAAGTAGGACAGAGGATGGTTATTTTTAGTTGAGAAGTAAAGCAGCAGGGTTCTTGCGAGAGGGCCTAGGAGGAAGGTAGAGTGTTAGCTCCCCGAGCTGTGTGGGATCACCCCAGTTACTTAATCTATTTTATCCCAAGCTTCTATGTCCTATGAACTTCAGAAAGTGGCAACAACCGCCCCCCCCCACATGTCTTACCTCTCATCAGTTTGATCAGAGACTGTTTTTTAAATTTATGTTTTAAAATGTAAAATAAATCTGGAAAACTTAAAGAATTTTTCCATTTTTTTTCATATATAAAATTAGAATAAGAAGGAGAAAGAGAATTCAAAGCACAAATAGCAGGAAGCAGTTATGGATGTCCAAGTGACATTATGTCCTTAAAATATCAAATAACCACAGATTACCACACTGTTCCTTCATCAGTTTTTCATTTTTGTTCTTTGCACACTGAAGCATCCTCTATCCTAAATCTTTTTTTTTTCAGTTGTAGATGGACAACATGCCTTTATTTATTTGCTTTTATGTGGGGCTGAGGACCAAACCCAGTGCCTCACACATGCAAGGCAAGCACTCTGCCACTGAGCCCCAGCCCCAGCCCCTCTATCCTAAATCTTAATTTTCATCTTCACAAATCCATAGTTCTCCCTTCACTTCTCAGCTATTCTGATATAACAATGTCCACCTCTCTTCCTGTCCCCAACTCAGAAAGGTTTAACCTGACTCTTCAGGTCTCTTTTCTCTGCAGGGATATCTCCTTAACCAGAGAACTGGTAACATTTCAGGTTGATATGGTGAAGGTGCTTAAACATGTATGAGCCTTGACACCAATGACCAGAATCGACTCTCATGCCTGTTACCTGATCTGCTAACTCACACAGCAGAAGTAAAATGTTATTAGAACACAGATTCAGTTTTAACCCCCCCCACCAAACCTAGCAATAGAAAGACCAAATTCCTGAGTATGCTTATTCCTGGACATTAACACCTGATCTAAGCAAATGGGGTGTTAATGCGGTAATTCACGCTGTGGGTACACTATGATGTGTTTTTCATGTTTGGTAGAAATCCAATAGATACAAACTATAGGGTTGCGTTCCAAACACACTGAGTCCTCTCTCTATGCTTTAGTTCCAAGATATTTCACACTGCTGAAATATTAGACTTGCTGATAGAAATAGGGTAGGGCTTGTTCCATCTGCAGGGGCAATGCTGGCCAACTTGGAGAGAAACAAAAACTCTTTGACTGCCCCAAATATGTACCAACTAACATCCCCAACCCCTGGATCTCAGATCCCCAAAGGGGAATTGTTGCTTTGACTTAGGTCTCAACAAATCACTAAAAAGACATAAACACAGAATTGTAGAAATTAATGATATGATAGAAAGCACCTCACCCTTTCTTTATTTTGACAGGTGTAGAAGTTCAGAGAAGCCATGTGACCCATACAAGTTCATCCACAGTTCAGAGAGTTGTCTTTAAACACTAATGTAAGGCTTCTAAGGGCCTTATAGAGTCCCTGGCACAAAGGGGTCTCACCAAACATAGACTGCTTCCTTTATGCACACCAGTCTACGTCAGCAGTTTTCAAAGTATGCTTTAAACTTTCCAACAGCAAAATCAGCACCACCTGGGAATTTGTTAGAAATGCAAATTCTCAAGCTCCACCCAGACCTACTAACTCAGAAACCCTAAACCAACCATCCATGATTTAATAAGCCTTCCAGATGATTCTTCTGCACATGAAATTCTGAGCACCATTGCGCCATGTGAGATTTTTCATATCCTCACCTGTGTCAGGACCCTTCCCCACTCCTCAATGTTTATCATAAGCCTGACTCAATTAGGCACTTATTTTTTACTGAAACTTACTACAGAATGGACTGATGTCTTTCGATCTTTAATAGGAATAATAATTAACTTTGGGATCATATTAAAAAGTGGATTCTGATTCAGTAGATCTGATTTTGGGGTAAGACTGCGTTTCTAATAAGCATCCAGATGGCAATGCTGTTGGGATAGACCACTCTTTGAGTAGCAAAGAGGTTAGTTAATAAGCACTGCTTGATCTCAAAACTTGTAGCTAAATTTGTTGGATTAAGGAAGGGGGGACATTGTGATATCCCACCATTTATGTGCCCTTTTATTGTGTCAACACCATTGTCATCCTGGTGTCCTCTGAATAGAGCAGGGTGAGAAACAAAAAACCCATCCTCTCAAACCTTTGGGTAGTTACTAGGTAGCCAGACAGTGGCCGTAGTGGTTTAGAAGATGGCATAGGACTAAGAGAGGAAGAGGTTCAGGTTTTGGTAAAAGGGATGACCCTAGGGTACAACATTCTCAGGGGGTGCCTGAGTCCCCCCGGGAAAAATCAGGAGGAGAGATCTGGTGCTACCATAGGAAAGTTGGGAGGCACCTAAAGCAGACACCACTGACTTCATGATTTTAAGAGCCAGCTCAGGGTAGTGGTGTGGAAGAATGTAATTTAAATCCACATATTGTGTTCTACACTACAAATATGTTCCTCCAAGCTTAATGTTCCAGTTTTTATCTTAAAACCATCCCTGTTCTATGATTATTTTATACAATCTCACACCTGTCTTTTTTCTTCCTTTTTTTTTTAAATATGGGAAACTTTCATCAGAAAAAAAATATTTTCTACACAATTAGTAATGAAGAAAGAAAACAAATGCCTCATGTCAGAAATGATGGATTATATACACAAGGCATTTCATGACTGTCATGAATTGCTAACTGATATACCTGTGAAGGATTGGTATGCACTGTGGTATAGAGCTTAGAACCAGAATAAAAGGGCAAGAGAAGATTCCATTCCTAGGACCGCTTGTTAAGAAGGGGATTTTTCTCTCTGATTCACAGGGGAATTATTCTATCATTAGTTCGTATACTGCTCTTTGATTTTGACTTGGTCAACTGGATGGTTCCCGGCAGTGCACAGTCCAAAGGTCAAGCAGACATGATGACTAAAACCCTACTCACAAAAGAGGATGTCATAAAAGCTCCCTGATTCATAGTCATGGTACAAATTGAAGGCCAGACATTGTGGTTCAACCAGAGAAGATTCAGTGTCACCAGGGCAAATTGCCACTGTAGTCCTAGCAGACCCCATATAATAGAGTAATATCCCAGGGTATATTAACAAGCCTAGCCTCTGTCTTTCAACAGAGTAAAACTTCTGGTACCCAGGTTGTCTCTGATATGAGTCAGGAACAGAAGGGGATAAACATCACTTGCCGAATCCTCCAAGTGACTTTGATAACAAAGAATCTGTTGGTACATTCAACTTGGTTGAATTCTACTATTTCTACTGCTACAGAATAAAGAAAAGAGATGGTCAAGACCAGAATGTCCCCTTTTTGGTTGCTCTATATGATAGTTTCTAGGGGACTAGACATTACGTATTATGAGCCTAGAACCCTGAACTCATTCTCCCTGGTGGTGGTTCAGTAGCTAAAATTTAAGTCAACTCTCTGCCTGGCCAAAAGAGCCTCTTTGCCTTTCCAAATATCCTGCCAGGCTCCACCAGGGAATTCTGGATGGTGTGGAAGACTCAGGAAGTGAATTGAAGCTACCAGGAATCTTCATCCAGGTTAATCATCTCTGTAGACTCTGGGAGAAAGAAGCAGGCTGGCTGGCTGAGTAATGCAGATAAGCAGATGGCGTGGGCACAAGTTAAATGAACTGCATATTGGCTTCCAAATTCTCCTGCCTCTAATGCCATCAAAACAACGTGATGTTGCTGCAGATTTCATTATCAACTTGATGAACATTTACCATGATGGGAAAGAAGGGGACGATAAATTCCACACCTCATTATCTTTTAAATGTGAAATTTCCTTCATGACATACATCAACCAATGGTCCAGAGCATGATCTGTTAAAGATATTCTTAGTATTTACTAAAAATTTTTAAGGTAATTCCACATAATTTTTCATGATGATGTTAAAGATTCCAAGTAGACATTTAAAACTGAAGAACAATTATTCAAGGCAAACGGGACCCAAAATTTATATGTAATATTTTACTAATGCATTTATTAATAAAAAAAAAGAAATTACAACAGGTTGTGGATAGATGAGAATAAAAAAAGAAGCACTACACGTTTTTGCCACTGATAGAAAGCACCGTTTCTTCTTAGAGAGTTCCACAATTTTAAGTTAGCTGAATAAATACACACATCAAAAAATAAATATTTTTAAAAAAACCTTAGGCTCATAATTTCTTACTAGACACACTTAAGCCAAGCTGAAACATCAATTATCAGGGGGTTGTAATTATCCATCTGGGATGGGCGTTATATATATTAGGTCAGAAAACAGTGATGAAAACTTTTTGTAATGTCTTTTATTGCTATGGTGGGGGAAAAATAAATCTATTAATGTGAAAAAAATCACTTCTGAATGAAGGTGAAAAGACAAAGTTTTATTTGGCTTAGTTTTCATGTATGTTGTCTCATGCTGAAGCTCAGAAAAGTGGCCAAGTACCACAATCAACAGGAAAGGATCCAGTGCTTGAATACACACTGAGATAGCCGAAGTCTGTAGGCCCTCATGACTTACCACTTTGAGTACTAGAGAAATTTATTTGTGTGATTAAAAAGACTTATGTATTACCTTTGAGAATGTATAAGGGCTAGAGCAGAGTGGGCTTTAAAAAAAAAAAAAAGAAAAAACACAGCAATTTTAAGTAAAATTTTCAAGAGCTGGAGAACCCATATTTCTAGTAAAAGCATGATGTTATAGATTCTGTTCTCAAAATAGATTATTTCTACAAACCAAATGTGTTGCAAGAAAGCAAGCAATAATTGTTAATTACATCATTATTATCATTATTTTGTTAAACATCTGCCATCTGCAAACACTCTCCTGGGTGCTGTACATTCAAATGTAGAGTAGATATCTTATTTCAAGGAGGCAGCAAACATTCTCTTTTTGGATAACAATGCTCCTTACCTGTGTGGGGACTGCCCATCACTGTTCTCCCCATTCATACACAGGAATGGATGCTCAACCCCTCCCCCCACCCAGTGGTCAGCCAGAGCCACCTCTTCCCCTGGAGACAGTAACTGGTAAAGAGAGGATCACATGTCTCAGGCCAATGAGAGCTTAGATGTTGAAAAGTCAGGATCGCTGAGCTGCTATTTGCCATGGCCACCACCACAATCGAAGCTGTCAATTGGAGGTGAGAAGAAACAACTGAGTGCTGAGGACTTACCAGCCCAGCTGAACTCTTAGACTCCCAAGAGCAGCTAATTGGCCATACAGTTTCTTTCAAGTCCTATGAGCTATGGCCTTTCAAACAATTTCCCTCCGTATTACATACAGTTTAAATTGAGTTTCTATCTCTTAAAAAGCCGAAAGCTCTGGCTATTTAAACTGGGATGCCAAACAGATCAGTCTGTCTTCTCCAGACATTGTGATCTAGTGGGAAAGAACGTCAATCAAATAAGTCAGTGTTTGCAAGCTGTGATAGTACAGATGGTCTTTGACTTATGATGGTTTGACTTATGAATTTTTCACTTTACAATGGTACAAAAGCAACACACGCTTAGTAGAAAGCATACTTTGAACTTTGATCTTTTTCCAGGCTAATCATAGGCAGAACAGCACTCTCTCAAGATGCTGGGCAACAGCTGAAGCTCCTAGTCAGATATCGATGACCTGTCCCTGCAACATCCTCATCATTCAGAAATTAATTTTAGTTCAATGTGTCAAACATTCTGCAGGCCCAGTGTGCTTTCAGCTGTGTGCATTCACAATGAGGACTCATACCACTCACCTAGGTTTCACTTTTAGTACAGCATTCAATAAATTACATGAGATATTCAACACTTCATTATAAAATAGGGTTTGTGTTAGATGATTCTGCCTAACTAATGTGTTTTGAGCATATTTAAGGTACGTTAGGCTAAGATCTGATGTTCTATAGGTTAGGTGCATCAAATGATTTTTGATTTATAGTATTTTCAACTTAGCAATGGATTTATTGTGTTGTAATCCATCATAACGGAAGGAGCAGCTGTCTGGTGAAAGAACATGACACAGATTTGATATATCAGGCCATTAGAACCTAATAAGCAATTTTAAATTAGTGCTGAAAAATCAGCAAAACCTACCAGTTTTTCAATACGACCTGGAGTATAATTTCAGAAACTTCATCAGAGAGAGCTGGAATCAATCTGTTAGGCCTGCGAACCCTGTGGCAATGTTCTAATCAAGTGCTCACTGGCTGGGTCTAGTGCCAAAGGAGACTGGTCAGTTATTTCTCCCAACATGCAGCTCAGGGCTCTACAGGGAAAGTGTGAGCCCCAAACTGTCCAATAAAATGAGGAGGATTTAAAGAATTAAACATTTATTCTACCTTTTCCAGAGATATATTTCAGGGTAACCATGTAGCCTAGTTAATGAGAAAAGTTATACTTTACAGAAGAATTCAAGCAAAAAGCAGAATTAGAAGATCATTATTTTACAACTCATGCAACAGTCACCTTCAAAAAAAGGCAAGGGATAAAAGTACAATGGAAGAATTATGAAGGAAGGACCAACTTTATCACCCAAATCAAACATCAATCTCAGTGTCCTTAAAGGTGGGAAACCCAGACACTGCATCTGACAGTGGTGTAAGACGTGAAGCACACAGTCCTGCCTAGGAGGCACTCCTGCCAAAGCGGGGAAAAGAATTCAAGCCTGTTAGGCATTTCCCATTTACCAAAAAAGCAGAAGAGAAGTACATGTTAAACCCCACCACAAAGAAGCAAGCAGATCAATCAGAGGGAAAACATGCTAAAGAACTTTCTGTAATGAATCACCCACAGAAGGTAGAAAGGAGGGAGGGAGAAAGAGATTAAAGAGAAAGAACAGCCAAGTGGGTATGTGAACCTCGTTTGGGTCCTGACCCAAGCAAACTAACTGTAAAATAACTGTTACTGATAACTGGAGATATCTGACCCTGGAATAGGGGTTACACAACACCAAGCAATTCTGATCAGCACAGGAAGACTGAAGTTATGTTGTTCAATGTATTCAGAGATGGATACTGACATACACAGGAGCAAAATGACACAATATGTGAGGTTTCCTTTCCAATTTTTCAGCAAAGAAAATCAAAGGATGGATATATACTGAAAATGGTTCAAAACTGGGACAAATGATGAAACAGTGACAAGCAAATGGAGATTTATTGTACTATTATATCTATTTCATGTACATTTGAAAATTTCCAATTTAAAAAAATGCTCTTTGCAAAGAAAATGGATCTTTTATTTCATGAGCATACTATTGAGAATCCCTGTGAGACAAAACACATATTGCAATTAAACAACTTAAAAGTCAGTCGAGAGAAAACAAGAGAAGCCAAGATATTTCAAAAATATCTTAATAACAAAGTGTGTTTAAGAGCAGAACATTACAACAAGATAATGTACTGATAGTTATTAGTTTTTGCAATTTTATCCAGGAAAAGAAAAACTCTTTAGAAGATAAATAATTAAAGAGCAACTTTAAACAAATGGAAATAATGTTTTCCATCATTTAAAAAAGTGTCCTTGAATAAAAACTTTAACTTCATGTATTTGTCTTTTCATATAATTTTAATCATTATTTCTTTAGATCAAATCAATCTAGTTTAGACAGTTGTTTATAAATTATGTAAAAGTTTTCAAGCACTAGATTTAGCAAAAATTTATTATTAAGAATAATTTCTACTTAGAATTTTGAAAACCAAAATAGACAATACCTAGGATAAAAAGAAATTACAAAATTATATCAGTGGAGGCAAACACAGAACAAATTGATGAAAACAACCACAATCTCCTACTAAACAAATAAGGTCTGTAATAAGAGATGTAGAGATTATTAAGGAACTCTATATAAACACAAAATGTTATAGCTACAAAAAGCAAAGAAAAGGAGTAGACCTACCCAACATTTTTTTCCTGGGAATAAAATCTGAAAATCCCTTATAAGGAGATATTTATTCAGCCCTAAAATAATTTTATGTCTTCAATGTTACACAACATGGAAATTTATAATTAAATGACACTGCTCTACTGTTAAAGGAAAAGATGGATGACTTTTCTCCACGACTTAAAGACTACCTGCCTATTGGGCAAGGGTGGCTGCAAACTCTAATGATGTCTAGTCTACTCTGCAATTCTGTAACCTCCACCTGGGGCCTGGTGGCATTACACACACAGTGGTTAATTAAAACACTGATTGATAAAAAATTATTTTTTAAAAAAGTCTTAAAATCCTCTCTTTGCAGAAGATAAATTTTAAGAAAGTTTTCAAGCAATATTTTATTGAAAAACACCCAAAACTGACTAAAATAAAGCTGACCAGAATTTTACCACTATTAGGGAAAAAAAAACAAGAAAAATATGATGCTGAATTCAGTTGAAGAAAATGAAAATGATTCTACCATTTGGCTCTAAAATATTCTCTTCTTCCAAGAAAAGCATTTTTGTTTTGGCACCAAACTGTGACATAATGAAAATGACAAGTTATCCCACAAGTCTGATATGTGACAATGTTTGTCTTAGTGGATAACATATTTAATTTTCAAGAAAAAAGTCTTTTTCTTAAAGAAATTAAAATAAATTATTTACTGATGCTAAGCATTAGAAAAAGCCGTTCTGTTTTTCCTTATATCCAGTGACTACAACCATCAGAAATACTTTATCACACAAGTTAATATTTCATGTCATCGCCAGGAGTGAGCAGAATTTGAAAAGCTGCCAACCCTTCTCTCCTCCTTTCCTCATTTGCTCCATCCCATGGAAGGAAGAGACACTAATCTATGACCTTGGCTATGGCTCCCCTCACAGCCTGGTAACTGGGCAGAAGGCAGGTATCTTTGGCTACTATAGCTGTTCTCTGCTCTAATTTGTGGTGGAGCATCTCCCAAGAACTGCCTGTAGATGCAGTCTTACCACCTCCTCCTCCCACTTCTCCTCCTCATTCACTGTCCCCTCAACTCTTTCCAATCAGGCATCCACCCTCCACAATGCACTGAGACTTCACAAAATCACCAGTTCCCTCTATGTTGCCAAATCTAGTAGTGATCCTTTCTCTTTCATTCCCTCAAGCCTCAAGAGTAGCTGACCATTCTCATAGTTTCCTCAATGAACCATCTTCTCTGTTTGTCCATGGACCACACTCTCCTGGCTTGTTCTGACTCACAGATCACTCACACTTAGTCCCCCACTCCTCCTCTTCTTCGCCTCAGAATACTCACCTATTCCTTTTGGCAGCAATGTTCATAGAAAGTTAGCATGATTTCTGGAAAATTCTTTGTTCCTCTTCAGTACATCATCTTCTGTTTCATTGCTGCTGCTGTTAGTTTTATCCCCCTCTTCCCACCGCTCTTATTATAACTACAATCCCTAAGGATATTTTAAAATTTCTTCCATTGTTTCATTCATTTGCAGACCACTCACCTCTGGTCTACAGATTAGAGGAAACAACATATGTGATATCATCAAATAACAGGGCCAGTAGAAATAAAAAAGCAAAAAAGGGAATACTTTCTGGTTGAAATGAGGAAGAATGGAATTTCAAGTTATAAGTAAAACACTCATGAACTAAGCCCAGAGAAACCAACAGAAAGAAAAGAACTCAGTGAGTTACTCCTCCAGACAGAGCTAACTCTAGGAAACAAATACAGACCATCTTCATACTTAAGTTTGGATTAATAATAGACTCATGTGATTGAAAAATTGTAAATGTAAAAAAAATACTTAAACCAGCTCCTTTCTTCCATCTGTCAATTCTCAGATCTCACATTTGGTTTACTGTATTTTTCCTATGTTGAAGTTTTTTTATATAATACAATTATTGACTATTTTATGGTTCTGGATTTTGAGTCATATCTAGGAAGGTCTTTCCCAATCCAAGGTTATAAAATAAATTCTCTCCAAGTTTTCAGGAGACTCTTACAATTTTCTTTATCAACTTAAATTTTTCTCTAATTTGAAGTTATTCTAGTATATGTGAAATTTGATGACAATATTTTTCTAGGTGGAGCTAGTACTGCCCAGTTATTCCCACAATATTTCATAATAATAGTCTATCTTTTCTGCACTGATGTGCAGTACCATCTTTATCATACACTAAGTGCCAACTACTTATCCTTTAATTATCTATTGAGTCATTGCTTTAATCACTGACCCTTTTAATAGCTCTTAATAACTATCAAGCTGAATAACATTGAGTGCCCAATTAGTTTGAGGAAACTTTATGCTTCAAATAGAGTCTATACAGTGATAGATTTTAAAATCCCCTTTTAGAAAACTGGAACAGCTGTAACAGGTGGCAACAAAGAAGTTTGAAAATATATGAAAAGAAGATGAATAAGGGAAATGTAAAATACTTCAAGCACTATCATGGGACTTCCAAGGAGACTTTTAAGGGGTGAAAAAGGAGGTATGGTACTGCTGAGAAAATGATACCCCCAAACACACACACACACACACACACACACACACACACACACACACACGGGGAGAGAGAGAGAGATGGAGGAACTAACCTTCTAGAAAGGATAGAATAGCCGGGATATGCATTGAGAGAGAAAAGTTTCAAATGAAGAAAGTTTTGTAATGTACTCTTGAGATGGGTAAAAACTTTCAGGAGGTCATCACCTAAGTACTGACCAGCACATTGGTATGAGGAAACCCTAAAAGAACAAAGGGACAGGGTGCAGGGCACACACAGCAGACCCAGCCTCAGCAGAATATGCCTTGTTTAATGAATGTATAAAGCACTTACTAATCCAGACAATATTCAGCTTCTAAAACAAGTTTCAATAAATTTAAAAGGATTCAAGTCATATGAGGTATGTTCTCTGACCAAGATGTAACTAAATTAGACATCAAATACAGAAATAAATCCAGAGAGAGAAAATACAAGCCATAGACTGGGAGAAAATATGTGAGTCACATATTTGATAAATGACTTGTAAACAGAATAGCTTTCAAAACATAATAGTAAGAAAACAACCCAAGTTATAAAAAGATGCATGGAAAACTCAACATCATTAGTATTTATGGATATGCAACTTAACACCTTAATGTAGTACCACTATACACCTATTCAAAATGCCTAAAACTAAATTTTTTAAAAAGGGGGGTGAGGGTAACCAAACCAAGTTTTGAAGAGAATGTGAAAATATTAGAATTCATATACTCTGCTTATGGGAATGTAAAAAGATGCAACCACTTTGAAAAAAACTAGTAGGCAGTTTCTTAGAAAGTTATGTACATGCCTACTGTATGACACACACAGCCATTCCACTCTTTCTGTGTATGTTTCAAGAAAGGTTCCCATCAATAATAAAGTGACATTCTCGGAGATATTTCTTTTTCTATTGTGGAGGTTGTCGCTTGCATGTGAACCTTGGAGTTACTTCAGGTAGGTCAGGGCAACACCTGTTGATGTTAACTCCAAGCCAAGGATGTCAGAACTGAGAAATGGAGAGCTTCAGGGCTGTGTGGCTTACTTGAGTCCCAAACCAAATACTGGTTTCTTGTCATGTGCCTTCAGATTTGTTGTTATAAACCTTTGCTTACTATCTCCCTGATATTTATGGATCTACAACTATCTGCAGCTTAACACATATTGAATAAGTTTCAATAGAAACCTTATAGGCCAGGAAAGAGTGGCATGGGTCTTCCTTTACTGACAGTAAAATAAGGGCCAAACAAGAATACCATACCCAGCAAAGTGATCCTTTGCAAATGAAGGAGAAATAAAGATATTCCTATAAAAACAAAAACTGAGAGAAAATATTTATATCAGACCTCTTTTACAAGAAATGCTAAAGGAAATTCTTCAAACTGAAAGAAATAGATGTTTATGAGTAAGAGGTAAACATGGAAAGATACAAAATAGTAATTACACAAATTTAGAATGCTCTAATATGGTAAATATGGTACCTTAATCATTTCTATTTCTAGCATGAAAATGAAACAATGAAAAATAATCTCTGTGTTGTTTCTGTTCTGATCTTTATAGTCATATTAAGTTGCTATCATTTGAAAATAGCATGTTATAATCAAAATATGTGTTGTATAAGCCTTCTAGTAACACAAAGCAAAAATCTATAGTAGACAAACTTAAAATAAAAAGGAATGAAAATATACTGCTACAGTAAATTACTTAATAACAAAAAAAGACTAAGAGTAAGAGAGGGGAAGGAACTACAATAAAACTAGAAAACAGGTTTCTAAACATCTGTAGTAAGACCTCACATATTTATGATTATCTTGAATGAAATGGATAAGATTTTCCAATTATAAGACATAGATGGACTAAAGAGATTTAAAAACATGACCCGACTTTGTGTTGCTTACAGGAGATGCACTTCACCTCTAGGGATGCACAGACTGAAAGTGAAGAGATGAAATAAGATGTCACATGCAAATGGACTCCAAAAAACAAGACCAGGAATGACCCTATTTATATCAGACAGAACAGCCTTTCAATCAAAAGAAATAAAAAGAGAAAGGAAGGTCATTATACAATGATAAAAGTTAATTTGGCTAGAAAAAATAACAATTTCTAGTGTTTATACACCCAAATCAGCGCACCCAAATATATAAAGCAAATACAAATAAACCTTAAGGGAAAGAAAGGCTCCAATACAATATTAGTTGGTTGCAAAACCCCACTTTTAACATTGAACAGATAGAAAATGAACAAAGTCAGAAGAGTTAAATTGCACCCTTGATCAATGGACCTAATAGATATCTACAAAACATTCCATCCAACAGCTAAAACATACAAATACTTCTCATCAGCACATGGAACATTATCAAGTGTAGGTCACATAATAGGCCACAAAACAAATCTCAACAAATTCTGAAACACTGGAATCACTATTTTTCTGATCACAATGCAATAAAACTAGAAGTAATAATAAGAAAAATATTGAGGCTATACAAATACATGGAAACTAACTAATTTTCCTCTAACAACCAATGGATCAGGTAGAAATAAAAAAGGAAATTTAAACATTTCTCGAAATGAATGAAAATAGAGATACAAAATTCCAAACCTATGGGATATAGCAAAAGCACTACAAAGAGGAAAGTTTATAGCAATCAACAGCTATGTTTAAAAAAAAAAGGAAGATCTCAAATAACCTATTGCTGCATTTCAAGGAACTAGACAAATAAGAGCAATCCAAGTCCATAGTAATAGAGGTAAATAATAAAGATCAGAATAGAAAAAAGTAAAATGAGACTGAAAAAATAAAAACATAAAAGATCAAAGAAAAAATAAAGCCTTTAGCCGTACTAAGAAAGATTCAAAGAAGAGAATAAATGAGAGGATTAGCGTTAGTTCTTCTTTAAAGAGTTAGGGTTAGCTGGCTGATACCATAGAAATAGAAGGCATCATTAGAAATTATGAATGACTATACACCAACACAGTTCATAACTTAGAAGAAATGGACAAATTTCTAGGCACATCTTTCTTATCAGGACTCAACCATGAAGAAATAGAAAAGCTGAACAGATCAATAACAGGTAACAAGAAGGAATCCAGAAAAACCCAAAAAGAATGAGTCAAGATTGAAGTCCTGTATTCTACCTTCAGCATCACAAAACAATGAAATAAGTAAAATAAAAAAGAATTAATGCCAATTCTTCCTAAGTTACTCTAAAATACATATTTGAGAAAAGACAGTCTTTTCAGTAAAATGGTCCTGGGAAAATTGGATAGCCACATGTGGAAGGATTAAACTAGACTCTGTCGCTCACCAGTTACAAAAATCAACTCAAATGGATCAAAGACTTTAACATATGAAACTATGTTATGGTTTGGATATGACGTACCCTCTGAAGACTCATGTGTGGACGACTTGCCTCAATGCAACCATGTTCAGAAGTGGGCTTCTAGGAAGTGATTGGATCTTGAGGACTCAGACCTCATCAGTGGATTAATCCATCAATAGATGAGTGGACTACTGGAAGGTGGTAGAAACTGTAGGCAGGTGGGGCATGGATGGAGGAAGTAGGTCATTGGAGGCATGCCCTTGGGAACTATATCTTGTTGCTGTCCCCCCTCCCAACTCCTTCCCGTCTTCCATGAGCTGAGCATCTATTCTCTGCCACACCCTTTACCATGATGTTTTGCCTTAAGTAAGCAATGGAACTGGCCAAACCAGGACTAAAACCATGAGCCAAAATAAACCTTTCTTCCTTTTTGTCATAGACATGAAGAGCCGACTGTTTTAGTTAGCTTTTTTTTTTTTTCCCCTCTGACCAAGATACGTGACACGAACAACTTCGAGGACAGAAAGGTTATTTGAGGCTCATGGATTCAGAAGTCTCAGTCCACGGATGGCCAACTCCAGTGTTCTGGGCTCAAGGTGAGCTAGCACATCACAGGAGGGCCCAGGGGTGGAAAACTGCTCAGCTGACAGCAGAGTCAGGAAAGAGACAGGGAACAGGCTGCAGAAGAACAAACTTTCCAGGTCAGTGACCCAATGCCTCCATGCACGCCCCACTTGCCAACTAGTCCATCCATTCAAACTAAGGTGGACAGATTGGACTGAGAGAGCTGTCACCTAATCACTTCACAGCCCACCATTCCTGTGTTAACAGGAGTTTGGGGAGACACCTCATATCCAAACCACAACCTTGACTAACACAAACTACTAGTGAAAAACATGGCGAAAACATCTCAGAAAACTGGAATGGGCAAGGATTTTTTGGACTAGAATCTAAAAAAAGCACAGGAAATAAAAGCAAAAACAGATAAATGGGATTGTATCAAAAAAAAAAAAAGCTTCTGCACAGCAAGGGTAACAATTAACAGTGAGGACAGAACTTGCAGGATGCTAAAAAAATATTTAATAACTATACATTTTACAAGGGGTTCACAGCCAAAATACATAAGGAATTCAAAAATTCAGTAACTCAATTTTAAAATGGCCATAGACCTAAAAATAGACATTTCTCAAGAAAAGACATACAAAGGGTCAACAGTATATGAAAAAAAAATGCTCACCATCACTAATAAAGAAATGCAAATCAAAAGCAAAATGAAATATTAACTCACCCCAATAAGAATGGCTATGATTAAAAAGACATGATCACAAGTTCTGGCAAGGATATAGAGAAGGGGAACCCTTGCTTCCATTTATATAAATAAAAATTAATATAGCCATTAGGTAAAACAGAAGAGAACTTTCTCTAAAAATTAAAAATAGAACTACTATATGATCTAGCAATCCCACTACCAGGTATATATTCAAAGGAGATAAAAATCACTATATCAAAGAGATATCTGATATGTTTATTGCAGCACTATTCATAATAGCTAATAAATTATAACAACCCACGTCCATCAACTGATGAATAGATAAATAAAATGTGGTACATGCGTATAATGGAATACTATTCATCTATAAAAAGAGACACAATGACATAGATGGCACTGGAAATATCCACATTAACATAAATATGTCAGAAAGACAAATACCAGATGATCTCACTCCTATGTGGAATCTAAAAGTCAATCTCACAAAATTTGAGAGTAAAATAGTGATTAACAAAGCCCAGGGAGAATAGCAGGGAGTTAGGAATGGAGAGAGGCTGATTAATGGATACTAAGTTACAAATAGAGAGGAGCAAGAGGTTCTGGTTTACTACTGGTTCCTAGAGATACCAATAATGTACTATATGTTTCAAAGAACTAGAAAAAGTATTTTGAAAGTGTTTAACATGAAGAAATGAGAAATGTGTGAGGATACAGATATTGACTTAAATACCACACAGTGCATACTTGTATCAAAGCATTACCCAGCAATCCATTAATAAGTACAACTTTATTTTTAACTAATACATAAAAACATAAACAATTTAAGGGCTGGGGCCATGGCTCAGCGGTAGAGCGCTTGCCTAGCATGTGTTAGGGCCTGGGTTCGATCCTCAGCACCACATAAAAATAAATAAATAAAGGTATTGTGTCCAACTATAACTAAAAAAATAAATATAAAAAAATAAGTAATTTAAACTTTAAAACATAAAATGTTTAAAAACAGGGATTTATATTTTTCCATTTAAGGATTAGACTATTGCTCACTTAAAAAATAAATTTATTATGTGAGGATTTAAGAAATTCTCTGGACACTATCAGATATAAGGAAGACTTGAAAAACCAAGGTCAGAACAAAGTTGTCTCTTCTTGCTCTTCTTTGTTCCTCCTAAAACATCCATGGAAGGCATTCTCTTTCCCATAATTAACTGTTCATTTACTTTCTCAAATTAATGTGGCAATATTTAATAATCTAGGCAACTCTGTGTTTCTGTCCCTGATGGGTCCTCCCAGCAAAAATAAAGTGTGGCCAAATGGAAGGATACTGACTACAAGGCAGCAGAGTCAGGTTGAGGCCCAGGGTATGTATGTAAACTCATGTGGGATCTTGGGGAAGTTGCTTCACTTGCCTAATTTCCACATTTGAAAAATAAAGGGAACCAGATGAATTGTCCCATCCTTTCCAGCACTGTTTACTGAAGAAAACTTCTAGCACTGTTCCTTTCTGGAAGGCACCACAGGTACTTTCCAAGTATAGACAAGAATAGGTACAGTCAGTTTCCTGGGATTTGCAGCAGTTTTCCTGAGGGCCATATGGTCCAGCAATCTCACTACTAGCTACACATCCAGAGGAAATGAAATCACTGAGTTGAACAGGCATCTACATTCCCAGTTGATTGCGGCACTATTCACAATAGCTAAGAAATGAAAACCACCAAAATGTCCATCAACTGATCAATGAATGAAGAAAATGTGGCACACGTACACAATGGAATACTATTCAGTCATAAAAAGGGATGTGACAACATGGATGGAACTGGAGATCATTGAGTTCTAAGCTAGGATTGATGATAATTTGCAAAAATGAGATTATATACTCTTGAGTCCTTAAATAGTCTCAGTAGTATCATTCTATTACCAAAAATTTGACATATTTTGTTTTCTCTCATCTTTATACCTCTTGAACCAATAGTTATAGAAAACTATGTTGGGATGGGTATGAACAGAAAAACAGACTCATCCAAGCTATTTTCAAGGTTCCTGTCCTTATGTCATACTTCCTAAAAAGGTATAACATAGCATCTGGCCATGCAAACAGTTTTCCAAACTTTCAGCATGTCCTTATTATGTTCTATTTTGTACACCTACGTAAAATAACAATAGATACCAGCATTTACTTCTTCAGACTACAAAGTTTTTACTCACCAAATTTACATGTCATTAAGATCTATTTCTGACTCCTGCAAACAATTTTTATATCTACTGTTCTTTTCAGCAAGAAAACAAAATGTCTAATGACCCTCTCTTTCTTGCTCTAAAAATAACAATCTAAATTCAATTGCTTGGAACCATCACCTATTGGCGAGTTTCATAAATGTCTGTTAGTTATCTCATGTGCCACCATGTAATAGTGTATCATAGGTCAAAATCCTAAGTAAATTATCTGGTATCTTTAAATGCTTCCTAGGGCTTCTCTTGGCTCTAATTGAATGTATAGGCCTATCTGTGGTAGCAAGGTCAAAAAGAGATGAGGCAGTTACTCATGAGTCAGTAACTTTCTAACACCGTCAGAGTTCTTGATTTTAAAAGCAGATAGCTATTGCATCTATCCAAGCTGGTGACCTATGCTGGGTTCACAAGCTCTGACTCTTCAGTAACTGAAGAAAACGAAGAAACATGCAAGCCCACAGAAGTACCTTTTCCAAATCCAGGGGATGGCTCTCGATCTTAGGAGTCTCTTTGAAAGAGAAAGCACCGCCTGAATTCTTTATTCTTATATAGGGGGGGCACACAAAGAGAGGTTCCATGGAATCTTCTTTCCAAAAAAGGTCAGGGGTATTATTGCAAAGGAGCAAGTAGGCAGCCCACTCCATTGGGTAATGCCCACTCCCACACTGAGCTCCTCTACTCAGCAGAGATGGGGTCCACCTGCTTCCTGGTTAGGGTAGCCAGTCTCCACATTTCCATTGCTCAAAGCTAGGGGGTGCTCAGCTCCTATGTGGCAGCTCCAGACAGATAGCAAAAGGAATCTGTTTCTCCTTCCTTCATCCATTTATTAAAATATTCATACAAGCCTGAGAAATGCAAAGTAGAGCAGCACAGGTAATATTAAACAGCTGCTTGCAATACACCCAGAGGAATTTTGACTTTGAAAAAGGGAGAAAATATCTCGGAAACAGAAGAGCCAGAAAAAGACGCAAGGAAATTTCCACCCAACACTCTGCAGATCCTGACTTCAGAGCATGTCTCTGACCATAAAAGAAGAAGTACCCCCACTTCTATGCAAAATAACTTTTTGAGAGAGACAAAGGCATTTCTTATCCCTTCCATCCTCGCCAGTGACTCTTCTATGTCACTATTTGCTTATTCTAAGTCCTGGGGGTCATGGCATAACTAACTGTGGAATCAAGCAAGATGAGCACCACATCTTGAGTGACAGCTTGATAGTAAGATGGTGCAGAAGTGAGAGAGCCATGGAATCATTGCCCTCTGGGGGGCTTGTGTGTGCTGATACTGATAAGGAGAAGATGACAGTGAGTTCTCATAGGAACACTCTAGAAAGAATAGACAACCAAGAAGCAGGAGAACAAGAAGGTTCCCTCACTCTTGCAGCATCACAGCAGGAAAATCAGCAGGAATTTCATTTGGGGATGTAAACTTAGGGGTGTTCTATAGGAAAGGAGGGGCTGCATTAATTCACAGATGAAAAGGCAGGAAGACAGGTCAAACTAACTAGGTAGTAGACTAACAAACTGCCTCTCTATACAGGCCTATCCTTTTTTTTTAAGATAGGACTAAAATGAGTTATTTTTAGATTTCACAACAATAAAAGAGAATGCAGCCCTTAATAAGGAGAGTAAAAGCCTTTATTTTATATCATTCTATGGAAAATGGCAGAAAATTTCAAAAGAATTCACATTGTACAAAAGCTACTAAATCAAAAAGAGAAGCAGAAATGAGATGGATACTGGATAGTGTTAGCAAGGACGGAAATTCAAATGCAACATTAGAATTGATAGTGAAATCAATAAAGAGCATATTTGACATTGCTGAAAATGTAATCAGGATATGATGTAGAAGACAAACTTAAAACTCTCAGAATGCAGACAAATAGCAAGGTGAAATTGTGAGAGAAAAAGCAAAGCTATAAATGAATAAAAATAATAAAGGGCCAGCCTAGACATTACTGTTATTTTTGAAAATCAAAACCTGCAGCAAAGCATTACGTATCTTATATTCCATTTTGAAAATAATCCTACTTCGAATTTTTCCCTTTTCAGTTTTTAGCTACTTAGATACTCTCTTTTCTACCTAGTGCTAATGGAATCCCACCACAGTTTCTCCTGATTACTGCTGAACAAGGTATCTGCATGTTAAGGAAAAACAAAATAATCCTCCCCTTTTACAATTGCAGAAAAAAATGCTATTCCACATTCTAAACTCTTCTTTCAAAGAAGTCTTGTGTGACATCTAGAATTCAGACACTATGGCTGTCTACAGAACGCAACTCTCCATCCCGGAAATGTCTGTAATTTTGATTGATTGGAATATTTACTGATGTGCTGGGTCAAAGTAATAATATCTATGCTATCCCCAGTATAACTCAGTGTAACAATAAATCCCATCAACGTGTACAACTATAATGTACAATAAAAATATGAAAATGTAAACCATAAATAAATGAACTCTGGCCAAGTCTTAGTTAGATAAAGTGTTTGAGGGGTTTTATTTTTTATTTTTATTTTTTTCATTTCTGATAGCAGATAAAATTGTAGGAAACAGTTAGAACACTTGCTGTGTGAACACAGATTTGAATAATGACTTGATAGGATTCTATTATTCAATAATTTGAAATGGTCCTATTATATAGTTCTATATCTTATAGTATTAATCGTATAGTATTATTGACTACTATTAACCACACACTTTATCTAAATGTCAAACACAAAGAAAAAAATAACAATCAAAAAAATTCTCAATATTTTCTTAGGTATGATAAATAATAGACTATAACAGACATTTATTTAAAGATAAGATCTACTAATTCTATGAATAGGTAAGCTTAATTAATGTGTGAAAGCAACTGAAGTCTTTTTCAAATAATCAAGTACTGAAAGTATTACATTAATATATTCCTCCTTAAATACACATATACACAAATTACATTAATTGGTATAACCAAGTTATACTAAAAAAGAATTTCAAGCAAGCATGAAGAAATGATATTAAATACTATTTTATAAACACTAAACACAAGTAGTTACTACTCTAAGATTAGTAAAGTATTGTATAATCATTGAAAATATTGAAAAATATGTAAAATAATTCAGAAACAATCTAAGTTTAAAGTACGTGTAGGAAAAAGGGATTAATTCAGAGTCCAGAAAAGCTTCTTTGAACTATATGAGAAATATTTTCGTAGTTTTAATTGCTAGTATTCCATTCTTGATATGAAATAACTGAGAAGTTAAACTTAATATATTTTAAAACAAAAGATTAGATTATAGAATAGTGCTATAACTTTCAAATCACTGAAAATATGATAAAACATATAAAATATGATAAAAATATATAGGAAAAACAATAGAATATTGAACCAACAAACAAACTTTAAAAATAGTCATATATAAATCACCCAGTGTTCATCTTGACAGTGAGTGTAATGGTTTAAGCTAATATTGAAATAAGTATCTTCACATTGCATTTTTAAAAAAAATTTGATTTTATTAAATTTCTAAAAGACATAATCCATAAGACTTAAAAATAATGCCAAACAGTAAAAGATGAAAAAACATTTGCTCTAAGAATAAAATAACAACAACAGAGTTCTCTTAGACTGATTTAAAGTGGCTATTACTGCCTGAGATGTAAGAGTCCTAACTAAACATGTGAGAATAAAATGATACCTACATATATAAAGCAAAAATATTATAAATATGGAGAGAGAAAAAAGTAAGCCACCAAATGGTAGAAAATATCCACAATCCATACGTCTAAGATCCTGTATCTTATGCACATAAATTTTATAACTCAATTATGAAAAAGCAAAATACCCAATAAAAATGGTCAAAGAGAGGAACAGACATTCCCAACACACACACAAAGATGCTCAACAGCATTTGTCATCAGGAAAATTAAAGTCACAATGAAATACTTCTATACACCCAGGGAATGGCTAACATTGTAAGCCTGACAGGATCAACTATTGGTGAGGCAAGTGGGACTCTCACATGCTGTTAGTGGGAATGCACAATTGTACAACCACTTTGTAAAACTGTCAGTTTCCCAAAAAGTTAAATGTATACCTGTGGTCATTCTACAACTAAGCATTTACCAAGAGAGATGTAAGCAGATAGTCTCACAAAGACTTTAACACAAATGTTTATAATAGCTTTATGTATATATTTTAAAATGGGAAAATGTCATTTAGCCAATAAATGGATAAAAACATTGTTATATATATCCAAGCAATAAATCTGTTAAAAAAAACTGATACATGCAAAAACATGAATGAATCTCAAAAATCAATGTGCTGAATGAAAAAGGTAGGCTAAAAAATAAGTGCATCCTATATGATCTCATCTATGTCAAATTCTTAAAAATGAAAATTAATCTACAATGATAGAAAACAGACGATCACCCAAGGTAAAAGAAAAGGAAGAGATTGGCTATAAAGAGGCACAAGAAAACTTTTGGTGGTATAGAAAATGTTCTGTATGTTGATTGTGGTCTTGTTTTCACGGGTTTATATACGACAGGTGGTTTTATAGTTGCATATATATTCAAATAAGATACTTTACATGGATCAGTTTTTATATACATATATAGAAAATACCCTAATAAATAGGACATGCATTCTAATGTAGGATATATATATACATATGAGTGTGTGTGTGTGTATATATATATATATATATATATATACCCTAAATAAAGTTGATTAAAAATATGAGAGACAGTTAACAGAATGACATCATTATAGGAATTATAAACCTACATCTCTATAGTGGCCAAATATGTAATGCAAGTAAATAGATAAGGAAAACAATCTCTGATTCATCCTTAAACACAATGCCTTCTCAGCCATCTTTAGAATTTTTTATTTAAAAAAATTATTAGGCCAATTACTTAAATTCCACATGTGTGAGAAGCAAGCTTATTAATTTTATTTCACTGAAATCAGACAGAAAGATTAGTATATAATGCACATAAAATTGGTGGTATTCTCCAAGCCCACCTGCCTCTTTCCCATCCCCTAATGCAGTAGTCAGAGGAGAACCTAGGGCTCTTGGGAACAAAGTTTCAAAACCATTATTTTTAGAGTCATTTTTATAAAGTTTTTTAGTAACTACAATGTGTCTATCAGATGCCATAACCAGTACAGACTGAATTTCTCCTGAGTCAGAAGGCATGTTATTAAAATTTATGCTAAAATATTAAACTATAACTGCCATTTATTTGCATCTTAAATGACCCCCAAAAAATCAAATCTGTTAATTCTCTGAATTTCCTGAATACGTTCTACTTGAAGATATAAAAATTACGTTTCTGGACTCTAAGTTCCTACATCTATGATGAAATTACTAATATACCTGTTGGAATCTATTGTTTATTGATAACAAAGTATATTTGAGCCTCAGATAAATAATGTCTTCAGAAATATATATTGTGCAATTCTCATTTTCCAGGAAACAGGAACTTAAAATATATCATTTTATGTACTGTTTTCCCAATTTTAAAGTTGAAAACACTACAGCTGAGAGATCCTATGTGTATCTGCGCATACCAAACAGAAAATAAACAACAGAGCAACCCCAGGCCTGTCTCTCAAAAACAAAAACAAAAAAATCCATTCTTTTTCAACTATATTTACAGCATTGCTCAACCTTCCAAACAATATTTAATAAAAACACAAATAGCTACCACAAACTGCATCACAAAAAAGCAAACTATATACAGTAGTACAAGAAGTTGAACAGCTACATATAAAATGTTACAAGGAGGACAGGTCACATGTTTTATTAACATCACTGCTACTTCTAGGATAGAAACAAGAAACTGTGCTTGGGAATTTTAAACTTAAAGATAGGAATTTATTTCAACTGAAGTTTTAAACTGTTAGGCTAACTGATCAAATGATCCTAAGATGTGCAGGACTGTGCAACAGTTCATAGTGCGGACACTCCAAGTGAGTTTGCAAAAGTCCTACTTCTTCTGGTATCATCTCCTGCATTTACAGAGTAAAAAGTATGCCATCATTTGTTTCTCATATAAAACTAATGATGTTTTCATAAATGTGTACCCGAGGAAGGAGGAGGACAAAATACAACAGAGACAACCAGCACTATGTTACAAAAGCACAACTCACACACCTGCTGATTTAACTTTAGAGTAAATTTTGCACTAATTCTATAATATTTATATGAATGCACATGTTGTGCAAAAGAGATGTATTAATGTGTATTTGGTACAATGCCTCTTAATTTTTACAAATCTAAGAAAAATGTTGGTTTTAATGAATACTACACAAAATAAACTCTAGGCAAGTAAAATTATGCTGTGTCTCTTGTCACATATAGAAAAAAAAAGGTTGGACATATTCTTAAGTTTGGAGTTAGTGTTTGGCATTATCTAGCTTCAGATGTGGATTGTGTAACATAAAAATCTGCTTTGGAGGCCCTAGCAGATGCCTCAATCAATAAGACTGGGAGAAAGTTGTGCTGAATGATGGTGTGCAGCTTCTCCTGCTTCCGTCTTCACTGGATTCTTTTATTTTTCCTGCCACCGACAGTGATGATATAGTGGTGCTAGATTCTATTAACTATAATTTATTTCAACTTTTGCATCAATATTCATGGGTGTTATTGGTCTATGAATTTCTTTTATTTCTGGTATTGTCTTTATCATATTATGCATCAATGTCATACTTGCTTCATAAGAACATCAGCTTCTTTCCCTTCATTTTCTATGCTTTGGAATAATTCACAGAGCTTGAGACCATCTGCTTTTTGAAGTATGCTAAAATCCTTCTGTGAATTCCCACATAGACATGGTCCTTTCTGTGGGATAGTTCCTTGATAACTTTCTCAGTTTCTTCTTCAATTGGGTCAATTTCATAAATTATGTCTCTGCAGGAAAATTATCCATCCATTTCATCTACATTTTCAAATTTATTTTCTTAGAATCTTCAAAACTGTCTGATGTTTTAAAATTTTGTCTGACTCAATAGTCCTATTCCCTTTGTCATTTATTTTTTTTTTCCTTGTCATTTCTTATATTGTATATTTGTGATTTTTCCCTTTTTTGTTAACATTTTCAAATTGTCAGTTTTATTAATTAAGAGGAAAACTGACAAGGAGTAGATGCTTTCATTATCCCAATTTCCTTCCTTTTATGTTTCTAGATCTCATGGAGGTTCCTAAGTTTTTATACTTTGAGTTCTTTTTTTATTATTTTTTATTTGTTTTAATTAGTTATGCATGACAGTAGAATACATTTATGTACTTTGATATGTCATACATAAGTGGGATATAATTTTTCATTTTTCTGAGTATGTGTGTTATAGAATCATATTGATCATGGTTGATTCTTTCAGTTTTGTTAATAAGAGTGTTTTGTGCTACAAATATGACTCTTCACAGTTTTAAATGTATTCTACCAGTTTTGATAATGTTTTCATTAGCATTTTTTATTATATGACTTCATATTTCTCCTTTAAATCAAGAGTTAGTAAAAGGTTAGGAAGTGATTAAGTATCCAGGTTCAAGGACCTTGAATTTTATAACATCATACTATTATATTCCAATACTGAAATTTGTAGTATTTCTCCTGATGTCTCTTTGTTGCCGAATGTACTACCCTCTCTGTGTATTCTATACTATTTCCTTAGCCTATTTTATTGTTTTTAAGCTAATAACATGAATGTCCTCTATTATAATTCCCAACTGAGTCCTCATTTCCCTCTGAAACTTCATGAACACAGTCCACATTCTGGTCTTCTAAGCTCCCACCAGAATTGCCCATTAAACTCTTATAACATTCTAAAGATTTTCCAATTTGTAGTTCTAAACTTTTTAAAAAATTCATCCTGCTAACCAGTCCAAAGTCTCTGAACCACGTGGTCAGGTTAGACACGGCAATGATGCCACTCCCACTACCAGTTCCTGTTTTAGTTATCTTTTTAGGTGCTGTGGACAAAATATTTGAAAAGAATAATTTAGAGGATGATAAGTTTACTTGAGGCTCATAGTTTTAGAAGTCTCAGTTAAATGATGGCTGGCTCCATTGCTCTGGGTCCAGAGTGGGGTAGTATACCATGAGGGAAGGAGCCAGCATAGGAGAGCTGCTCAGCTCATGGCCGGGTCAGGAATCATAAAGGGAAGAAAGGGCCTCAAAGAAGATGCACCCTTCCCTGGCACGCCTCCATTGACGTGCCTCCTCTAGCCATGCTCCACATCCCAACAGTTACTAGCTAGTCCATTCAAACTAGGGTAGATCAAATAGGTTATAGCTCTCATAATTTAATTGTTTCTCCTCTGAATATTCCTGCATTAACAGGAGTTTGGGGGGAACACCTTATATCCAATGACAACCATTGTGGTTTTTAATATTAAAAATATTCCTTATTTTTTAAATATTTTCTAGATTTTATATCTAGATGATATAAATTTACTAACCCTGCTTTTTATTTTTTCCATTTCATTAGTATATTTTTACCTCTTGTTTATTGTTCACCTTTCTGAATTGCTTTGGTGTGTCTCTTGAATATAGTACATAGGTAGGCCTTCCTTTATAAGCCAAGTTGAACATCTTTCTAATAGCTGTGTTAAATCCATTAATATTTATTGGTAAGATTGCTACCTTTCATCTCCATTCTGTTATATAACTTCTTGTAATTTTTTTCTGTTTATGTTTTTCCTTTTTTTCTCTATATTTTTGGTTTTTAGGAAGGTATTTTTGTTCTAATGGTTACTTTCATATTTATACTATATTAAACACATTTCCCAGTTTTCTGAAATTTTGCTATTATTTCAGTGTTTAATGGTATTATTTAATGTCCATCTAATGCCTATACAATAATTATAAGGAAGTTATTATACTTTCATCTTTCTAGTCACAGTATTTTTCACTAGAACATAAATCATGTAACAATGGCACATAGTATGCACTTCATACGTCACCCTTCTTCTCTTTCTAGTCTTAGATTTATAATGAAGTAATGAAGTAATGACCATCACTCCTTTCGCTAAAATTCCCTCACCAGTTCTTAGTCAACTGGAGTCCATTGCCTAGTAGGTTCCTCAAAAAGGGACTATGAATACAGAATTTTCTGAGTTCTTTTCTGTTTAAAATAATTTCTCTATAGATTTGACCCTTGAAAGTGTGACTGCATGAAAAATCTTTGGTTCACCTTTCTTGAGTTTCTTTAATATGGTGCTCCATTGTGACTTGGGTTGTTTTTTTTTTGTTGTTGTTGTTGTTGTTGTTTGTTTGTTTGCTATGTCTAAGGAGTTTCATGCCAATCTAATTTTCTTTCTAATTGATTAATCTTTTTCTCTTAAGACCCTAAGGTTTCTCTAATAGTTTTATGAGGATCTGGCATTGAGGTGATCATTAAGGGTTAATTTTTTCATTGGGACCAGTGAGGGCTTTCAATATGCAAGTTAGAAGAAGTTAGTCCAAATTTCTAATATGATTTTAATATTGTCTCATATTTGTTTCCTGAGTTTAATCAGCTTGTTTAATTTCTTCTAGTTTTTGCCCATTGTTCCCAGTATTTATTTATTTATTTATTTATTTACAAATTCTTTTATTTATTCTGTTAGGTTGAAATCACTTCACAGCTGTGAAGTTGAGAACCAACTTCATGGGTTCTCAGTATTTAAACTTTCAATTTAATTGTTCTATTCCCACATGCTTTCTTGAGGATACTTAATTCAATTTGGAATATTACATTTTTCTTCTGTTTTGCTGTTGTGTTAGATTATGGTGAGGGTAATAAAGTCTTTATCGGTTGAACATTTGGATTTTCTTTTTTTCCTTTTAAAGAAGATTATCTATGCTATTTCTGGACAGAGCCAGCTGTTTGGGGTGAGATTTCTAGTTCAAGAGTGTTCTTTTGTGAGGGTGGAAGACTACTTTTCCACCAGATTTGTTTTGCCTTGTTGTGTTCTACATGAAAGATGGGAGAGTTTGTGTATTCTCTGATGTTTTTATCTACTTCTATCTAAATATCCCCATCTTGGTTCCAGACCCCCACTCCCTTCACCAGATTCTTAAAAATAAGATTAGTCTCCATTGCTTTAACACTCTTCCTTGCCTGGGGTGTTACATTTCCAAGATTATTTATTTTCCATACATACATTTAAGTCTTTTTGCTGTAGGCAGGGCTCTGGTCTGCCACTATGTATTTTTCCTGTATTATTTTCAATCTTTTTCTTTCTGTTGGTGGTTTCTATTGAATATTTCTGTGGAATATTTCTATACAGTTTTTTTTCTAAATGTCCATGCACCCCAAAGGCTTACAGCTAAGGAGCATGGAACATAGCACCCTGGATATAGTATCTGTTTTTCCACTTACATTATTAGAGGTTTGGATAATGCCTGACTTCTCTGTTACACTGAGGAAACGGTGTGATCCTGTCTCCCTATTATATTTTGAGAAGTTGTGAAAACCAAATTTACACCTACCCTTGCCCCAGATGTCTTTTAATTTATTAAAGTATTGACACAAAAATGAGGAACTGACATGATAATGAACATTACCATACACAAGATCTGACTAGAGAATTCAGAAAAAATGTACAATCTAATGTTACATCTGAAGATCCTAGACAAGAACAAACTAATTCTAAAACTAGTAGAAGACAGGAAGTAATTAAGATTAAAGTCAAATTAATGTAATTGAGAAAAATACAAAGAATCAATGCAACAAAGAATTATTTCTTTGAAAAGATGAACAATATTGATAAATCCTTAGCCAAAGTAACCAAAAGACAGAGAACACCCAAAGCCTCAAAATTAGAGTTGAAAAGGAGATATCAGCATTACTGAAATTCCAATCATTAGGAACTAAACACTTAAATTCCAATAAAGTAGAAAATACAGAAGATATTGACCAATTTGTAGACACATATGACTTACTCAAATGGAAACAAGAGGATATAGAAAACCTAAAAGACCAATATCAAGCAATGAGATTAAAGCAGCAATTAAAAGCTTTTCAACAATGATAAGTTCAGGACCAAATGAATTATCAGCTGAACTCTATAAGACCTTTAAAGAAAAACTAATGCAAATCTTCCCCAGATTATTCCATGAAATATAAAGGGAGGGAACACCCCCAAATTCATTCTCTAACACCAAATCTAGATAATGACATATGAAAGAAAGAAAACTACAAACAGCCCTGATCAATATAGAGACAAAAATTCTTAATATTATCAATCTGTATTCAAAAACACATTAAGAATATTGTACACCATAATCAAGTTGGTTTCAGTCCAGGAATGCAAGGTTAGTTCAAAATACGCATGTCAATAAATGTAATTTATCTCATAAATAGAATCAAGAATAAAAATCACATGATCACTCAATAGATACAGAAAAGGCATTCAACAAAACCCAGCATCCATTCATGTTAAAAATGGGGGAGAAACTAGGAATTGAAGGAACATACCTCAACATCATAAAGGCTATATATGACAAACCCCAAACCAAAATCGTTCTGAATGGAGGAAATGCAAAGAATTTCCTTGAAAATCAGGAACATGACATTCTTGCCACTCCTATACAATACAGTTTCTGAAACTCTAACAAGAGCAATCAATGAAGCAAGAGAAGGAAAATAAAGGGATACAAGTAGGAAAACAAGTCTTCAAATTATCTGTTTGATGACAACATGTCAGTTCCTCATTTTTGTGTCAATATTTTAAAAAATTGAAAGATAGCTGGGGCAAGGGTGGATGTAAATATGACTTTCACAACATAATTAGAAGACTCAAAATATTCCAACAAAAGACTTCTAGAGCTGATAAATTTAGCAAAGTAGCAGGATACAAGTATACAGGATACAGAATAGCATCATACAAATATCAATAGTATAGAAGGAAAAGTATAGGAAAGCTATTTATTATATTCTAATAATAAATCTGCTGAGTAGTCAGGAAAACAATTCCATTTACAATAGCCTCAAAAAATGTGGGAATAAACATAACTAAGGAGGTGAAAAACCACTACAATGAAAATTATAGGACATTGAAGAAAGAGATTGAAGCAGACCTGAAAAGATGGAAAGACCTACCATGTTCTTAGATAAGCAGAGTTAATATTGTCAAATTGCCCATATCACTAAAAGTGATAAATGGATTCAATGTAATCCCCATCTAAATACTAATGACATTCTTCACAGAGCTAGAAAAAATTATCCTAAAATTCCCATGGAAAAATAAAAGACCCAGAATAGCCAAAGCAATACTAAGCAACAAGAGTGATGATGAGGGCATTACTGATCTCAAATTATGCTACAGAGGGCTGGGGATATAGCTCATTTGGTAGAGTGCTTGCCTCACATGCACAAGGCCATGGGTTCAATCCCCAGCAACACACACACACACACACACACACACACACACACACACACAGTCTCAAATTATACTACAAAGCTATAATAACAAAAGCAGCATGGTATTGGCTTAAAGACAACCATAAAGACCAATGGAATAGAAGATACAGATATGACTCCACATAGAGCTATCTGATCCTTGACAAAATTGCCCAAAACATATATTGGGGAAAAGATAGCTTTTAAACAAAAGGTACTGGGGAAAAACAGATATCCATGTAGGAAAATGAAACTAGACCCTTAACACTCACACTGCACAAAATCAACTCAAAGTGAATCAAAGGTCTAGGAATTAGACCAGAAGCACTGCAACTGCTTGGGAAAAAAAAAATAAGGTCAACACTCCAAAATATTGGTGTGGGCACTGACTCCTTTAGACTTCTAAAGTTCAAAAAATACAACTATAAATAAATATGGTAGCTTCAAATTAAAAAGATTTTGCACAGCAAAGTAAACAAGAATATGACGAGAAAACCTACAGAACTGGAGATCTTTGTCAGCTACTGTTCCAACTAAAGATTGATAAACATAATATAACTAGAACTCAAAAAACTCAATGCCAAAAGAAAAAAAAAACAATAAATGAGCAAAAGAACTAAACAGATATTTCTCAAAAGAAGCAATGTAAATGGCCAAGAAATATATGAAAAAAAGTTCAAATCCTTAGAAATCATAAAAATGCAAGTCAAAACTACAATGAGATTTCATCTCATTCCAGTTACAACAGCAATCATTAAACATTCAAGTAATAATAAATGTTGATGAGATGTGGGGGGAAAGGTACACTTAAACCTGATTGGTGGGACCACAAATTAGTGTAACAATTCTGGAAAGCAGTATGGAGAGTCCTCAAAAAGAGTAGGAATAGAATCACCTTAGGACCCACTTCTCCCACTTCTCAATATTTATCTCCTAAACAACCCCTCAAATTAGCATCTTATTATACAGTTATATCAATGTTTATAGTGGCACAATTCACAATAGAACAACTTGTGGAACCAGTGCAGGTACTTGTCTATAGATGAATGGATAAAGAATATGTGTTATATATACACAAAGGAGTTTTATTCAGCCATGAAGAAGCATGAAATTATATTACTACTTGTAAATGGATGGAATTGGAGAACATCATGACAGGTGAAATTAACCAGACTCAGAAAGTCAAGGTTTGAATGTTTTCTCTCATATGTGGAAGCTAGAGAGAAATGAAAAATTTAAAGCAGTGGGTGCATGGTGGGGAGCAGGTCTCATGAAAACAGAAGGGAGAGCAGAGATGTAGAGAAAGGAGAATAAAGGAGAGGGAGGAGGAATGAGAAAGTAGAGGAAAGCAGAATAAAGTTAACCAAATTATTATGTCATGTGCATGTATGAACATTTCACAACAAATTCCACTGTTATGTATAACTACAATGCACTTATTTTTAAAAAATAAGTCAATAAAAAGAAAAAATGAAAATGAAGGGAGAAGAAGAGATCATCTTAGGGAGTTGAACCTCCAAAGAATTTACTTCTTATATTTTAGTCACTTCCCTGCATAGCTAGTTGGCAGAATAAGAATTAAAGGGTAGAATAGTGACTGAGAGGAAATCACAGTTTTAAAAGATACCACTTAAAACATCATCGAGTAATTAAAGGTGTTACCTACCTATGGCACTGTATCAGTATAGTGTGGATAATATAAAATATAGACAATAACAAACGGATATTTAGCCTCTTCAGAATCATCTTTGGTTTCCACTACAGAAAACCAAAATCATCAACACACATCACAAACAGAAACCAACTGCCACATTCAAGATGAATGGCTTATTTTACTTTCATGGTAAATTATGCCATTTTATCATGTTATGTTACAATAGAATATCCTGAACCACCTCCTCAGTGTGAAAAATGGAACATCTGCTCGTATCAGACACTGTTTAATGATGTGTGCCAAACTTAATGCAACTTCCACCTGACACTTCATCACTTATGCTTAAAGCGCCATCTTCTATCTTCAGCGTTCCTTCGTGCTCCAACATTATTTTCATCAACTGAACACTGCAAAAAAATTAATTCTCTCATTAAATGTTATCATATGCTCTCCATTCTGTGATATATGTGAAAAAGTAAATTAGAAACACTTCATTTCCATTTCTTATATGAATCAGGATAACAGGATATTGCTTTCACATAATGACAACTATCTTAATCTTTGCTTCTTCCCTTCAGGGATCAAATGTTACTAAGAAAAGGAAAATTCTTCTATCTGCTGATTGTTTTATGATGACTTAGCTGCTTGCTTTGGGAAATCAAATATCTTGAAATAGATAGGTGGGGGAAAACTTTATCGTCAAATTTCTGTAACAAATTCAAGAGTTTTCTATAATTGGCTAAAAAAAGAGGCAGGAGGATCTGTTCTGCTTTTTCTAAAAAATTTTTGGAAAGCCACAGAAACAAACAATTCCTCAATAATAAAACTCATTTTGGTTACAATTTATTGTAATTAGTCCTTGGGATCCAAACAAACATTAAGTATTTTGACTTTTATACTTAGTGCTCTATGAAGATTTTTTTCAGAGAAACAAACTTATTTAGGAAAGCAGATTCTATTCAAGGGAGACTGAGCTGTCTCTAGATGAAAAGATGACCTCTTTAGATATTCTAGGTTTTTTTTTTAATCAATTTTAGTTTATTTTGTTTTTAAGAAATTTATCCATTTCTTCTAGATTCCCTAGTATATGAGTAAAATATTATACTTGTTCATTTAAATTTTCCTAAAATCTTTAATTGTAGGGTATTTTAATTTTTGAAAGCTTTTGAATCTTTGTCATAGTTCTAGTTAGTTTTGTCCAGAATTTCTTTTTTCTAGTTAAAGAAAGAAATCTTATTCTTCCACTGATAAAGTCTACACTTAACTTTTTACTAATTTGTGCTTTTTACATACTAGTTTTTTCATCTTTTAAAAACATTATTTCCTGCCGAGTGTGGTGGTGCATACCTATAATCCCAGTGACTCAGAAGGCTCAGGCAAGAAGATCACAAGTTTGAGGCCAGCCTCAGCAACTTGGCAGGGCCTAAGCAACTTAGCAAGAACCTGTCTCAAAAAAAAAGAAAAAAGAAAGAAAGAAAAGAAAGAAAAAGGGAAAAGTGGGGTGGGGGTGGGGATATGGCTCAGTGTTTAACCGTCCTCGGTTCAATCCCCAGTACCAAAAAACAAAACAAAAACACATTATTTCCATTATTGTTTTGTAAATCAAGTTGTTCTAGTAATGTAATAAATGCATTTAAAAGCTTATATTTTTATTAGAGTCCTTCATTCTGATTCATTAATAATATCTCAAGATATTTTACCTCAGTTTTTCTGTGAATATGACATCTATGTCTGAAATGACTCTTTAGCTTACAAATTTGAATATATATTCATTAGATCAAATTTGTGGGCATCACTTAATCCATTTCATCTGCTGGGTCTACCAATTTTTGAATGAGGTTTTTCTTTCACTTTATGCATTTGACCATTCTTTACTTTTTAAACAGTTTTGCTTTTATTTAACACAAATCTATATTACTAGGTTGATAGGGGTTCATCATGTTTTTTAATGGATTTATCTGATCAATATGAAATTTTTAATGCTTCATACCTTCATTCCTATTTTTGATCTTATTGTTTTCTGTTGAATGGAAAATTCTGAGATATTTCTTTTCATAATTTGTTTCCCCAAATTCTAGTTTCATTTAGTTTTTAATATTTCCTGAAATAACCTGAAGCTTGTTTTATAAATCCAATCTCACATTTTCTAACCAGAGTCAAGGAATTTACTCTATTCACATTTGCCAAAACAAATACCATATCTGGAATTATTAGCCCCCTTATTCTTCTGTATACTGTATTTTGCTGTTTCTTTTCTCCCCTTGTAGTTTGTTAGAGTAATCCAGTTTGGATTCCCCCATTCCCCCACTCCAAACACCCCCAATGGGCTGAAATCCAAATATCCTACTTGTGTGAAAATATTTATACTTATTTCCTGCCATAGAGCTAGTTAATATCCCATGATTTTATTGGGGATGGAATGTTAGCTCATACTTCCTTTCATTTCTAACTTCACATGAAGGCAGTGCGGTTTTTTTACCCAAGAATAAACAATTTTTGAGAAAAAGTTACAATTTTTTTTAGACACTTCCTTCCCCCACCCCCAATTTCTTATAATTCATGGCTTTTTCTTTAAGCATATTTTTTTCATTTTGCTTAAATACATGCTGGTTATTTTCTAAGATTTGCAGGTGGTAAAATTTATCTTTTAAAAATATATCTGAAAATTGTTAACTTTGTCCTCATGAATGAATGAGAGTTTGACGAAACACCAAAATTTGTTTTCAAAATTTTCGTCTTCCTGCATCTAATGGTGCCTTTGAGAAGCTTTATATCAGTCTAATTATTTTTCCTATGTACATGTTTGCTTCTCTCATTAGACAGGTCTTTTCTATTTGATGCTCTGAAAATGCTCCCCTGGAGTGTCCAGTGGAAGATCTTTTATCCCTTCCATTGTGCCAGGCCTCACTGTACCCATTCAACTTCCAAGTTGTGGGGAATTTTGTTCTATTATTCTTTGGAGCATTTTCTCCCTTCCATTTTCTTCTTTGGGAGATCTTATTGATAGATTGGAAACTTCGGGGACTATCATTGTGTGTCACCTTTCTTCCTTCCTTTTTTGCATAATTCTGGGAAATTACCTTTGGTTACTGTCTTGATGCCTAATCTTTGCTTCTTTTGCTATTCAAGTTAACAACAGAACTTTTTAACATTCATTTTTAATTTGGATGATCTTATTTCCTATTCCCAAGGTCTCCAAAGGTTTTCATGTTGACTATTCTAGTTTTATAAATATGATATCTTCTCACCTCATACTTAGTGGAGGACAGTAAACATACTTCTTTTAAAATACTTTGTAGCCTCAGATAGTGAATGATCTTGTGTAGAGTTGGTGATGTTCATTCTTCAAGTGTTAGGTGATCTGGATTTTCTAGCTTATTTTGCACTTGAATCACTGTTAGCCTGCTTA
Organism: Marmota marmota marmota; assembly: GCF_001458135.2. NCBI lineage: Eukaryota > Metazoa > Chordata > Mammalia > Rodentia > Sciuridae > Marmota > Marmota marmota. The sequence continues at coordinate 6,508,965 of NW_026000221.1, forward strand.
TGGACAGTCTTTTTCCAGTTACTAGAGAAAGGTGTGTGGTGTGCCAATGGCTAATCTCTGGTGAAAGGGCTCCTTACTCTTCCCACCAACCAAGGTGGTAGGGAGAGGAAGGTCTACCTGCTGGTGTAAATTCTAGTCCTCTGAAGATTTCCTTGGGATCCCTTTCAGCACCTGCTATCCAAAATGGGTTTTAGAGAACCTCCAAGTCTGCTCTACATGCATCAGATACCTTGTCCTATACCTATTTTGTGCTTAGGTGACCTATCAATTTAATCCCATCTGCTTTAAATTCCATTCTTTCAAATATTGTACAAATTCTGTTACATGGATCAGTCCTCTGTTTCTTAGTGTTTGATATATGCAATTCATAACCTGAGAACTCAAAACATGGAGAAACACCCCCCACAAAAATATGCATCTATACTGAGGCTTTCAGGCCCTCTGATTCTCCCCCAAACCTCCTGGGAAGAATGAACCCAAGGTAATGATCCTGAGTGACTTGTCTCCGTTCACTACAGCTTTCCAAAAAAAAAAAAAAAAACTTAAAGCACTATCTCACCGTTTTTCCCCCGACCTTCAACTTGCTTTTCAAGATCCTTCCTACCCCTTCCAACAGTGACTCATGCTTTACCTGGTTGAACTGCCAAGACCTCAGCATGATTATGTTTGATGCAAACAGGAATGCACCTTTCACTGGCTTTACTCCTACAACCACAGGTCCATATTGAAAAAGATGAAAACAGTTTGGAAGAGATCAAAAAGAAGGTAGAGTAGTCATGATAGGATGGGGCATAGAGAAGCTGGGTGGCAGAGCACCCTCCGGTCAACAGCCTCAGCTGCAAATGATCACAGGCATTGATGAATGGTGTGGCAAAGGGTCATCATTACCCTCAGGATTGGGGACAGCATGAGACGATAATGAATATGTTTGAGGAAGAATAATATAACCTCATCTGGTATAGATGGGTGGTATTAGCATTTAGGCTGCTAGATAGGAGAATATGTTGACATTATTTATAGCTACAATGCAGAGCTATGACAGAGATCCATTGTAAACAATGCCTTCCAGGGCAGCTGCTTTCCATTAAAAACATATAACAGAGAAGAGTTTGCAAAGGGTGTCTTGGGATAGTGGCACTAAAAAGTGCTGTCATCTTCCCTAAATCTGGGACTCATTTTCGTTCCTATTTTTATTTCCATTTACAGTTTTTTATATCCACACAAGCTTTCTAATTTTTTTTAACTAGCAAATTTAAAAAAATATGCAGTTCTATTTAGAGTTCTCATTACTTGAAACTGGGCCAAATTATACATTTTTCCAAATACAAGGAAATTTTGTGTGTAAGATACTCTCCTTAAACTTCCATAAAAATATTTTTTCAATAAAGAAATTTAATGCCTAAGTCTATTAAAGAATAGCCATTCCCACAGGAGAAGTCTTACTTTATATGAAAATAGGTTAAAAGGTCATTAACAGTAATACAAAAAAAAATCTGATTATAAGTGAAAAGAAGCCACTAATATCCTGAGGGTAGAATACATTAATCGTGAAACATGACCTAGATAAGTCCCCACATATCTGATGCCAATCTCTAGTTGTAAAACCACAGGATCTTGACATCAGAGGAAATTAGAGCCCCTGAAGTGAATTATATTGAAAAGTTCTGGTAGAGAAAGAAGCCCAGGACTGTGATTCTATTTCAAAATGTTTTTGCAAGATTGACTTTAGAAACCAAAGAAATGGAAATTTTATAACAAAAATATATATGTCTTCTAAATTCTTCTTCCCTCCCACATTTTCAATGTCTTTCCTGGTAGTTACCTTCTGTGTGCTGGGAAAAACCACAGGGACCCCAGCATGTCTCATCTGCTTAGAAGTCTCACTCTCCCTGAATTTGGCATGTCTTTATGGATTGTCTGTATCACTCAGCTGAACAACCTGTCCTTTTACAACTAACTACTTAATTGTCACCCTTTGCTTTTTCTCTATTCTGGATTTCTTATTCTTTTCCCATGACCAGTACAATCTATACCCTCAGTTCATCTTGCTTCCTCCCTGATACAGAACATCAGGTGAGGTGATGGCTCTAGGATGATTTCTGTAGTGTACAAGTCCATTCTAGTCTCCATTCTACCCAAATCCTAGTTTTCACTCATCCAAATAGCCAAAGGCCCAGATTTCCATCACCTGCTGTTTCCCTACCACAATGGCATTTCCATCCAGAAAGCTTATTTTTTGTTCATCTCACCTGTAGGACCAGGCAGCTGGAAGGTGGTCCTCATCAGGGATTCAAGGTGGAGTGATAGAATAGCAAGAAGTGCAGCTTCTCAGGTGAGGAGTCAACAGTCAATACTGGGCCGTCACCTACACCGACTGCATGACTTATACAAAGTCATTAATTCTCTTTAAGCCTCAGTTAGTTTGCCTTTGAAATGAAGGGAAGAATGCTACCTACTTAACAAGATTATTGTGAGATGAATTAATCCACACGGTATTGTTAGGTAAGAAATTTTCAATCAATACTAGTGTATTACTCCCCATAAATTATTTTTCTTTGTACTTGTTGGCAAAATCAAAGTGTATGTGTGTGTGCATGCATACACACACACACACACACACACACACAAAGAGGAAAGACATATGTGCCTATGAGATAAGATCTAACAAATCCAATTTAAGGGGCTGGGATGTAGCTGGGTTGTAGTGGTAGAATGCTTGCCTAGCATATGTGAACCACTGGATTCGATCCTCAGCACCACATGAAAAAATAAATAAAGATATTGTGTTCATATGTAACTTTTTCAAAAATAAAAAGGAAAAAAAAACAACAATGAATGAACTATTTCTTTAACTTCTCATACAGTTTTCGGCAGCAACTTGGCCTCCCTTCCTTCCATAAAACACTGCAAACTACTGTCATTCCTGGCTCTTCACATGGACTTTTGAATGTCATTGTGGAGCCATTAATAATTGTGGCCACTAACATAACTCATATACTGCTAAAATAATAGGGAAGCCTATGTGTCTCTTGGAACTTATCACAGAGCAATAGGTCTTGGTTTTATTTCCAGGTTTTATTCTCAGAACACTCTCAAAGTTTTATAGAACAAATGGTAGCTGATGGTACCTGGATTATCACTATTCTCTCAGAAACTTCTGGAACCATTCCAGCTGCACATGATACATCAGGATCTATTCTCTTGCAAAAAAAAATTCATCTGAGATTTTTCCAAACAAAATATTCCCTCAAAGCCTTAAAATTATTATCCCTATTTTTTGTTCTGTCTGTATCCATGGCTAATTATGATGGAAAATGGGAGTTTGAGATAAAACATAATTATTTAAATATATTGTGCATGTCTATTTACCCCTCACAGTAGGTCTAGGCCAGCCTTTACTGGGTCCTGTTACTCACAGGACAGGTGAGTTCTTCAGATTTGAGAGGGGAAGAGCTCCTGCCTAAGAAAAAGGAAGTGGAATGCTATGTAGCAGTAGAAAGTGCTATAGAGCAGCTCAAGAAATGAAAGATTCAAAGGAAGCAGAATAATAAATTAATTAAATTAATAAATTCTAAGCCCCAGGATTTAGGCATGATATTGTGATTGGAGATGTGGTGCCACAACTTCAAATTGGGGAAGAGAGATTTGGAGAAAGAAGCATGCAGGAACAAGTAATTGGACTCTGAGTGTCCCTTTGTGGTACACTAAGTTTAAGTTCAATGTTACATCATCAGGTCTTTTATAGTTTTCAGGGCTAGGTAGAAGCATTATGACCCCAAATTTCACAGCTTCTTGTTTCAACTGTCCTCTCCACTGAAGACCAGCCTGAAATTTTCACTAAATATCATTCAGATTAGAAAGTCTCTTACTGATTTAGCTAACATTCCAGAATATCCAACTTATGCCAAGACCAACCCAAGTACTTGAAGAAGGGAATTTCTGCCCACAAAGAGTCTGTTCTTTAGTAAATTCATTAATAAGAAAACAGACTGTTTATGAGTGATCCATGAACACACTGAGTCAACCAGGGAAGGAACCTGTCAATCCTATGTGGGAAGGTCTGCAGCATTTCACAGAGGAGGTCACATTTGAGTTAGTCTGAAAGGAGTAATGGAGAAGTCTGATTTCATGAATTTGGGGGAAGTGGTATTCCAAGCAAAGAGACAATTCATAGTAATAAGTGTGCAACACTCATTGAGTCTTGAGATAGTGTTCAAAGAATAAAATAACTAGTTCAGTCTGACACCGGTATGGGTGTTGATCAGGGCTGGGATAATGCTATGAAAGTTAAACTGAAAAGGAGAAGATGGGGAAAAAAAACTGCAAAGAACCTGCCAAGCATGCTCAATTTGAAGAACAATTATCTAGACTCAATCATAGAAGATAAAGTCTGGAAGCAATGAAAACTAGGAGATACTGCAATAATTATGCATGAAATCGTATGAATCTGAAATAAACCAGCAGTTATGGATAGACATAAAATTAAGGAAATATTTGAGAGAGACTTAAAGCAAATATCAATAGGGTTTGATGACCAGCTGAAGATAAGGGTAAGGAAGAAGGAGAAATTTGAAATTTTCTACTTCTTTTCTCGGTTGAAAAATTAAATAAATGAAAGGACATTTAAGCAGGACAGGAAAACATGAGAAGAAATAGATTTAGTTGGAAAGGTAATGAGTTCTGTTCTGGATGAGCAGAGCTAGAAAAGCCTGTAACCAACCAGGGTAAAATGTCCAGAGTGTATTTTAATATGTGAAGCTAAAGTCCATGGAAAAGAGAACTTTAGGATTCTCAGCTGGTATGACTCAGGACACTAAAAATGGAGGAGATCACCTACGTAGAACAAAGAGATAGAAGGTGGCAGCTCATATAGAAGCTGAAAGCTTGCCAATATTAAGGATCAAAAGATAAGAAGGGTGGACATAGTGGTGGAATGAAACAGATCAGGATGATCAGAGAGAAATAGGGAGAGATGTAGTAGATATGTCACTCAAAAAATAAAATAAGCCAGATGCAGCAGTACATGCCTGTAACCCCAGCTACTTAGGAGGCTGAGGCAGGAGAAACACAAGTTCAAGGCCAGTCTAAACAACACAGCAAGACACCATCTCAATATTTTAAAAGGTCTGGGAGTGCAGCTCAGTGGTAGAGCACTTGTGTAGCCTGTGCAAGGTCCTGGATTTGATACCCTACACTGAAATAAATAAATAAAGTTTTCAAATTATTGTCCACTTGTGGTGAATGATAAATGCAGGTAAAATAGGGACTGGAGAACAACTCATGGGTTTGGAAACTGGAAGATCATTGGTAACCTTTGTAAGAACCATTCTAATAAAGTGGGGTTTGTTGTTGGGTCCTGATGAGCGGTGGATGGATAAGGTACTAATAGTGAAAGATGTGAGTGGCAGAAGAGGCAAGAGTGCCAAGAGATGTCAAGGTCAAGCCATCAAAGTGCCCTGTGAAATGCTCAACTGTGGAGGGAAGGTGATGAGGAGGTAACTGAAGAGGACTGGAAGGCAGAGTCCAAGATTGGACACCAGAGCAAAACGGTCGCTTGGGAAGAAGAGGAGGAGGGAGGGCCCCGTCGGCTGGGCTGCCTGAAAATGGGAGGGGTGACTTGGAATTTCCCGTTCACTTCTGTGGCCTTCCTCTGCTGGAGAGACCAAGACAAGGCAAAATTCAGCAGGCAGGAGCAGGGAGACTTTCAGGACCCTAAAAGGTCAGATTTCCAGACCCTCCCATCCGCCACCTTAAACAGATTTTGTCCATGAACCACCTAAACAACAGAACGCCAGGGTCTATGGTTTTCAGTTGCTCCCTCAGATAATTATGGAATCCAGCTGTGCTTGGGAACTACTGCTTTCAGCTTGTTGCCTCTTTGCTCACACAATCATCCTCTATTGAATGATTGGCAATTTGGCGAAATGTTCCTTTTTTCAACTCAAATTGATTGATTAGCCCATATGGCCTTTAAGTGCCTCTTCTTGATACTAATATCACATCCTGACATTCATTGACTTGTGATTAAAATTAAGAATCTTCTAATAAAATGAGTTCCTCTTTAGGTTTGCTTAAAATGTAAAAATAGCCCCCCACGGGTAGCTCAGTGGTAGAACACTTGCCTAGCATGCATGAAGCCCTGGGTTAGAGCCCCAGAACTGGGGGGAAAAAAACCCACCTATAAATCCCATTCTTAAAATTGAAATTCTTAAATTGCATCTGAACCCAAAATAGTAAATCTAAAAATATATATATTTATATTCCTTATAACTTGAAGTTAATGATTTCTTATGTGCTAATGATGAATTTTTCTGATTTCAAAAACAAATTCTTTTATAGTATATAAGAAATTACAGCTCCCGCTGACAAAAATAAGTGGACAGTAGACACTTAGAATAATATTTGATCTACACCATTAATGACACCTAAAGCAATAATGCTACTTGATATTTTTTGTCCATTTGTTTTTATTTTGTGGGTTTTCTCCTCTATTGGTGCCACAATATAAAGTGGAAAAGTAACAGCAAAAAGTTACTCATGGAATGGGCTGTGAACAAGATCCAAGAACACACAGAAATACGTCTAAATCTCAAGAAACCCCATGCAGATCCTTCCATCACTCATTCATTAATTTTACTCAAATATTTAATATTTCCCTTTTAGGGTTTGAAGCAGTAGAGATAAATGGAGGCACACAGAGGCCCAGAAGATTCCTGGCCCCAGAATCCCTCCTCATGGGCTACAGAACACTGACCCCTGTGGCTGCTGCCTGATTCACCCTGTGCTACCCCTGCTCCTTCTGTCTGCTCCAAAGCCATACCACCCCATCACCACTGTCCTACCCCCCACCTCGGGCCTTTTGCTTCTTGCTCTATATTCTCCAAGAGCTATGCTCACCCAGAACTTGGCATGATTTTTTCCCACCCCCAGGACTAAGGCCCTTGCCCCAGCCAACCTTGTGCTGGTCACATTCCACTGTTTATTTCCTGTCATTATTTATAGGGTTAGCTCTCTTCCCTACTAGAATATAAATTCCTCAAAAACACACTATTTGTCTTTTTAATAATCACTGATTTTCTCAACATTATCTTTGCTAAATAGCAACCTGAGAGATAATTATCTGTACATATGGTCTTCAATCTTTTTCTTATCAGTAAACTGTGCGTATATATTTATGCACACATAAATTTCTGAATTTCTAGAGTATTGTGTTTTAAAACATTTACATTTATGAAAATATTTAAAGAAGATGTACAAATAGAGATTCAAACATTTTTTTCCTAACCTCTAATACGTCATCTTGCATCTACCCTTCTGGGAAGACCACATGTGTTTAGCAGTTCCATATATATCCCAACTAAGTAAGCTTCAAATCCTAAGCCCTTATATACCCCATTAAAGCATACTAATCCTAAGCCTGGGGCCTTGTCCACTATGGATCACTAGCAGATGTCAATTAACTTGATATACATTTGCTCAGGAATCAGTTAATACATATTAGGGACTAAACGGGAAACTTCCACTAACATCCATGAGGTTTAGCATATTTTTTGAGAAAATGGCTGATTATATATGATGATTCCACTGGAGGGTCTCTCATACCCGGAGGCAGGTCCCTGGTGCTTAGAATCAGGCAATCCATGAAGCCAGTTCCTTCCCCTCCCCAATGTGTCTGCTCATACCTACTACATTAACCTGCCAATTAACCAGCACGTATTGTCACTGGCCTAAGCTTGGCCAGAGGAAAGGAGAGACAGTGTGTAATAAAAATGAAAATTGCTCAAGATCAACAAGAACTCTAGGGCACTCTGTCCCTTTGATGTCTGTGAAGCCCATCCTGCTAAACAGGGCTGACTCACCACCACAGCCTAAATCACCTGGAGGCTTGAACCCTGCCCCCTGCTGAGTGCACTCAGGCTCCCAAACTCCATTGCCACACAGCCAGCCAGCACCTTAGGTTCCTATCGTCTCATTTATCTAGAAAACATAACTATTTTAAAAATCCTAAATCTTTGATAACAATAAATTCAGTATTTTGGAAAAGTCAATATTTTGGAAAAACATTACTAAAACATATGAACCAAATGCAGTTATGTTTCTCGAAATGCTAGAAACTCCATGCAAATCCTTCCATTACTCATTCATTTTGAGATTAAATCTAAGTGTAAAATTAGTTTGGGATGGGATATAAGAAATAGAATAAACAGATAGCCATCCAATTTAGACACGTGGGAGGGATGAGGTGAAGAACAGAAAAAGTGAATCTGCTCAAACGAAGTAGAGGAAAAAAATTATAAGAGAATGCTTTGTCAAAATTTATACAAACCCTTGTGTAAACTAAGAAAACAAGAGAAAAACTTGTGTTACTAAAACTGACCCTAGGAATAAAAAGCAATAGTGAAAAAAATTCAGAATGTTATTTTAAAAACTGTCTCACATAAAACACATGCCACATGATATCACAGGTGAGTTCTATAGTTCTTCAGGGAATCAACTCAATTGCTCAAAATTTCCCAGCATGAATGCAGAGAACACAAAGTGACTTTTTCCCCCCAAGTTCTGTATCACACAGATACAGAAATCTGATAAATATAGCAAGAAAACTATAGTCTAATCTGACTCATGAATATTAATACAAAAATTCTATATAAAAATAAAAGCAAACAGAAGCCAGAATCACACTAAGAAAATGATGTATCACTCACCATGCCAGGGAGATTCAATTTTAAGACGCTTATTAATGTAATTCACTCTATCAATAAGTCAAAAGAGAAAAGCACCCTATATCACCAGCAGTACAGAGGCTGAAAAGGTATTTGAATTTAAAAATCTGGAAAGGATGAAGAATTTTAATTTTTAATAAAATATAAATACATGGGAGCTTCACTGCTTGTTAATGTTAACATTTTTCAGGACAAATGTCAGCCATTCTGGATAGTAAGTTAATACATGTAAAACATCTGGAAGAATTTCTGAAATATAATTAGTACCATACACATGTTAATGATTATTTATCATCATCATAATCATTAAAAACATTTCTACACCATTTGACCCTGCTATACCACTCCTCGGTCTATAAACCCAAAGGACTTAAAATCAGCATACTATAGTGATGAAGCCACATGAATGTTTATAGCAGCTCAATTGACAATAGCTAAATTGTGGAGGCAACCTAGATGCCCTTAAATAGATGAATGAATAAAGAAACTGTGGCATATATACACAATGGAATATTACTCAGCATTAAAACAGAATAAAATTATGGCATTTGTAGGTAAATGGATGGAGTTGGACAATATTATGCTAATCGAAGTAAGCCAATCCTCAAAAAAATCAAAAGCCAGATGTTCTCTCTGATAAGTGGATACTGATCTATAATTGGGAGGAGAGATATGGGAAGAATGGAGGGACTCTGATTGGGCAAAGGGGAGTGGGAGGGGAGGGGGAGAGGGAGAGGAGGTGGGAGGGGA